>NC_043702.1:77492852-77654285 GCF_006229205.1 Suricata suricatta
GCATTTTATATACTGTTAAGTGAAACTACAATACAATCTAAGTTTATTTTGGGAGTGTTTGCTGTATAATTGGATTTAATGAAATGTTTAGAGGTGCAGTAGGCATGACTTTGAGTAGATAATGAAAGAAAATGCAAAATGCTAATTGATTCATGATGTGGTTTCATCTTAGCTTGGGCAAACCATGCAGTATTTAATACATAGTTAGCAGAATATTTACTATTGAAGCTTGAAAAGATGTGAAAAAATAAATAAATAAATAAATAAACAAACAAACAAAATAAAAAAAATAAAGTAAAAAAAAACAAAAAACCCCCAAAATACCTATAATACCTTTACTAAAAAATAAGTGCTAATATCAGAAGAACTACATTTTTCTCATTTTTCTTTTTTTTTTTGTGCATGGGCACATGTGTTTAGAAAAAAATTGGACAGAACTATATGTATATATATAGCTTTTTAAACTAATAATTTTTCATTAAAAATAGTAACATAATATGGTCTTCTTGCTACATCTCACACACACACACACACACACACACACACACACGTACACACCATGGTTTTTAAATTTGGATGAACATACCATAATTCATTTACTCAATTTTCTATGATGTGCATTTATTATTTACAATTTTTAATTAAACAATACTGCAATGAACCTTCTGCAATGTGCTTTGGATATTAGTCCTGTTATTTCTTTAGAAGTAATTTTTAGGAGTGGAATTCCTAGGTCAAATGGTATGTACAGTTTCAAGTCTTTTGATAAATATTGCCAAATTGTATTTTAGAAAAGTTATAACAGTTTTTATTCCTATCCACAGCTGGGAATGGCATTAGTTTTTTTCACCTTTTTTTAATATCAGTGCTAATTTAATAGGGAGCATTCAAATTTAATCTTTGCTTTAATTTGCATTTCTTTGGTTATTATTGAGATTGGCTATCATTTTATATGTGTTTTCTTCTTCTATCCATTATTCATGTCCTTTGCTTATTTTCTCTTTTGCGTTGTTCCTTTTCTAATTAATTTGCTGGAGTGCTGTTTATCAAGATACGAGCTCTTTGCGTGTCATATATGTCACTATTATCTCTCCCCACTTGTCCTTTGCCTGTGACCTTGACTTCTTTTAAATACTATTTTGTAGGTTGCTTCTAAATCACTTCTGAATGAGGTGATGGCTGGCTGGGTATGGAAAAAGACACTGGATTAGTAAATAGTAGAACAGTGATTTAAATCCAGATCTATCTTTTTGCAGTGTCCATGTCTTCACACTCTATGTTCCCGCAAGCGTTGCCTGTCTTGAATGTAGCCTACCAGCACATGTTTCCCACAAACACAAAAACAGTATTTTAAAGTGTGGCCCTTTTGCTATCTAAGGACGACATTTTTCTCCTCCATACTTCTCTGGAGCTCTGGATCATGATAAATAATGTAATTGCCCTGCACAGTCCACAAGATCAAAACCAAATTTGCTGAAGGCAAGCTACTTTCATCATCATGTGGTGGTGGCCTGGGCACAGTAGCACCGGTCCTGTAAGAAGCGGTGTGGGAAGGTAAAATTCCCAACTTTGGAGATCTCTTGATCCAGTTACATATTTGTGGATCTACCTAAATGCACAGCCTTAGTTTTCATAGAGACAGAAATTCAAGTCTCAGAAATTAATTCAGCAATTGCTCCTGTTCTTATGTATTCAATAATTATTTCCATAAAGTTTCTATTTTGTTATGATATTAAGCTAATATTTTACTATACATCAGACATCCTTCTAAGTGTTTTCTGTTTGTTACTCATCCTCTCTTCACAACTTATTATGGTCCTGCTTTTATAGATGGGGACACTTTGGTTTTTTTTTTTTTTTAACTTTTTAATCTTTATTTTTGAGAGAGAGAAGAGACAGATGAATGGGGGAGGAATAGAGAGAGAGGGAGACACAGAATCCAAAGCAGGCTCCAGGGTTCGAGCTGTCAGCACAGAGCCCGACGCAGGGTTCAAACTCACAAACCATAAGATCATGACTTGGGCCAAAGTCAAATGCTTAACTGACTGAGCCACCCAGGTGCCCCCACTTTGAGGCACAGAGAGGTTAGGTAACCTGCCCAAGATTGCAGTTTGTAAGTAGATTCTGGTTATAAGTGACTGGGCTTGTTGACCACTAGTTTGGGTGGCCTCCCAGCACACTGTAGCTGCACAAAGTGCTGAATGTGGAATTGAATACACAGACAGACAGGACCTCACCACAGGGTGCGAGGGACCCACAAACCCCTACGCATGCACACCGCAGAGGAATGCTCCATTCAGCCTGGATTCTGGAAGCCAGAGAAGTCAGAAATATCTCTTCTAGAGAAGAAGTACCAAAGGAAATTAATGGGTAAATGTGGGCTTCATAATCAAACTGCAACTTTTTAATGCTGACAACTCAATACATGAAAGTAAAATTTCCAAGTATAATTTCTTTCCAAGTCTTCAGCATCCTAGGATTACAATTTCTTTGAATGCCCCAAAGAAAATGGTTTAAGCCCTTATGCCACTCTTTATTGGACGGCCAGCACGTCAGTATTTTTAAAAGAATTTCTGAGGAGCTTCTATTTTCCTGATTATCCCTTCTTCCAAATTTCTCCTGATTCATCTCCTACAGCTGCTGTCCTTCCAAGTCTACTGTACATAATCACCTTCCTCTGAGGGCTGACTATAACTGAGGGAAAAGAAAGGAAACTTAAAATTAAATCTCAGACATCATGGTCCTAATATTCCCGAGCCACCACAGCTTGGAATTTCTCATGGGCCATCTGTCCCTTTAGGTTCCAACTTGTGCCAACACGCAGGTCTTCTGGTCTCTGTGAAACTCTTCTCTTATCTCTCCCCTTTTTCCAAGGTCTGGCACCATACATCCATGTGGACAGCAGTTAGCACCCAAATTCCTATCACCTCATAGTGAAGAGAAAGTTGGCTTTCACTACTCCTCTGTCCCATCCTATCTCCCGTAGACTGTGTTGTGCTAGGCATGGTGGTAGGGGAAAATACTTATCTTACAATCACTGAGAAATTTTCTCATCAAAAGAGTTCATTCCCTTCCTAAGAATTCTATCTTTCTGAAGCAACCACCTTAAAATATCACCATCTTTTAAAAGAATCAGTTTTGTTTCTTTTGCACAGATACTTTGAGGAGATAGTGCTCAAATTATGGGAAAGACTTTTCCATCACCAGATTTATTTAATAAATATTATTTCTACTGCCCTTAGCTGTTTCATGCCTCATGCATCTGAGGCTAAAAGAAAAGAGACTCTGTCACTTTGCAGTGGGTTATTAATCTGGGAAGAAGATAAGGATCGCTAACATATAATTCAATGAATAAAACAAGATTCTATAAGTAGTTTGTGTATGACAAAAGTCTGTAAATTGGTGGTTTAGAGCTCAGGCTATATTCTTATCAAATAAATCATAGTTAGATCTCAGATTGTTGCACACAAGCCCATTAAACCCCCAATGTGGCTGAAAGATGGTTACTGAATTCAGTGTTCTGAGAGTGGGGGACAATGTGTTGTAGGAGAGAGGGAAGAGATAAATTAGTTCACCTCCACTCATGACCCTGGTTTACATCCTTGATAGTTGCTAGTTCTTCATCTGTACTCATTTCCCTCCTACCTCTCTCCTCACACAGATCCCTCCCACATCCTTCTCAAAGGCGCTCACCCAAACTTTGCCTCCCCATAAAATGTGCTCACGAGCAATTCTTCCTTTACTCAAAACCCATGCTCTCAATGCAGTCAGCCTCAGCCAAGTGTCAAGAATGACTATCCATACATCCAGTGAATTATCCAGTTTATTCACAGTAAGAAATAACTGCTAGTATTGCCAATGCTTTCAATGAGTATTTTCCTTTAAAGAATAATATTTTAAATACATTCCAATGTGGTGGAAGTTCAAGTTGGAACACAAATTTTTAAAAAACCAAGAATGTAGAAGGAGATGATTTCCAGAAAAGAGGAGGAAGAGGAGATTGGAATACAGAAGATAATGAGACCCAAATGTCTGGGATTCTGTCCCTGGAGTAAAGTTGATACATAAATTAAAAACAATCAGTTTTTTGTTTGTTTGATTTTGATTCCCTTAGGGGAGGCAGCAACTCTGCACAATAGAGGTGGTTATTTCAGGATGTGATTCTTATTTAGATGTTTTAGAAGCATTTCCATTCCTTAAGTTAGAAGCATGTCCATTGCCTGGCAATGGCAAAAACTGAAATACCTTTACATATTTATATCAATGTAACATTGAATAATGACTGTCATTTCCCTCTTACTTCCCTGTATTCATGGTTTACAACATACCTAAGTATAATGCAAGCAACAGGAGGTAAAAATACAAAGATCCCTGGGCTGTAAAATCAAAGTTCCTGCATTTGTCTGGAAGCATCTGTCATTAAGTAGGCACAAAGTAAAGGAGATAATGCCAGATGGTTTCTAAGGGTTCTTTTGGCCTGAAGTCACTTCTTACTTGACCAGTCTATTTAACAGCCCAAACCATGACCAAGGTGCACTGTCAGGTCCCCAGTTTTAAATTGATTTATTCATTCCTCCAGCTGCAGGAATGTTGCCAGGTGAACCCCACCCCATAATGGCCTGCTGCCAAAGGAAAATGCCTCTCTTCCTGGGTTGTCCTAATTCTAAACACTGGCCAAGGCAAGACTATAAACTTTGACCTTATGTCAATTCAAGACAATCTTAAAGGCACACCCTAGCTCTGAAGCTGGCACTGGGGAGAGCTGAAGCCTTTCATGCAACTGTGCCTTAGCTTAACTTTTGCCAAATCCTGTTACCTCCTCTTTTCCTCACAGTACCTTTACTTCCTCACAGGTCTTGTTGCTGAACCTCCTGATGCAATTCTTCCCTGAGAAACTCAGTCGGAGTAGGCTGGTGTCAGGCATGGTCCAAGGAAACAAATCATTTAAAATGGAATTTTGGAGGTGGGTTCTGTGCCGGCTGGCACGCAAAGCATCCCATCACTGTGACACATGGAATACTGATAGTTATTCCATGGCATACTAGAGCAGTGCAATTGTTAACGCTCTTACTGGTGGCAAACTGGGATGGGGCACTCTAGGAAGGGCAATGCTGGCATGAGTAATTTCACTGGTGTGAAAAAGTCTGCGGGAAGCAGTAATTATAAGGACAATGAAATCTGAACACTCTTACTGCTACCTACGCACTGGAAAGAGACAAAGAAAATCAAAGCATGATTAATCACAAACTTTAGGCAAATTCTGAAACTGGCAACATATAAAGATGCTGATCTCTAGGGGGCCAGAAAAGCTAAGCCTTTGGTCCAGGAAGGACAATGAAGCATCAACGAAGGTTGAATTCTTATTTCTAGCCAGTGTTAGGTTAAACGTTTTTTATTTATTTTTGAGAGACAGCACAAGCAGGGAAGGGTCAGAGAGAGAGGGAGACACAGAATTGGAAGCAGGCTCCAGGCTCTGAGCTGTCAGCACAGAGCCCAGTGCAGGGTTTGAACCCACGAACTGTGAGATCATGACCTGAGCCGAAGTCGGACACTTAACCGACCAAGCCACCCAGGCGCTCCTAGCCAGTGTTAGGTTAAGATCAGGGCAACGATTAGGAGCAGATGAGGCCTCGAGACTGCAATAGGAATATCTGGATCCATGAACTTAAGAAACTTGAAACCCTAGAGTCTCCTGAAGCTTTGCATTGATAGAAGCGGCTTACTTCTCCCTTTGTAAAGTTAATGCTTGCCCTTTGGCTGAAGACAATATAGAAGCCTTTGTCTAGCAACACGTTCCTAACCCATCCCTCAACTAGGATTTACCCACCCCTCCCCTGCTTGTCACCAGACCAATAACTTGGGTCATGTCATATTATAAAACCAAGCTGGGGAAAGCTAGGGCCAGTAGGGGGAAAATGAATGGTATATTGAAGTTGCTGCAGCTGGTCGGAGTTACAAGAGCTTTGTGTGGGACTGGATGGAGAAGGTATTAGATCAATGTGGGGGAGGGGTGTGGAACATAAGGTTAGATACGGGAGAGTTTATCATTAAGAGAACACTCTCCTATACTGTAGACTTTAACAGCCCAGCAAGAACCCCAGAAAATCAGATAACGTGCTGCTAGAATAGCTCTTAGAAGCCGGGAGAAAGTGATAGCCCACACGAACTAGAGTAGGAATTGCAGAAGTGCTGTTGTGGATGGTAAAATAAATGGAACAAATAACTCAAAGCAATAGGCATAGTAAGTGGATATTCTGTGTAAGGCCTGAAAACCAATCAGCTGCTCATATTCCATCAGAAGTCCTGGAGGACACCACATTTGCCAAAGGGATAAGAAATTTTGTAAGAAGGATACTAGTATTGTGAGAAGTTCACTGCTCACTGGTTACAGGAGATGTTATAGAATTTGTCTCCTTGATAGCAACATGGATTATAGCAGGAATTTCTATTGCTGCTCCTGAGACTCTTTAAAAATTATTGATGTCTGGCTCCCACCCCAGACATTGTGATGTAATTGGTATGGTTTAAAACAAAGCATCAGCACTTTTAAAAACTTACAGGTGATTCTAACATGCAGCAGAGTTTGGGAACCACTGGACTATCGGATATTAAATAAACAGAGGCCAAGGGCCAGTACATAACAATCAGAATCAAGATGAATACAATTATCATAATGAACAGCAAGTATCCAAGAGGCCCTGAACCAGAGAGACCCATGGATATGGTTGTAGAAGAAGGCATTCCTAGGGGCAGAATGCATGCAGTCAACAAGGGTACTACTTGAACACTCAAAAGAATTGATAAGCAAGAAACTGAGGGCAGTCCGCCTTATTAAAAACAATAATTCCTAACCCAGTTTTTGAATCTGAGCTAGTTTTCAGGCCTAGAACACACTGACTGAAGAAAGAAGGGAACGAATCTCTAATTTTGAAGAATCCTGAATCAACATAGTATCCCCAATTCCTCCTCAAGAGACCTGTGGATATTCAGGTAAGCATTCACTAGGGGCAAAGGGATAGTTGGACATTTCAAAACCTGTTGGGTAGATACTCTTAGCTGACTTTGATACCTATAATGGCTTTCCTATGAAAGTGGAGGCATATGGGACCTAAATAATAAGTAGAGTACTGAAATAATTCCAACTCATAGCAGTGTACTGAGTCCACTGACCCCACTCCCATTCTCAGTGGTCATTTCTCAGGTCTCTGAATGCATAATTGTAATGAACTGGCAAGTGACATTATTCCCACACTGCTTTTGTTTTGATCTGATGGATTCAGACCTATTATTATAGAGAGGTTAATTGGTGACCTCAGAAAATACTTTCCTCCCACCTCAGTCATTAGACACACACACACACACACACACACACACACACACACACACACACACACTGGTTGAATTTAGTGACATCTTTAGAAATCTAAAGGAAGCAAGGAGAGTGTGATTCCTTAAAAACTTGAGTGATACTGGAGGCCTCCCAAAAACTCATTTAATAGAATTCTTTTTTTTAGAAAGTATTTTTAAATGTTTTTTATTTATTTTTGAGAGGCAGAGAGAGACACCGTGAGCAGGGGAGGGTCAGAGAAAGAGGGAGACACAGAATCTGAAGCAGGCTCCAGGCTCTGAGCTGTCAGCACAAAACCCAACACAGGGCTCAGACTCACAAACCATGAGATCATGACTTGAGCTGAAGCCAGACGTTTAACTGACTGAGCCACCTAGGCGCCCGCTAAATAGAATTCTTAACTATAGCTGCAATGCTATAAATGGTATCTTTATTAAATCAGATTCACATAATCTCTGAAATATAATATAGGAACATTGATCTAAGGAATACACCCTTCCCATCTCTATCAAGAAAAAAGACCAGAAGCAGTATGCATTCACAAGATTTGCCCCAAGTCTTGTCCCAAGGTTATGCCAGTTCTTCCATTCTCTATCATAATATAATATGACGTAATAAAAAAAACCATAATATAACACAAAGTGATCTAGATCATCTGTACATTCCACAGACTACCACATTGGTTTACTATATCAATGACATCGTGTTAATCGTACTAGATGAACAAGAAGTGACAAATATATTGAAGTCTTCAGTAAGATATATGTATTACAGAAAGCAGAAAATAAATCTTACAGAGATTTAGCATATCAGAAAAGTATTTTAGGTCCAGTGGTCTGGGTCATGCTAGTGTACCCAATTTAACATGAAATGCAAATTATTTCATTCCTTCTATCACTAAGAAGGTAGCACCATATCTGGTAGGTTACTTTGAGTTCTGAAGGCAGAATATTCCATGCTTGAGAATCCTCTACCTGTTTACTAAGTGGCATGGAAGTCTGCAACCTTTGAGTAGGACACAGAGCAGGAAAGAACCCTGCAAGCAGTTCAGGCTACAGTGCAGACAATCTGGGAAACACGATCCAGCAGAATCCAAGATATTAGAGTTATTTATAGTGTAAACAACACCATATTTATGACAAGCTCCAGGAGGAGAATCATAAGGATTCTTCTAGAGTTCTAGAGTAAAGTCATGCCATCTACAGCACAGAATTATACATCACACAAAAAACAGCTTTGGGAAATTACCAGACCTAATGGAAAAGTGACCATTTGGCTAGAACTGCTGATCATGAGCTGGGTTCCATCCTGCCCAGCAAATCATAAAGTCACATGAGCCCAGAAATAACTCATCTTTAAAATAGAAGTGATTTATCTGGGATTGATGTAGGCGTGGCTGGAATATACAAGTAAATTATAGGAGCAGATACTCAGACTCCCATGTTATCTACTATGAGTCTTCTCCTTCAGCTCACAGCTGACTGCATGGGGGCATTCCTTTATGACCAATTGATGGAAGAAGCAAAAAAAGCTAAGCTTGATTAATAAATAACTCACCTCAGTATCTCAGTACGAGGTGAGAAAGGACTGCTCAGGAGTGATTCTGAAGGACAGCAGGGAGAGAAATCCACTTTACTCGCATAGCCTTTGCCCTGGCCCACGGGGTCATTCAACGGGGACCTAGAGGAGGGAATGGGTGAATGGACGGGACAAGAGACACAAAGAATGAGAGCAAGACAGGAGGTCTGATCAAGCTCTAACGTTTAATCATGGAGGATGATTATATACATGTGCAGGGGGGAAGAAAAAATGCAGGAGGAGGAAAGAATGCAGGGGGAGGTACAAGGTACCGGGGACCTGTCAGACATTAACAAATGGCAATCTCAGTTCCTGGAGCCAGCAGGTATTTACGACTCTCCTGGAACCAACAGTTATTTATGCCCCTCCAGGAACCAACAGTTATTTACTGCTGCTTATCTTGCTGTAACATTCCACCAGAGTTAGTTAATTCTGTCTTAACTTTTCCACCAGAGTTCTTTAACTCTTTCCTTGGCTCCCGGCAGCCTTGAGTCAGGGGAGCACTTGACCATCTACTTAGTTTGGAAAAAGAACTAGCTTGAGAAACATATGGGCATTTGTTGCTTCTTCTCCATCATAATTTGAGAGTAAATAAACAAGTAAAGCATCTACAGCCTAAAAAGGGCATGGTGATCAGGTCACATCCCTCATTGATGACAACCTGGAACATTTCACCAGGTAAGCCAGCTGCGCAACAGAGGTGTTGCCTAAGAAGCAACTAAAAAAATCTAAAGATAGGCAATAATGTTGAGTGTCAGTTACAGTCCCAAGACCAGCTACTATAACAAGCACTCTGTTTTGTTCTACTAAACTTCTCCTGATATGAAATAACAGAGGAACTGCTCTCAGATGGGGAGAAATGATCATGGAATGCAAGTGGATCCCAGCAGCACAGGGATGGACTGAGTGGACACCAAGTTGCCTTCTCCAGATCCCCTCTATAAGGCCCAAGAAGCATTTCTCTGGCTTTTAAGGGTGCTGCCTACTGAAGGCTCACAGTTGAATCTCTTCCCCAAGTTTACGCCTCTTGCTAGGAGCCGCTTGCATCATTTCAGAACAACTTTGAAAGACTATTTCATTTCAGTGCCCCCTGAGTAGGATTAGCCTGAAGCCTTAGTACAGCTGCTTCACAGGGCATCTCCCTCTGCCTAATCCTATGGCCGTCACTTCCCCAAAGGTGCTATTGCTGTGAATGCTTCCTGCATGCTGATCTCCATCACAAAGTTGTTTTCTGAAGAACCTAAGAAACACTGCATTCACTTTTGGGAGGTATAGTACCAAATGGAAAAACAAAGAACATACCTATGGAACAAACTGCATATAACAGGAAGGGGAGGGAGCCTCGACACTTTGTTTCAATCAGGGCTTTTATCTAAAATATCATCTGGATTATGAAGTTTCTTCCTTATCACCATACTTTTCTATAAAGCTTTTCTTTGTATCCTAGGGCTAGAGTTACCCCAGGAATTAACCTTAGACTCAAGTTTCTACAGACATAAGTGTGCTTCCTTCCTTCTAAGAAATAGCCAACATAATTTTTTTAAAAAACCCACACATAGGGGTGTCTGGGTGGCTCAGTTGGTTCAGTGTTGGCCTCTTGATTTCAGCTCATGCTGATCTCAGGGTCATGAGATTGAACCCTACATCAGGCTCTGCACTGAGCGTGAAGCCTGCTTGGTAGTGTCTCTCTCTCTCTCTCTCTCTCTCTCTCTCCACACCCCCCTCTCTCTACCCCTATCCCACTCATGGACTCTCTCTCAAAATAAATTTAAAAACCCCAAATTCTTAAAAAAAGATTTAAAAAATTTTAAAAATCACACAGTATAATAAACCCACCATCTATACTTGGTAACAAATCATCCCTTGGTTTCTTAGAGTTGGAAGTTAGCTGGATTCTATACGTAAAGGATTGTTACATGGAGAGATTCAAAGGCAGACTTAAACCACATAGGCTAAATATCTCTGTGTGTATTTCAGTGGATTTCTCTACTGGATTTCATTAAATCTTTCTCATTAATATCCTAGAATAGCTCTAAAAGAAGAGTCTAAACTTGTATTTGCCCAAGAGTAATTCTGTAAGGTTGAGTGTGGAGTAAATATTCTCTTTTGAGGTAGTTAGAGGCACAGTTCAAAGGGGAAGGAGATTGAAAGGAGGATTACTAGAGTTTGAGGATAGTAAGGTGAGGGGATGAAAGAGAATGGTTTAAAAGACTGCCAGTGGTGCATGGTTTCATGCAACCAAGAAAAAAAGGAGGTTAAATGGATTAAGGTGCAGTTCACAGGTTTGATCACACCCTACTGTGAAGCCAGGTATTTCTAACATATAATTACTCTTGAATTCTCTTTTCTGAGAACCACAGCTTGAGAATGCATGCAAGTGGAAAAGCCATCAATGGGTTGCAACTAGATCACTGGAACTTAAGTAAGTACAGGCTGTTTAAATAACTGCTACTCAGCCCCAGCAATCCAACTGTTTCCAGGAGACTGCTGTGCTGTCTGGCCCTATGAAATGGGCTCTTTCTCCCAGCCCAAAGAGCAAAAGTCAACCAGTTCTGAGTGTAACCATCCACCCCACTATTTCACTCCTCTTTCCCCTCTGCCCTCACTCCATGTGCATGAGAAAGTAAAGCTCCTGGATCCAGCCCCGCCGAGACTGCCAGGCCACCCTGCTCTACGAGAAACGGGGCAGTATTGGGTTGATGCTTGTAAGCCATTTGCTGATCTTTACCAATGGAAGATTTCATAAACCTAGTGTTTCCTAAATTAAGGCAGCCTCAGCAAACGCAGAATATGACTGATACCCTATAACCAAGCAGTTTCTCATAGAGAGCTTCCACAGAGATTCCTGTTCATCAGTCAAGATGTTTCAGCCACTGAATGAGGTGCAAGATATATAAATTAAAAAATACAGAACCTGTATCCAAAAGGTTTGGCCTGGTTGAGGCACAGAACAGGAAGGAAAGCAGTATATGATGTTCAGGCACTGGAGCTCTGGATGAGGCAGACCTGGGTTCAAATTTCTGCTCCAGGTACTTGCTATAGAACCTTTGTTAAATTCCTTAATGGTTTGGATCCTCAATTTCCTAATCTATTAAATAGAGATAATTGTCCCTCAAATTTTTAAGAATTAAATGTAACAAAATAGTTTAGCACTGTGCTTGGCACATGGAAAACATTTGATAAATGTCAGTACTATTTTCATAATTATTCAGGATGGGGGTAGATAGGTACTGAGACTAACAAAGACATTTTAGTCAAATGTGCTAAAATGCCCAACACCAACATCATCTGTACTAAAGCCATGGGATACTGTCACACTGAGACTCATTCTCCATATTCTAATGTTCTATTAGTGCACAGAGCAGAGCATAAGCAAAGCACCCACATGGCCTGCGCTCATCCTGGATAGCAGCATCTCCCGTTGGCCCCCAGGCGAGTGGTATGAGTGCAGGCGCCCACGGTAGAGTCACAGGTGGAGGTCCAACACCTGAGCAGAACAAGTGTCCTCACCCCGGCTTAATTTTAATCCTATTCTCATCTGTAAACTGGATTCATATTCAGAGGAAAACAATAAATATGCTATCTCCTAAGAAATAAATATTTTCATTTTAATGGTTACCTTCTTTGTGTACATTCTGTTTTAACGTAGAGTAATAACTTGTGAATGTTTTGGGTTTCTCTTGGTAAGAGAATTTCTCCCCACACTCTCAGAAGAAGCCACTGCTTCTTTTACCTACAACCTACCCATGATAACAAGCCCCAAATGCATCCAAATTACCACATGTGAAGAAATTATCATATGTATGTATTTTTTGAAAACTTTGAAGACTTCCAGAGAAAACAGAACAATGCAGGAAATACAGTTCTTCTAAAATGTTAGCAGTCAGTGCACATTTTATTAGTTATTCACAGGGTACATGATGCTCATATTAGATATAAATCTGACAAAGATGCATTGTAACAGAAGAAACAGTTCAATACAGATAACATGCTCCACCAGGAATCAATTAGTATAAAGGATAATTTTCCCCTCAAAAATTCAGATGTGTAGGAGCAAGTTTTTTTTTTTAAATTCTGGTCTAGATTTATAATTAAAATCATAACTGTCTCAACAATAATGGAATGCTTTTCTATAAGGCTTCAAAGCACTTGCTGGAAAACGATTAAATGGTTTTGCCTTTGCTTCAGACCATCAACTAAGATGTATTCCTTGAAAAAGAGCCCCATGTCCAGACCATAACCTTTAAGAGATGAGAGGAATAATCTGAACCTGTAACAGCACCGACCGCTGTGCTCAAAAGTATAAATATTCCTGTCTTTGACTGGCACTTAGCATTATAAAAGAAGAATGATGTCCTCTATTATAGCAAGGAGAGAATCATCAATTCAGTTTACATGAAGATTTTCTAGGTCCTTGCGTCAATCATTTCATAAAATTATTGATTAAAGGAAATAGAAAAGTAGTGAAATGGCATAAATAATAGAAAAACATTGAAAACCTGCACACATTCAGTGTTTTGAGCTTATGATGCAGATCTCAATTCAAATTTAACCTTCAAACACAAATGTCAGGGAATGTACCATCATTTTATTGAGCATCCAAGGTCAATCAATTACTTCTGTCTACTTAATACACAATTAGACACCCATTATAGAACATACAAAAACCTAGGATTCAGATACTGGTTCCGCTTTTTATTTGAATGCTACATTTACCGGAATATTAAAAGGAGAACACATTATAAGTGTGCAACTTAAAGAAGTATCATATCATAAAGTGAACAAAGTGGATATATCAGATACAGAATATTATCAGCACCTAGAAGACTTCTATCTGCTCCATCTGAGTCAGTAATTTCTCCTCCTTCTTCAAAGGTAATAGGGATGGGTTTCCAATACCAGAGATTAATTCTGCCTCTGTGAACTTTATATAAACTGAATCATATATGTGACAGTGTGCCTGGCTTCTATTAATCAGCAGTATAGCTTATGAAAACATTAATGTGTGTGTATATGCACACACACACACACACACACACACAGTTAGTTTGTTCGTTTGTTCATTTATTTTCATTGCTGAAAACTAATCCACTTTATAAATGTAAAAAAATTAATCATGTTGCTATTGATGGACATTTGGATTGTTTACAGTTCAGGGATATTACACAAGTAATTTCATTATGTATAAACCTGTACATATTTTTGATGCACATGTACAAGCATTCATGTAGAAGACACTCCAAAAGTGCTGGTTCACAGGCTATAAACATATTTAATATTCATAAATGATGATATTTGATGTCAAGTGATCATCCCAAGTAGGTGTACCAAATCTTCCCAAGTAGGTCTATCGAATTATTTTCCCATCAGCAACAAACTAGAATTCTTACTCCTAGTTTAGAAACCTGTTTCATGTTTAGACATTCTGGTGGGAATGTAGTTATAAAGTTGTGAAGCTTTAAATTTGTGTGTGTCTGATGACTAATGAAATTGAAAGGTTTTACATCTGCTTATTGGCCATTTGAATAGCCTTTTCCGGACATAGGATCTGAAGAGGGCTCTGCAATGACAGCAGTGAGCCTGATGTGGGGATCAAACTCAAAAACCATGAGATTGTGACCTGAGTCAAAGTTGGATGTTCAACCAACTGAGCCACCCAGATGGTCCTTCTTGCCATTTTATATTGTATACCTTCTTGATTTGACTAACTTTGTTTGTATATTCTGAAAAAGAACCTTTTATAAATTTTACACATTGCAAAATATTCCGTCTCTCTTTGACTTACCTTTTCATTTTTTTAAATTGTGTCTTTTGATAAACAGGAGGTTCCTAATTGTAATAAGCTGATAAAATACCAATCTTCCCTTGGTAGTTATTACCTTTGGTCCCTGTTTTCTGTTTGTTTTACTCTAACAACGTGAAGGTATCATTCTAGGTTATGTTTTATAAGATTTTATTGTTTTTACTTTTATTAGATCTACAATTTAATTGGAACTACTTTTGGTCATGGCTTGAGCAATGGGAATTTTTACTTTTTTCCAAATTATATTTATTAAAAATGCTTTCTTGTCTTCATTGCTATGCAGAGCCACTTTAGTCATGAACTAAGTGCTAAGTGCTCATACATGCCTGGGTTAAGTTTTCATTGTCTCAATCTTGTTCCTTTAGGTGTTTATCCTTGCATTAATAGTCTATTTGCTTCATTATTATAACTTTGTAGTTATATAGTCTGGATATTTATTTAAGTCCCTGTTTTTGGTCCTCTTCTTCAAGATGATCTTTGGTGTTCTTGGTTCTCTGTTTTCCAAATCAATTTTAGAATTAGTTTATCAATTTTCATTAAATAATTACACTTGAATTTTCATTTGGTTTTGTTGAATTGTAGACAGATTTGGGACATGATTGTTTATATAAAATATGATTATATGCCTTTGTCTATTTAGATCATCTTTAATTTTTTTCAATGGTGTTTAATTTATAAGACCTCTGTAGAGGTCTTGTGATTGTTATGTTTAATGCAATTAAGGCTAAGTTATTTTATATAGAATTAAACCTAGGAGTTTATTTAATGTAGAGTTTTATTTTTATTTTTTTCTAGCTTTATGGAGATACAATTTACATGGGGCATTTTATAAGTTTAAGGTGTACAATGTGATAATTTGATACAAATATATATTGTGAAATGATTACCAAAATAAGGTTAACATATTTGTGTAACCTCATATGATTAAGGTCTACTCCCTTAGCAACTATCAAGTATATAATACAGCATTGTTAACTATAGTCACCATGCTGTTAAATCCCCAAAACTTGCTCATCTTGTAGATGAACGTTTGTATGCTTTGACCAACATATCCCCCTTCTATTCATCTTTTATGTATACATAAATGGATATATAGTTTATGTGTAAAAAATATATTTATATTTATATATGGATATATATGTAATATATTTATATAATATTATATATATAGTATATACATGCATCCATTGATGGATACTTGTTGTTTCCATGTCCTGAATACTATAAATAATGCTGCAATGAACATGAAAGTGCAAATGTCTCCTAGAGTAAGTGATTTCATTTCCTTCAGATAGATTCCCAGAAGTGGGATTGCTGGATCATATGGTAGCTCTATTTTTTTTTTAATAATAGTTTGTCAAATTGGTTTCCATATAACACCCAGTGCTTCTCCCCACAAGTGACCCCCCTTCATGGCCATCACCCCTTTCCTTTTCCCCCTCCCCCTTCAGCCCTCAGTTTGTTTTCAGTATTCAATAGTCTCTCATTTTTTGTGTCCCTCTCTCTCCCCAACTCTCTTTCCCCCTTCCCCTCCCTATGGCCCTCTGTTAGGTTTCTCCTGTTAGAGCTATGAGTGCAAACATATGGTATTTGTCCTTCTCTGCCTGACTTATTTCACTTAGCATGACACCCTCAAGGTCCATCCACCTTGCTACAAATGGCCAGATTTCATTCTTTCTCATTGCCATATAGTACTCCACTGTGTATATATACCACATCTTCTTTATCCATTCATCAGGTGATGGACATTTAGGCTCTTTCCATGATTTGGCTATTGTAGAAAGTGCTGCTATGAACATTGGGGTGCATGTATTCCTATGCATCAGCATTTCTGTATCCTTTGGGTAAATCCCTAGCAGTGTTATTTGCTGCATCATAAAGGAGTTCTACTGATAGTTTTCTGAGGAACCTCCATACTGTTTTCCAGAGCAGCTACACCAGTTTACCTTCCCACCAACAGTGTAGGAGGGTGCTTGTCTCTCCACACCCTCGCCAGCATCTATATTCTCTTGATTTATTCATTTTAGCCACTCTGACTGGTGTGAGGTGGTATCTCAGTGTGGTTTTGATTTGTATTTTGTATTTCCCTGATGATGAGTGACACTGAGCATTGTTTCATGTGCCTGTTGGCCATCTGGATGTCCTCTTTGGAGAAGTGTCTGTTCAGATCTTCTGCCCATTTCTTCACTGGATTATTTGATTTCTGGGTATGGAGTTTAGTAAGTTCCTTGTAGATTTTGGATACTAGCCCTTTATCTGATATGCCATTTGCCACTATCTTTTCCCATTCTGTCGGTTGCCTATTAGTTTTTTTTTTTATTGTTTCCTTTTCAGTGCAGAAGCTTTTTATCTTGATGGGGCCCCAATAGTTCATTTTTGTTCTTGATTCCCTTGCCTTTGGAGATGTGTTGAGGAGGAAATTGCTGCGATTGAGGTCAAGGAGGCTGCTTCCTTCTTTCTCCTCTAGGGTTTTTATGGTTTCCTGTCTCAAATTAAGGTCCTTTATCCATTTTGAGTTTATTTTTGTGAATGGTGTATGAAAGTGGTCTAATTTCATTCTTCTACATGTTGCTGTCCAGCTCTCCCAACACCACCTGTTGAAGAGGATGTCTTTTTTCCATTGGATACTCTTTCCTGTTTTGTCAAATATTAACTGGCTATACACTTGTGGGTCCAGTTCTGGGCTCTCTATTCTATTCCATTGGTCTATGTGTCTGTTTTTGTGCCAATACCATACTATCTTGATGATGACAGCTTTGTAGTAGAGGCTAAAGTCTGGGATTGTGATGCCTCCCGTTTTGGTTTTCTTCTTCAATATTACTTTGGCTATTCGGGATTTTTTGTGGTTCCATACGAATTTTAAGATAGTTCGTTCTAGCTTTGAGAAGAATACTGGTGCAACTTTGATGGGAATTGCATTGAATGTGTAACATACCTGAACAAGAATTTAGAACGATTATCATAAAATTAATCACTGGGCTTGAAAAAAGGTAGCTGTATTTTTAATTTTGTGAGGAACCTCCACACTGCTTTCCATAGTGGCTGTATCAATTTACATTTTAATGAACAATGTAAAAGAGTTCCAATTTCTCCACATCCTCACCAACACTTGTTATTTCTTGTCTTTTTGATAACAGCCATCCTAGCAGGCAGGACAATATCTCATGGTGGCTCTGATTTGCACTTCCCTGATGATTAATAACATTGAACGTCTTTTCATATATTGGTGGCTTGTTTATGTGTCTTCTTGGAGAAATGTCTATTCAAGACTTTAGCCCACTTTTAAATTGGGTTATTCGGGTTGGTGTCTTTATTTATGTATTGCAGTAGTGTCTGTGCCATTAAGGAACAAACACCTCTTCCAATCTTTATAGACTGGTTTCAGCAGGTAAAAACCTTTTCTTCTCTCAGGCTGATTGGATTACCAGAATGTGGGTTGGAACCAATTAGGATGCTGCCTTGGGTTTGCAGTGGGATCTGCAGTTGGTGGGCTTGTTATCTGGGATTTGGGAAGGCATGGTTCCTGCCAGATCCCTGGTGGATGAAGTTGTTTCAACACCTTTTTCAGGAGAGTGGTGCTGAAACAAGGGTCTAAAGTTGGGTCCTTAGACAGCAGGCTGATTAGCAGGTGTGCAGATGGGTGTGGTTCCAGCCAGGTCCCTGGGAAGGCCTCTGTTTGGTCATTAGATAGGTCCCTGGGTGAGAACTGGCCCTGGACTGCAGCTGAGAGGGCCTGGAATTAAGCCTTATGACTGTCAGATTCACAGCCACCACTAAGGTCCAAAGACCTGACTCTAAAGGCACAGATGGGTATGTCTCCCTCTAAGTCCCTTGGCAGGCTGAGCTGCTCCCAGACTGCCCCTGGAGAGGCTGAAGCTGACTACAAAATCTTTTCAGAATCTCTGGGAGCTCAGACAGGAATGTCTCTTGCCAGGTCTTTGTGCCAGCACGTATCATTGTGGACTGTAGGTGGGAAGGGGCTGCAGGGAAGTTTAGGGCCATTTTTGGATCTCTGTGAGTGCCCATAGACCGAAGTGTCTTCTGCCAGGCCCCTGTGTCAATGGGATTGCTGGAGATTGTAGCTATAGTGGGCTGGAGCCAAGTTATAGAACCCCTTTTGAATCTACAGTCTGAGTTTGTCAAGCTTACCTCTAGGGACACCTGGACTGCAGCTGATAGGGGATGGAACAGGTTCACGGACCACTTTATGTCCACAGCTGGAACTGAGGTCTGTATGCCTATTACATGAGGTATGGGTGTGCATGCCTCTTCCCAGGTTCCCAGGCTTATGGTGCTCGTGACAGAACCAAGGCCAAACAGGACAGTAGTTGAATCTCAAGACACAGAACTGTTTCCAAGTCTGTAGTTGGGACCTCTGCTGGTGAGTTAGTTGCCTAGGTGCAAGCCTGCCTTCTTAACACAGCTCTCCTCAGTGTTAAACTGCACCAGGGTTTCCCAGTCTCCTACCTGGATCCCATAACTAGCTCCTGCCTAGGCACTTCTGTCTGTGGATGCATGTCGAATTATTGTTTTGAGGAGGATAAGCTTGGGGGGGGGGCATCTTACTTCACCATCTTGCTGATATCACTTTGGATGTAATCCCAGCTATTAATGCAATTATCATTGTAGTTTTAAATTTTTACTTTTAGTCTATAGAAATTCAACACATTTTTGTATATTGACTTGCACCTGACAGTATTCTAAACTTATGTGTTAACTCTAATAATTTACCTGTAGGTCCTTTTGGATTTTCTGCACATACAGTCATGCTGTCTGTAAAGTAATCGCTCACCTCACTTAATGGAAATTATAGTTGCTTAAGCCCAGAACTTCGGAGTCATTCCTGACTCTTCTTGTTCTTATAGTCCACATTCAATTTATTTTAAAAGTCCTGCTGGTTTCCCCTTGAAAATAGCTCCAAAACATTTCCCTTTATCATCAGTCTACAAGTCACCATCATCTCTCATTGAGATTACTGCAAGAGCCCCCAACTGGTCTTTGCGCTTCCCATGTATGACTCCCTTTCAACCAGTGAGCAACAGACCTATCAGAAAGATCCTGTAAAAACACGTGAAGTCATGTAATTTGCAGTTCAACATTTGTCACCATCTCTATCCCACTCAGAGTAAAGGCCAAAGTTGGAGTGGCCCACGTGGTCTACTTTGATCTGGGTCCTCATTACTTTTCCTCATCTCTCGTTTCTGTTGTGCTCACTGCCTGTGCTTACTAATTTCTCTATTTCTTGAGCAAGCAAGAAACCCTCCTGCCACAGGTCATCTGTATTACTATTTTCTCTGCTGGGAATATTCCTTCATTTCCTCTTAATATTTTCTCAGCGGAAATTACCCTGGCCTATTTATGATGTAAACGCTTCTTGCATAGCAGCACTCCCTACCCTCCTTACTTTTGTTTAGAATATTTATCATTTGTTGACCTACTTAATATCTTATTTATTTTGTTCATTACTGTCTCCACTAAAAAGAAATTTTTTTATTTTTTAAGAAATCTCTTAAAGATCATAATTTTGTCTCTTTTTTTCTCTACTATATTTTCAGTGCCTAGTACAATTCTGGAAACTCTCTAAATATTTATTTAAACAATTAATAAGGCATGCATTTTGTAAATGTTACACTATTTCAACTATTCTGAAGAGATTCAGAAGAAAATTTTTGGAAAATTGTATGGCTTTCCTCATTTACCATTGGAAGCTTCACAACATAAACACTGACTATCTTTTATATTTTTTCTGTATTTTTCCTCACCATTTTTAAAAAAGTAACAGACTCTTTTTTTTTTTATTTTAGAAAGAGAGCAAGTGGGTGTGAGGGGCAGAGGAAGAGAGAGAGAGATAATCTTAAGCAGGCCTCATACTCAGTGTGCAGTCCAATGATGGAACTTGATCCCAGTACCCTGGGATCATGTCCTGAATTGAAATAAAAAGTCGGACACTCAACTGACTGAGCCACCCAGATGCCCCTTCACTTTTCAAATTATATTGTCAAAGAAACCATTTCTTTTTTTAAAATTCATTGCTGCATTTTTAAAATAAAATAAAAATACTATATATTAAGTCAAATGTGAACAAGTAAATTACAACAATGAAGAGGAAGGTAAATAGTATTATCTAACATTTGATGTGCTATACACAAACTGACATATTAGGCAAACAGGTTAGAGGTTATATAGCAATGTATTTTTCTTGGTTCTCTTCTTTATTTCAATTTTAGCAGGATAGATTTGTAGAATAATACAATTGGTAATTTAAAACCATAATGATCTTCAGTGGTAGCTCAACAAAGTAGATATTGGTCATCCCATGATGTTGGAAGGTTTTACAAATGTTAGCAAAGCTTGGCTTACCTCTCTTATGTTATCAACCTTATTTGCTTAGATAAGTATTTTGACCTTTTCAAGAATGATAAGCTCTCAGGGAAAAAAAAAAAAAAAGACCAGCACTTCCGCTTCTTTTGAGGTGAAAATTTGTTATGCTTTATAATTTCCAAAGAATCTTTTTGTGTAATAGCTCCTTTAATCCATAGATCACTGTCTGAAATTAGCATGTGTAGCCCAATTCTACTGACAGGAGAAATTAGTCTTGAAAAAGTTCATTGTGTTTTGGAGGACAGCAAGACACGTAAAAGTCATGAGTTGAAACTAGGTCTTCTGACAACAAACAGGGCCACAGGTCTTCTTGCTCTGCCCTGTACTACAGTTATAACACTAGGATGGTTGTAAGCCAAAATAACGTGACAGAAGTTCTCTCAAGTTCTTAAGAGTAAAAGTTCACCATTGATAAGAGTGATGTTTTGGTGCTTCAAAAACAGTTGTCAAATGAGAGAATAAATGGAACCTTACTTGATCCCATCATACCTTGATATCACCCTTCTGCCCTTGTAATCTTGGTAACTTTGGAAGTTGCTATCATTATATCTTTTAAAAAGGAATGCCAGTTTTGAAATTTATAAATCCATTATTTCATTACCACATTCATTTTAGCATCAGAAACATAATAAAGAAGCTTATTTGTTTGTGTCTTGTTTTCCTAATTGAATAAATTGCTATCATGACAATGAACAAATGATATCAACTGATACATAGGGAGTCCCTCCTAATGAAGGGTGGCCTGTTACTCTCATTATAAATGACTGAGGAGAGCTCACCTCATTTCTCACTGTTTCCCCAGGAATTTTACAGCACCCATTTGTGGAAGTGGGTGTGGTGGGGAGACATCATTATTTCCACAGTCACATTAAAGATACCTGAGACTTCATGTATTACAAGTAAAATGTCCAGGAAATTATGTTGGCTGAAATCTCTGTACTTTCATAAAAGCCTATGGAGAATTTAAAGAGCTGCTACAAAACAATGAGAACCCCACATGAAGGGATTGTGGGAGTTTGAGTAACATATTTGCTGTTGGGATAAGGAAATTAAGCTATGTAAAAGAGAAATCATAACCAACAGAAACCTACATTTGACACAAAATTCTACAATTTTACTTTATTCTGTTCCAGTCCAATTTATCTGGGAAATTTCTAGGTTTGCCAAATTTTGGAAGTCATTGCCATTGGCAACACTTGCTTCAAGGACTCTTTAACTAGTATTTCATAAGACAAAATATACGTATCTTGTTGGTTGAAATCATTGTGTTTCTTCGTTACATCCCTAGATTACTTCCCCAAACAACAATTACTAGATTTAATAAGAAACATATCAGACTTGCATTGATTGGTGGAACAAGTTGAGACTGAATGAAATGTGACTTGTCATAGAACAGAGTATAGTGTATTATGCCCTCATGTCCAGTCAAGAAATCAAAACTATACACAGAAGACCTACAGTACAGAAGCATGTGTAAATGGGTAAAGGCTCTTAGGCAGAAGCCAGTTTGAAGAGTTAGTTCAAGAACTAAACCATGCAAGTGAGACTGAAACACAAGAGCATGGGCGGGAGTAAACTTATATGAGGTTGCAGAGGTGAGCTGGGGCCAGAGCATGCATAGTCTTGAGAGAAAGTCATGATAGTAATTTTGGCTTTCTCCTAAGAGCAGTGTGAAACCAAAAAAGGAATTAAAGTTATGCAGTGCTATGATGAGAATTGTATTTTTAAAACATCACTCTGGCTGCTGTGTGGAGATTAGAGTTTGGTGAGATTTAGAGAAACGATGTTGAAATCTAAGAGAAAGGGTGGTGACTCACACTAGAGTAGTGCTGTAGAGATGGAGAGGGAACAATGGGTTCCTGGGAAATAAAAGGGAGCATGACCCTCCTTCCAGGCCCCGTCCCAGGCACATGTTTCCCAGTCCATCTGAATACAGCCACTGGCTAGTGTAAGATACCCAGGGAAGTCCCAGATCATTCCTCATGATTATTAGCTATAAGAAGAACTTACTGGTTTAGGCTCATACCTCATGTCGATGCTGTGCGCAGTTGCTTTGTAAGAGGCAGGAAAAGAACATCTTGTGGTATGTCGCAATGTGTGCACTTGGTCTCCTGGAGCTGGCACATGGTAGGGAGGAATGTTGACTGCCAGCAGGCCACAGGTGCAAATAGAAAGACCCAGCCACTACCCATGGGCCCTTAGTTTAAAGTTTAAACACCTGCCAAATCTGTAGCTTTAACCACCCGAGCTGAGCAGCCTTCTCTCCCACCTGACACAAGGACAATAAATAAAAAGGTCCAATCAGTCAAACTTGCCTATAAACAGTCCCATGAAATGTACCATGTCCTTAGAAAGAATACATTAACCTTTTAAAATGCAATACCAAGAGCTCAACACAAAGCCCAGTGCAACTATCCTCTTAAAAAATGATAACAGGGAGGGTCGTCTGGTACCGTCTATCTCATATAGAAGGATGCCAGTCTTCACAGGCAAGAGGAAAGAAAGTATGATAACAAGTGTTTTGTGCATCATGCTTAGAACTCGATATAATTTACTTATTGGTGTAAATTGGATCATCAAACCACAACCTGCAAGCTAAGTCCAGTCCACCACCTATTTCTGAGTAAAGATTTTTTTGGAACACAGACTCAACTATTTGTTTATGGGTGTTGTGGCTGTTGTCATGCTACAACATCAGACTGTATGACCAACAAAGTGTAAAATATTTACTATGTGGCCCTTTAGAGAAAAATGTGTCAACTCTGATCTCTAAACTGCACTGAAGAGAGTAGCAGACTTCTTTTAGGCAACCTTTACACCAAGTTTTGATGTCTACGCATAGTTACTATTCATATGGATACCTTTCAATCCAAATTCTATTTGGTGCTAATAAGAGATGGAAATAGGCTTATTGATTCCTCATGAAGTCCAAAAATTAGGCCAAATTTTGTTCTCATACTAGGTACTTGAATACTAGGTACTTGGAATAACATAGTCTTCCATTAAAAAAATAGATTATTAAGTCCTCTTTGAAATAATAATGATTTGAGGAGAAAATTGATTTTTAAAATCTCAGAAAAAGCTTTGTTAAATCAATCCTTGATTAGCAAAGCTCTTGAATTTTCAAGCTCCATCCAACTACCCTGGGATCCACGAAATCCACAGCCCTCTAGTAGAAAATATGTTCAATAGTAAGAAGCTTATAATGGACTGTGCTATTTCAAGTGACTTTGTAACACCTGCTTTATGTGAAAAACTCAGCAGCAATCATCCTACTGCTCTAAGCAAAGTTTAATTCCATCCCTACTCAATTGTCCTGTGTAAAAACAGCTAGCTATACAGGTTAGGCTCCTTACTCAGCGATTGACATCCAACTGCTTGATTCCCATTCTGGTTCATTAACCCAGTGAATATCCTTTTTTTTCTGTTCCAAGTTTTTATTTAAATTATAGTTAGTTGACATATAGTGTAATGTCGGTTTCTGGAGTAGAATTTCATGATTCATCACTTATATGTAACACATACTGCTCATCACAAGTGCCCTCCTTAACACCCATTATACCCTTAATACCTAGTGGGATTCAGCCCATCCCCTGCCCACCTTCTCTCCAGCAACCTTCAGTTTTTTCTTGATGGTTAAGAGCTTCTTATGGTTTGTCTCTCTCTCTCTCTTTTTTTCCCTCCCCCTATGTTTTTCTGTTTTGTTTTTTAAATTCCACATATGAATGAAATCATGGTATTTGCTTTCTCTGACTGATTTATTTCACTTAGCATAATTTAGTCTAGTTCTATCCACATCTTTGCATATAGCAAGATTTCATTCTTTTTGATGGCTGAATAGTATTCCATTGTATACAGATACCACATCTTCTTTATTCATTCATCAGTTGATGGACATTTGGGCTCTTTCCATAGTTTGGCTATTGTTGATAATGCTGTATAAACATTGGGGTACATGTACCCTTCAAATGTGTATTTTTTTATCCTTTGGGTAAATACCTAATAGTGCAATTGCTGAATCATAGGGTAGTTCTATTTTTAACTTTCTGAGGAACTCCCACACTATTTTCCAGAGGGGCTGCACCAGTTTGTATTCTCACTAACAGTGTTAAGAGGGTTCTCCTTTCTCTACTTTCTCACTAACATCTGCTATTTCCTGTGCTAATTTTAGCCATTCTGACAGGCATGAGGTGGTATCTCATCATACTTTTGATTTGTATTTCCCTGATTTTGAGTGATGTTGATCATCTTTTCATGTGTCTGTTAGGTATCTGTATGTTTTCTCTGAAGAAAAAATGTCTATTTGTGTCTTCTGCCCATTTCTTAACTGGATTATTTGGTTTTTGAGTGTCATCAAGACTGTATAGTACTGGCACAAAAACAGACAGAGAGATCAAGGAAATAATAGAAAACCCAGAGGTGGACCCACATCTATATGGTTAACTAGTCTTCAAGAAAGAAGGAAAGACTATCCAATGGGAAAAAAATAATCTCTTCAACAAATGGTATTGGGAAAACTGGACAGCAACAAATAGAAGAATGAAGCTGGAACACTTTCTTACACCATACACAAAAACAAATTCAAAATGGATGAAAGAGCTAAATGTGAGACAAGAAACCGTCAAAATCCTAGAGGAGAAAACAGGCAGGAAGCGCTCTGACCTTGGCCGCAGTGACTTCTTACTAGACATGTCTCCAGAAGCAAGGGAAACAAAAGAAAAAATGAACTATTAGGACTTCATCAAGATAAAAAGCTTCTGTACAAGTGAAGGAAACAATCAACAAAAATAAAAGGCAACCTACGTAATGGGAGAAGATATTTGCAAATGACATATCAGATAAAGGGTTAGTATCCAAAATCTACAAAGAATCCACTAGTGAACATCCTGAACTGAGTTAAATTAAATGTCTTCAGCATTGGTACATGGTAAGTTGGTGTGAATTTGATTTGTTTTCTAATATTATCTCAATAGAGTTGAGAGCAATAAAAGTTAAGACTAGCAGATGCCTTATAGTTTTGTGACAATGGTTATAAACCTAGTATTTAACAGACCCCATGAGAGAATACAGGAATCCTATTTTTGACTGAATCACAGGCAAGTGTTAAAAAGTCTGGCAAGACCAAAATGGAGCACAACAGGGCACAACTCTGATCTACTCTTGGTGGAAGTATGAACTGCCACACCATCTTGAACAACAAGTTGGCATTATCATGCAAATTAAATGTGTGCATATTCTGTGACCCACCAAGTTTATCTTGGTATATAATATAAAGAAAATCTTGCACTTGAACACTAAGAGTCATAATCTAAAATGTTCACAGCAACATGTTTATAACAGGGAAAAAAGGAAATAATTCAAATGATCTTCAACAGAAACAATTGGATAAATAGTAATACATTAATGCAATGGAATACTCTTCAGGAGAAACACTGAATCAATTGAAGTACAGTCTGGGAAAATCTCAACAACAAAATAGTGAATGAAAAAAGCAAATCCAAGAGGAATTTATTAAGGTTGATAGTTGATCTTATGTATCAACATGGCTCAACTATAGTACCCAGTTTTTGGTCAAACATAAGTCTAGATGTTGCTGTGAATTAACACTTGAGACTTTGAGTGAAGCCTACAATGTGGGTGGGCCTCATGAAATCAGTTGAAGGCCTTACAAGCAAAACCTATGGTTCTTCAAGGTTTAAGAAATTCTGTCTCAAGACTGCCTTCAGACTTGAGCTGCAACATCAATTCTTCCCTGGGTCTCCTGCCTGCCAGTCTGTCTTAAAGATTTTAGATTTGGTAAGCCCAACAATCACATGAGCCAAAATAAATCTCTCTTTATATGCACATATTCTACTGATTGTGTCTCTCTGGAGAATCCTAATACACATGGTGTGGCATCTTATGTAGAGATTTCAAAAAACATGTAAAATTAAAAAATATGATATACATGTATGTTATAAAATTATAAAGAAAAGCAAGGGAACAATGAATACACATTCAGGATAACAGTTACCTCTAGAGAGGAGGGAGGGGATGTGAACAGGAAAGATAACACACTGGGACTTGAGTGATAGCTGGGTGATGTATATATGATATATAGTTAACAAATTCTTCTTTATTCTCTATAGTGTTATATTATTTTTAGACCATATATATGCATAAAATATTTTCATATATTAAATATTTCGTGATAAATTTTTGCAAAGAATTTAGGCATCCCAAACGCTGGTCCAGTTATCTTGGCATTATGCCACACATGGCAGTATATCCTGCCTATAATTGAGGCTGTCTATGGCTGATGGCCTCATCTTGTTTGACTCCGATATTACTGAGTCTTGCTTATTAAGGAGTTAGATTTTCAAATTTTGTAATTTTACACAATAATTTAACTACAATTCTGGTGGATAGCCACCATAGGAAAAAAATATATATATATACATTGTGTTGGCTACTCAAAAACAAGGAGACTCACTTTTACCCTTCTTTCTGATTAGGCAAGAATGGAGGTAAGAATCACTGAATGACATTACAGAGAAGTTATTTTGTTTCTTCAGTGATCAACTGGGCTGATGGTACGGGAGCCATACCCCTTGTTTAGAAATTAACTAAAAAAGAGTCAATCCACCTGAATGTCAAGCTTCAGTTACTGAGAAGAATGCCCCATAGCAGCTCCACACTTGTATGGGTTTACTATGAATCAGTGATTCTTAACCTGGGATGTATGGACGGTGAACAGAAGGGCTTCTGGGAGGAAGAAAGGAGGTTTAATCATCGCAAAGAAATTTTGTGCTTGCATATGTCTACTTTTGGGGTAGGGGATGAGGTTATGGTTTTATCAGATGTTCAAATACTGATCACATTAGGATTCCGATATGATTTGTGATAAGGAAAAAAAAAAAACATGATCTCCAGATTAAAACAGAGACAGCTGAACTTTCATCTTAGCCATTTATTACCTGTATGATTTTGTTTGGAAAATGATGACTCTGTGGGGCTTTGTCTATATCTGTATCTAATCTATAATTTCTATTAGATGCCTTGTAATCTTATTTATTACAGTAAAATTTAACAAAATGATAGCCTAAGAAACCCAAAGGCCTACTCTCACCTTAAACCAATATTCCCATGGAACACATTTCTGACTCTATCCTTTAAAATTGAGATACTATTTTTTACCCACTTAAATTAAAAGAGATTAGAAACAGCCAGTACAAACAATGGAAAAGGGGAAAGGACATACTCATGCTCTGCTGATGGGAGTATGGATTGCTACAAATGCCTTACAATATAGGAATGTGGTATCTATGTCCAAAAACAAAACAACTGAATGTAAGAGTATGCATAAAGGGGTATGTATTAAAACTATTTTTGTAGCAGCAAAAAAATGAAAATAACTTGAATGTATATTAATGGTAGACTCTAGTAGTTGACTGTACATATACACATATTATATAATATTATGCAACTATTAATGAGTATAACTATACTACATCTACTTATTGGACTAAATAGTCATTATATTGTTTAATGATAGAAGCAAACTGCAGATCACTGTCATCTGTTTAGCTAGATCCCATAATTGTTTTCAAACACACACAGACAGAAAAAACAAATCTATTTGCGTATGATTGAACAAACACAGAAATGTCTGAAAATAAAGACACAAACAGTTAATATTAGGTAGCTTAAGTAACCGGGAGAGTTGGGAATATTTTCTCATTTATACGTTTTTATGGTTTACCTTTCAAAACTAATCATATAGGTTTGCCATGGAATCAAACAAATCTGGTTAACAAAATGAACCCAAAGATTCCCAAGGTCCTTTAATTGTATAGTTATTAATTGTATGGTCACTAGTTATATATACTAACTTTGATTATAACTTTTCTTTTTAATAAGTGACCCAAAAATGGGGAGCCTGAGTTGCTCAGTTGGTTAAGCATCCTACTCTTGATTCTGGCTCAAGTCATGATCTCATGGTTTGTGGGTTCAAGCTCTGTGTAGGGCTCTGTACTGACAGTGTGGAGCCTGCTTGGGATTCTCTCTTTCTCTCTCTCTGTCTGCCCCTCCCTGCCTCTCTCTCTCTCTCTCAAAATAAATATACGTAAAACCTTAAAAAAAATAAGTGACCTCAAATCTCTAGTTGGCATCATGACCCTTTCAAGTGAGTCTTTGCTTTCCATCTCAGCCTGCAGGTAAATCTTTTATTTTAAATCTCTCCACAGCCTCCTTTTCCATATTTCTCAATTTGCACAAGAAACAACTAAGAAGAATGTGTTTATATATTTGCCTATCATTCTTTTACTTTTTATCTTTGTTTCTCTTGAGAATCTCCAAGAAAATATGCATAAGCTTTAAAAAATAAAACAAAATATAGACATGATAATAAAGTTTAAATACTAGAATATTACTTAAAATGTTTTGTTTGCTCTTATTTAGTTTTAATGGAGTATGATAAACTTTCATCTCCTTTATTGATGTTTAATTGTTTGAGTCAGGTGTCACTTTATTTTGACAAAGTAACTATATTTTCCTCAAAGGAACTATATCCCTTGCAAAACACAAGATTAGTTTAACTGTTATTAAAAACAATACTGCTTAATTACATAGAAAAAATAGTACAACTGGCCAATTCTATCACAACTTCTTTGAATTACTTTCAAAGAGTAGAAATGAATTCATGCTGATTCATTCATACTTTCTCACTAGTTTTACTTTTGAATTTAAAATCTGTATTTGGCAAAATAAAATCCATTTCTAGTCATTTCTAATAACCACTTACTTTATGGCTCTTTGTCTTTGAATCCCATGACTTAGACAAATAACTCAGGTATGAGGATATCTGCTCTAATTTCATAATCACTGTATCTGACGAATACTCCATTGTCACGGTGTCTGTGATTACTGGCAAATGTTCCTCTTTTTAGCCTCCTTGCCCATGTTAGGTAGAGATCTCACTTGTGACTCCATCTCTATGACCTACTCCTAGAACGGGCTGTGGTTACTTATTAAAGGCTACAGTGATTTCATGGTTAACCTGTGTGCCCCTTGAAACTTGGGCTACAGTGAGTTTATCACAGAAGCCGATCTGCAAACTGCTATGATTTGAGTCCAGAACAGGGGCTCTTCTCACAGGGACGTCGACTATATAGCCAATTTACCAGGCTGTTTTAGGCCGCAAACACTGATAAGCACTCCTACAGTGAGTTCCAGATCAATCTGACCTTTCCTTCTCCGCAATTAATATATCATATTTTTCTACATTTCTCAAATTGCAAACCTGTTCATCTCTCTCCTTTTCAAGAAGCTACCACATTTATAATTCTTCTAGAGAGACGAGAAGCCGTCAGATAGAAACCCCTCTACTTACCACCCATAACCCTACAGGTGCACATGTTCTTTCCTCCTCCGATTAATATAAGGCTAATCCTATACACTAGATTCTAAATCCTCTCTCCTCGGAAATTTCACACTATTAATTATCCCTTCAAACCAATTACCTTCCATTTTTCTCTATGAATCAGTCTCACAAAAAAAGTAGTATTTCTCAAGTATTTTCCATCTCAAATAAAAACAAAACCACACATTTAATCATATCCCCACTTCCCACCTGTTCAACAGCTGGATATTTATCATAATCATCAGAAAAGTGCTAAAGACATTAGTACACAATTCAGTAATTCATCACAAAGTGAACTCCTGTGAACCCACTACCCAAGTGAAGAACTAAATAAAAATTTCCAGCTTCCATGAGAACCTTTCCCAATTCATGTCATCTCCCAATCATTACTCCTTTACCAAAGATGATCACTATTCTGACTTTAGAACATTGTGGTTTAGATTTACCGGTGTTTATAAATTATCATGTTCATTCTTTAATTATTATGATTTCCCAACATTATATTTTAAAATTCACCCATGGTGATACAATGATTCATTCATTTTTATTACTTACACTTTTTCATGAAGTTTAATGAGTTTTAATAAAAATAAAGTCATGTATCCACCACACCACACTAGACACAGAAAATTTCTAACATCCCCCAAGGTTTTTTCATGTCTCTTTGCAGTCAGCTCCCCACCTCATGACACTGACACAGTCCTAGGCAACCACTGATCTGCTGTCATTACAATTTTGCATTTTCTAGAATTTTGCAGAATCATGTTGTATGCAATCTTTTGTGTCTGTCATGTTGCACCACCATTATGCTTTTGAAATGCATCCACGTTGTTGCATATGTTGGTAGTTTTTTCCTCTTTATTGCTAAGTTGTAGTTCGTAGTAGGAATGTACTCCAATCTATCTATCCATTGACCAGCTATTGGACATTATTCTTTGTAATTTTTATTTGCATTTTCCTTATTAGTAATCAGTTGTTTATCAGTCAAGACTCTTGTCTATGGCTCTATTCATTTGAAGGGGTTCTTTTATATATTCTGACTATATGCACATTGCTATTATTTGGATTGCAAGTACTACCTCGCACTGTGTGTCTTGCTATTGTATTTATTAATGATGCCTTTTAAAACATTTTTTTAATGTCTTTATTTTATTTTGAGAGAGAGAGACAGAGAGTGAGCAGGGGATGGGCAGAGAAAGAGGGAGATGCAGAATCTGAAGCAGGCTCCAGGCTCTGAGCTAGCTGTCAGCACAGAGCCTGACTCAGGGCTCGAACCCACGAACCGTGAGATCATGACTTGAGCCAAAGTCAGACGCCCAACTGACTGAGCCACCCAGGTGCCCTTAATGATGCCTTTTTGTGAACAGAAATGGTCATTTTTATTATGGTCAAATATATCAATTATTTCCTTTTCAGTTGGTGCATTTTGTGTCCTCTTCAAAAATATTTTCCTATCCCAAGGACATTAAATGATTTCCTTTATTATCTTATATTAGCTGTATTAGTTTGTGTTTCATATTGAAATCTATAAAGAACCTAGAATTAATTTTTGTATAAATTGTGAGATAAACATAAACATGATGTATTGTCCCATTGTTTAATTCTCCTTAAATTTACCTCTACACACACCCACATGTGTGTAGGTGATCTTTCATATGTTTAGTTAGGCTCATTACTAGGTAGTTAATACTTTTGGTTCTTATAAGGGTATTTTTTTAAACTTTATTTATTTATTTAAGTAATCTCTATACCCAACATGGGGCTTAAACTTACAACCCCAAGATCGAATTGAATGCCTTTCAATTTTTCTTTTCTTAGAGATTCTTGCTAGTATATAGAAACAATTCATTTTGTATATAGACTTTTGCACATCAACCTTGCTGAAGTCACTTACTATTTAAAAAAAATCATATATAGATTTTTTTTAATTTTTCTAAGTATGCAGTTAGGTCAAATGTAAATAATGGCATTTTATATATTTATTCTTTTTATTAGCTAACTGAACCAACTGCTTGAGATTCTCTCTTCCTCTCTCTCTGCCCCACCCCCACATGCTTGCTCCCTCTCTCTCTCAAAGTAAATAAATAAACAAAAATTAATCTATTATTTCAATCCCTTATTAATTTGGTGGATTATATTGATTGATTCTTGAATATTAAACCACCCTTGCATTAATGGAATAAGTCTAAATTTGTAATATATTGGAACTTTCGTATGCTGCAAGATTTGGTTCATGAGTTTGATTGTCTTATTATTTTTCTTTTCTCTAGTCCTTGTCAAGCTTTAAAAATCAAGGTTATGCTAGCTTCATAAATTGGGAAGTATTTGTTCCTTTTTTCTAAAAGAGTCTGTGTAAGATTGTATTATTTCATTCTTAAATATTTAGTGGAACTCACTAGAGAAGACATCTGACCCGAGAATTTCTTTGAGGAGATAATTTTAGTTACATAATCAATGTATCTAATAGTTAAGCACAAGTCAATAAGCTATTTATTATAGTATAATTTTGGTTAAGTATTTTTGTTTCCCTAGAAATTTCTACATTTCATCTAAGTTTGTTTCATAATATTCTTTCATGATGATTTTAATGCCTGTGATGTCCCCTTTCATTTCTTCTGTTATTCATTTTTGCCTTCTCTCATATTTTCTTCATTAGTCTCATTAGGAATGCATCAATTTTTTATAAGCTTCCCAAGGAATAAATTTGTTGATTCTGTCAGTTATAGCCTTGTTTTCTTCTTTGTTAATTTCTTCTTTATCTAATTTCTCCTTCATTTTGCTTTCTTTGCTTGCTCCAAACATTAACATACTACCTAGATAAAATATAGAACCTTAAGAGGCTAATATTTTAGAATCTTTGAAAAGCCCAGGTCATTATATTACTGAAATTTAGCAAAATGTGAAGGTGCCTAAATTTAATAATCATTGTTACATTTTTGGGCAATTCTGGTTTGGAATGACAATGTTTGGAAATATATAAAATAAAATTATGCTCAGATTATAATAATTATACATTTTTTGAGGAAAAATTTTTACTTCTTTTCATCACAATTATTCATCATATTAATACAATTTAAAAATTCACATGATTCATTTTCTATTGGCAAATTTAACCCATTTTATTGAAATATTATAGTTCTTAATTTTTTTAATGTTTTGTTTATTCTTGAGAGAGAGAGCAAGTGTGAGAGCATGAGCAGGGGAGGGGCAGAGAGAGAAGCCAGAGAATCCCAAGCAGGCTCTTCACTGACAGTGGGGCTTGAACTCACAAACTTTAAGATCATGATGTGAGCTGAAATCACAAGTTGGCTGTTTGATTGACTGAGCCACCGAGGCACCCCTAGGAGGTTTTAAATTAACCTCAATTTGCAGAAATTTACCTCACTAAAACTACAGCAACTGGAATTATCAAATGTCAAATTTAACCAATAGTTATATATACATCATGTTGCAATGGAGTTGTGTTTGATAGATTATTACTGCAAAAAATTACAAAATATTTAATTTCATAAGGTAAATTATTATACATATATTGTAATTTGCTCTATCCTTAAATATTCTCTAGATCCAAACAGTAATACAAATAATCCATATTCTCTTCCTAATATCATGTGCAAATATAAATTCAAAATGAATCACAGACCTCAAGAGCTAAAAATATAAAACACTGAAAAAATAGCAGCAAATCTTTGTAATCTTGGGTTAGGCAAATAATTCTTATTTAGGGCACCACAAGCATAAGCAATAATGAAAAATAAATAAATTGAGCTTCATCAAAATTAAAAACAGCTGTGCTTCAAAGGACACCATTAAGAAATTGAACAACAATCACAGATGGGAGAAAGTAGATATGTGATATATATATGCTATATTCAAATCATATATGTGGCAAGAAACTAATATCTAGAATACATAAAGAACTATATGACTCAATAATAAAAACAGTTCAATTTTAAAAATGGACAAAGGATCTGAGTCAATATTTCTTCAAAGAAAATATACAATGATTCTCAACATCATTAGCCATCAAGGAATAGAAATAAAAACTACAATGAGATACCACATTATACCTACCAGGATGGCTATAATCAAAAAAGCAATAATAACAATTGTTGGCAAGGATAAGAAGAAACTGGAACTTTCATATGCTATTGGTGGTAATGTGAAATAGTACAGCCACTTTGGAAAAAGTTAGCAGTTCTTTAAAAGTTTAAACAGAGACTTACCACCTTGCCAAGAGAAATGAAAGCATACCTCCATGCAAAAACTTGTCCATGAGTGTTCACAGCAACATTATTCATAATAGCCAAGAAGTAGAAACAACCCCAAAGCCCATCAACTTATGTCTGCATAAATAAAATGTGGTATATCCAAGCACTGGAATATTATTTAGCAATTAAAAAAAGCACTAATACATGTGACAACATCAATCAATCTTGAAAACATTTTGCTAAGTACAAGAATCAGTATACAGCTTTATGTATGTTTCATCTACAGCACAGAGGAGATGCGTCTTCCTCAGGCTCTATGCTTTGAAGATTCTCATGGTCATCCTTGCCTCATGAATCTGTTGAAAGCTTGACTCAATGTCTCAAGCACTCAGCCACATTTGACCCCCAGAATCAGCAGAGGTCTCTATGGAGTTTCCCTCTTTTCCAAAATGTTGACTCCATAATTTATCATAGCCTTGTTATAATCCCAATGGTTATAATCAGATTTTTTCTACTTTTATCCAGCTTTTTGGAACAATAGGAGGATTTGTCTAAACCACCCTCTTTTTGAAATCCTCTTTGCTGATAACACCTTAAAACAAAGTTTAATTTCATCATTTTATCATGTTATTTCCATGCTTCAGTGACTTTTTGTTGTTCTTAGGTTTACTTCATAAATGTTTCAACTAGTTCATAGTCCCAAAATTCTTTCATCCTCTGCTCCTGACCAAGGCCATTACAGATGCTCTTCCAGAAAGGACAGTAATCCTCTATGCACAGTGTTTCCCAGAGTTTAGGGGTTGGGGTGATGGTAAACCACTGGTGGTGCCCATTCAGGGTAATAAACACTTGCAGTAATTATTTATTCATTTATTGGTTTTTTATTAGGCAACATTCATTTCTTTCTTTCTTGTGGTACCAGAGCTCCAATTTTCTTTGAAAGAATAGCCTCTCTCCTTCTTTAAGTCAAAATTCTCCAGAGAACAGAATCATTTATACATATAAAGAGATTTTTGATATGGTATTGGCTTGCATGGGTGTGGACCCTGAAATATCCCACAATCTGCCCTCTGCAAACTGGAGACCAAGGAAAGCCAGTGGTGTAGTTCAAAGGCCTGAGAGCTAGAGAGCCAGAGGTTTGTAGATTCTAGTCTGAATCTAAAGGTCTAAGAACCAGCAGTACTGGGGGCCTGAGAAGATAAATGTCCTAGCCTGAACAATCAGGCAAAAGGAAATTCAACTTTTCTCATTCTTTTGTTCTATTCAGGTCCTCACTGGACTGGATAATGCATCCACACCGGAGAAGGCCATCTGCTTTATGAAGTCCACCAATTCAAATGCTAATCTCTTCCGGAAACACTCTCACAGTCACCACAGAAATAATCTTTAACTAGATATCTGAGCATCCCATGGCAGTCAGGTTGACACATAAAATTAATTATCACACTCCCATTGCATATATTCTTGTGGAACTGCTGCTCAAGTTGCATTGCCCTCATTATTCAAGGTATGGAAATGTTCTCTCTTGACCAGAGAGATACAAATTGTGTATGAGGAGTGGTGGACAGTGGAGCTGATTCGCCTCAGTGGTGATGTTAGAAATGACTTCACAGTCATCAGTTCAATTATTTACTTCATGTTCTCTTAATATTGGTTTTTGTTACTTGCAATAAAACAAAACAAAATAATACCAAACAATAACAGTAGTATGTCTTCACAAATTAAGAATATGATTTACTTTACAATTTTCCTTTAAAATGACTACATTGAAAAGAATCAGTTTAACGATGACATAACTTTAAAGCTCCTGTAACCCATGGTGATCTCCCTTTCCAACACTAACAAAAAGGTGAGGCTTCAAGCTCAGAATTTAGGGCAAACAGTGGCACTTGGGTAGCTCAGTTAGTTAAACATCTGACTCGATTTCAGTTCAGGTCATGACCTAATGGTTCATGAGATCAAGCACTGTGTCAGGCTCTGTGCTAAGAGTGTGGAACCTCTTTGGGATTCCCTCTTTCCCTCTCTCTCCTCCTCTCCCTCAGTCGTGCTCTGTCTCTCTCTCTCTCAAAATAAATAAACATTAAAAAAAAAGACTTTAGAGCAAACAATAGCACACTGCTAGAATTCAATGAAATTGTATTATATTCCTTTTATACTTCTTATTTATATAAGGTGTTATGGATTTTCCATTAATGATGTCATATAAAATTGTTTTCAAAAACAATTTAAATAAAAACAATTTAAAAATTGAACAATTGAAGGTTGATATGAAAAAAATCAAGAGCATGTTTTGAGAATGACCGAGTTTGGGAAGCAAAGACCAATGGAAGGAATCTGGGCAGTGGCCAGATCAGTCTAACCCACTCTTCATCATACTCCCACGATCAAATCTTCCATATTTCCAAGTTTCTCTTCAAAAAAGTCTCAGCTTCTTTTACTAAAGCTTATTCCCTACTTTCTTAAATTTCTTTCCTGATTATCTTCTTTGGAGTCCTCAGATTGACTTTGCCTAAGTTCTAAACAACCAAGATACTGGTTTTGTATATGACAGAGCAGATGCTGCTACGGCATGGTTAAAACAGCAGACACTCCAAAAGCCATCAGAAAAGTAAAGCCATCTAAGGCAGTTTTTTAAATATATAAATTAGAGAAAAAATGATTTCAGATGATTTTTGTGCACAAGCCTACCCTTCCATGCCGGATGAATTCCATCATCCATGAGTAGGTTTAGCTATACCCCAGCCACTGTGCAATTCTGAAACTTATTTCAAGACGGGCACTAGGCTTTCAATACACAGAAATTTCTAAAATGCAAGTGACTAGGGTGCCTGAGTGGTAGTTGGGCTTCCACCCTCAGCTCAGGTCATGACCTTGTGGTTCCTGGGTTCAAGCCCCACGCCAGGCCCTGTGCTGACAGCTCAGAGCCTGGAACCTGCTTCTGAGTCTGTGTCTCCCTCTCTCTCTGTCCCTCCCCTGCTTGCTCTCTCTCTCTGTCTCTCTCTCTCTTTCAAAAACAATAAACATTAAAAAAAATTTTAATGCAGGTGACTGAAGATTCTATCTTTCCTACTTACAAAAGGCTCTTCTGGAGGTGGCTGCTCTTCGTGCCCCTGTATACTTCTCTACATTCCTTCCACTCTCTTCCCACTCTTTGTTATGTTTTCATTGGCTCTTAACTTCTTTATAGTCCTTCTGTTTTTCATTTGTGGTGATGAAATCAATAATTAGACTACCATGTGAATCCAAATAAAGTTGTCTTTTTTTTTTCTTTACTGAGGATAAACCAATGCTTTGTTTTCATTTCTCTTCTTCGGCAGTCTTCAACCACATTTCATCAGTGACGCTTTATCAGAATATTCAGTACTTATAATGCAGCCAATTTATTTCCAAAGTTGGGCCTTTTCATGTGGGCTGTGCTTGGCACTGCACTCTGCCCAATTTGGATTTTATTTAAACACTTTGGCTTCAACTGACATTGGGAGGCAAAGAAAACCAACAATCAGCCTGCCATGAACTTGCCATGGGACCACATGCTGCTGCAGAAACAACCATATAAATTTGCTGAGGAAAGACAAATTCACAGCTAGTAGATTATAGCAGCCCGGTCCCCATGCACTAGCCAGGCTCCAAGGAAAGGAGAGCCTGAAGTAGAGCATAGCATGAGGAAAGTACGCCCTTCCTGAGACACTCCTATCCCAAGAGCAGGATCTACTGCACTTCCATCAATAAAAGAAGGCCATGTGACAAAGTGAAGACAGAACTGGGACAGAAGTTATGAAGACTGGGTTTGCGACCACACTCTGCCATTGAATAGTTGTGTGGTTTGGACAAAGCATGTAACCCCTGAAACCTCAGTTTCCTTTTCTAAAAATGTGAATAATAACCATTGCCATGAATAAAGTTAGCACAGTTGTAAAGGTCAGATGCAAAACTGTTTGTGAGAATTGCTTTGTGTAGTATGAAACTTTATATGGACATAAAATGGTCTAATTAATCATTATCTAACAATTCACAATATTAATAACAATAATAACAAACATTTTGCTCCTGAGTTGAGCAAAGAGCTATTAGTATTTAGGCAGGATAAGCATAAAAGTAAACTTAAATGGCATCTAACTTATAGAGGAACACATTGTGCTTTCATTTTCAAATAGAGTTTCTTCCTGATGGATCATTATTTAAGAGTTTCTGAGATTAAAAAGAAAAGATAATCCATAGGAGAAATTAAAATGGAATAAGATGATTTTAACATGCAAAATGGCTATTATTATGGATGGTTATAAACACTCATTTTAGTTCCTTTTCTAGAGGCTTACTGTATATTCTTCTTCCCAGAGAGATCCATTTACTTTGTTCATTTTAATAACACTACTGTTTTCTGAACCGTTTTATGATACTGGGAAGTTGAAGTACAAAATCAATAGAGATATTTATGAAATCCAGACATGGCTACTACCAAAATGGGAGAATAAACAAGCAAACTTAAAACAGTACGATATACACTATTCCCGAAAGGTCCTGAACAGTCAGTGCATTGGGGAGTTAGAAATGGAACCAGACAATAAAAAAAGAAACAAAACAAAATAAAACTATGTGTATAGAATAACTTGGTTAGAAAAATTTTGAAATAGTCATCAGATGAACCATAACAATGCACTACCAATTTCTTAAGTTACTTAAAAATTAAGTTGATGTTCAAGTAAGCTATTACAACAGGGTGTGTGTGTGTGTGTGTGTGTGTGTGTGTGTGACAGAGACAGAGAGAGACAGAGAGAGAGGGAGAGAGAGAGAGAGAAGGGAGAGAGAGATGGTTCTGTTCCATCGTTAGTGAGGCATAAATTTTTGTTTTGTTTTTTCTCAGTCATAGTGTAATTTTGGTCTGGCTAATCCATGTTACCAGACAAATAACCAAAAAATAGGATTTTCAAAAACACGTGATTATTCAATAAGCAGTATTTGTTTCAGCCTACTTTGATATACACATGGCTATACCACTTTTCTTTGGTTAGTGATTCCATCCTTTTACAGTCAACTTTCTATATCTTTATGTTGTAAAAATATCTTTTGGAAACAGGATTTGGCTTTAAAAACACAAAAATCTAGTCTAGTAATATTTGTCTTAGACCTGGAACATTTAATCCATTTACATTTAATATAATTACTGATAAATTTGCAGTTTTTTTAACTTTACATTTTAAAATAATTATACATTCACAAGAAGCTGTGAGGATAGTACAGATAGAATCCCTGTACCCTTCATTCACTTTATATCTTATATAATTATAGTATAATATCCCAGCCAAGAATTTCACATGATTACAATGTGTGTGCACAGTATGTAATTTTATTATGTGTACAGGTTTGTGCAACCACAACTGCAATCACAACAGAACTATTCCATCACCACAAAGTTTTCTCTCACACTACCTCTTTATAGTCACAGCCACCCCTCACCCCACTAGCCCTAGCCCATGGTAACCACTAATCTGTTTTCTATCCTTATAATTTTGTCATGAGAATGTTATATAAATGGAATCATAGAGATGTAACCTGAGACTTTTTTTCCCCAGGAAGCATAATGCCCTTGATCCATGCAAGTTGCTGCATGTATCAATAGTTTCTTGTTTTTTTACTGATGAGCAGTATCTGTGGTATGGATATACCACAGTTTGTTCAACCTATTGAAAGATATTTTGGTTGCTTCCAGTTTGGCATTATTACAAACAAAACTGCTATGACAATCAAGTGTAGATTTTTCTTTCCTTTTTTTTAATGTTTATTTTGAGAGATACAGAGTGTACATGGCAGAGGGGCAGAGAGAAAGACACACACAGAATCTGAAGCAGGCTCCAGGCCCTGAGCCATAAGCACAGAGCCTGACGTGGGGCTCGAACCCATGAGATCATGACCTGAGCCAAAGTGGGATGCCTAACCGACTAGGCCACCCAGGCGCCTCAAATGTAGATTTCTCTGTGGAAATACATTTTCATTTCTCTAGGATAAATGCCCAGCAATGCAACTGGTAACAGGTATGTTATGCATATGTATAATTTTTAAATTGCCAAATGATTATCCAGAGTGACTGTACCATATTACACTCCATGTATGAGAGACTCCATTTCTCTACATACTTGCCAGCAATTCGTAGTGTTATTTTTTATTTTAGCAATTCTTTTTCTTTTAATGTTTATTTATTTTTGAGAGTGAGAGAGACAGAGTGTGGGCTGGGAAATGGGCAGAGAGAGACATAGAATCGAACTCACAAGCCATGAGATCATGACCTGAGCTGAAGTTGGATGCTTAACCACCCAGGTGCTCCTATTTTAGCAATTCTAAATAGGTATGTAGTGGGGCGCCTGGTGGGTGGCTCAGTCGGTTGAGCCTCCGGCTTCGGCTCAGGTCAGATCTCACGTTTGTGGGTTCGAGCCCCACATCGGGCTCTGTGCTGACAGCTAGCTCAGAGCCTGGAGCCTGCTTCCGGTTCTGTGTCTCCTCCTCTCTCTGCCCCTCCCCCTCTCATGCTCTGTCTCTCTCAGTATCAAAAATAAATAAAACAAAAAAAAATTTTTAAATAGGTATGTAGTAAATGCCTAATTTTGATCCCAATTTGAATTTCCCTATGGCTGGTCATGCTGAAATGTTTTCATGTGCTTATTTGCCACTCATATATCCTCTTTGATGAAATGTCTCTTCATATCTTTTACCTGTTTTCTAATTGGAGGGTTTTACTGTTGAGTTTTGAGAGTTCTTCTACATTCTAGATATGAATTCCTCTTCATATGGTTTTCTGCCTAGCAAAATCTTTCACTGCGATAAAGTGATATTTATTTTTTTTCCTTTTTGTTTTTGGTGTCAGCTCTATGAGCTCTTCACCAAGCCCTAGGTCCTCGAGATCTTATTTTGTTATCTTCTATCAGCTTTATAGTTTTATGCTTTACATTTAAATCTATGATCCACTTTTAGACAGCTTTTGCATAAGGTTTACATTGATTTTTTTATGGAGTAGGATATGAATATCCAATTGGCCAGCACCATTTGGCCAATCTTTTACCCATTGAAGTGCTTTTGACCTTTGGCAAAAATCAGCTAGTGGTACTTGTGTGGAGCTATTTTTGGGTTCACAATTCTATTCCATTGATCTAAATTGTGAATTCCTCTGTCAATACCACAGTTATTATTATAGCTATATAACGAGTCTTTAAATCAGATAAAATGATTCCCTCCCGTTATTAGTTTTCAAAATTGTGTTAGCTATTCAACTTTACATTTCCATCTAAAATTGAAATCTACTGTATTATTCTTTATTTTTACTATTTACCCCTCCTATTCTATGTATTTGTTTTGTTTATTTGCTTCTTTATTTTCCTTTGGGACTATTTTCTATTACTTTAACACCTACTCCCTTACCTTGGAAGGTATATGCTTCTTTTACTCATTTTTCAGTTCTCTCCTAAAGACTTATAAAAAATTATATTGATTGTTCTTTTTGTCTCTTCATAGACAATGTAATCATCTTACCTTATTTCATTTTCCCAACTTCTGAACCATTGCTATAATTTATTTTAATTCTCTTTATATATATCAATGATATAAAAGTTTATTATTTTATACAGACAATACCAATTTATGAAGGATATATTTAGCCTTCTTGTTTCTCTTGGAAGCACCTTGGTCTTCCTCATGGAGTCATTTTTCTTCTGCCTAAAGATTGCTAACTAATATTGATTTCATTGATCTGCTCATGAGGAAACAAACATATGGGGTGTTCTTGTGTTTTGTTTTGACTGCAAATGTTTTTATTTTATCTTCATTTTCTAAGCATTTTTCCACAAAGTAATGATTTATTGGTTGGTAGTTTTTTGGGTTTTTTTTTTCCAATCAGACATCATGATTTGTAATGTATCATTCCTCCTGGCTACCACTGTTTCTGTTACAAAGTCCACTCTGAGCCCTATTGCTGATTCTTTACATTTACTTTGTCTTCTCACCAACAGCAGTCCTATCCACAGGTGATTTTTAAAATTTTTCTTTGTCCTGGGGCGCCTGGGTAGCTCAGTTGGCTAAGCGTCCAAATTTGGCTAAGGCCATGATCTAGTGGTCTGTGAGTTTGAGCCCCGCCTTGGGCTCTGTGCTGACAGCTCAGAGCCTGGAGCCTGCTTCAAGTTGTGTGTGTGTGTGTGTGTGTGTGTGTGTGTGTGTGTGTGTGAGAGAGAAAGAGAGAGAGAGAGAGAGAGAGTGTGTGTGTGTGTGTGTGTGTGTGTCTGCTCCTCCCCTATTTTTACTCTGCCCTTCTCTCTCTCAAAAATAAACATTAAAAAGATGCTTTCATTTGCCTTTTTTATTTTAGAATTTTACTTTACATAGATATGCTTTTGAAAAAACTGTATGCTGTATAAGATTTTCAGGCTCTTTTATGTAACTTTCATCAGTTTTCAAAAGTTCTCATCTATTCTCACTTCAAATATTGTTTTTGCCCTGTATTTTCTCTCCTTTTGGGATTTCAATGTGTTCCACTTCCTCACTGTATCTTCTCTTATGCTCTTTTCTATATATTTCATTCCTTTAGTCTCTCCATACTTCATTCGATATATCATCTTCTGACCTGTATTTCATTTTGCTAATTCTTCCTTTAGGTATATCTAATATGCAACTAACCCATCTTATGACTTCTTAATTTGGGTTACTGTAGTATTAAATTTAGAAGTTCAGTATGGTTACATTTAAAGTTTACAGTTTTTTCTACCAGAACTCTCATTTTGTCTCTTTTGCTCTTAGAACAATGGAAAGAATAGTTATTTTAGAGGTTTCTGTCTGAAAACACCAATATCTGAAACCCTGATTATCTATTTCTATTGTCTGGTGTTTCTATTTATTTCTATTCATTTTTATCTTGTCTTTTCATGTGTGTGGATTTTGAAAAATTATGTACCAGGCATTTTATTTGTAATATTGTTTATAGAAATAAATTGAGGATTAGGGTAGGATACTCCATTAGGAAGTATTTTTGTTCATTTCTATCTGGTGCCTATGAGTACCTGCTATCTGGGATAAGCTTAACTCAATTATAGGGATTAAGAGGATCCTAAAATGAGCTGTGTTTTCTGTGAGAAGCTGTTTACTTTCGGTTTATCTTCCTCCTAGGGTGCAGCCCTTTGGGGTTCCAAATCTCAAGAAAGCAAGGTCCAACAGAATTTCCTCCTTGACAGAGATGGGGACTTTGTACTCTTAGTTCTTTAAACCTGTCAGGTATAACTGTTCAGTCTTTCACCTGTCCATCTGAATCAGCAAAAGTGGCCATAAACACTGGTCTCTATTTCTATTTGCTCATGTCCTCTGTTTTTAGCCTTCTTAACCCAGGAGGTTCATCGTCTTGTGTATCTCACTCCTAGAACTTCATTCATACTGACCTCCTTATTTACCAATTATAAGTCACACTCCCTTCTCTCTTTATGCTGTTTATGGATGTTAAAAGGGGGCTCAACTTCTCCTACCTTATATTTCTATGAGGGACTTCCTGCTCTTTCCTTAGCCTTTCTAATTCCTTTCCCGTAATTCCCTAGGGGAGAATAAGTCAATGTGGTGTGAATTTGGGGGAAGCCTCTGGAAGGCTGTGCTCCCTCACACGGAGCGATGGTTGCTTACACAGAAAGGGCACCATGTTCTGCAACAACCATGTGGCCAGTCCCCATTGCTGTAAATGGAATGCTTGCAGTTTTGAGTGCTAGATCAAGTCCATTTGGGAGAGTAAAGAAAGGTATCAGATGTCCATTTGTCCACATATTAAATGATATTATCTGATGAAGCTTTTACTCATAATAAAACTCTTACTTTGGTCTCTCTTTGTTTGGCCTTTGTCTTATCTTTCAATAGGTTATAAGCTCAGGGAAGAAAAAAAGGGTGTTATTTATTGACTCCCTGAAAGTCTCCAAACGGTCAAACACTCTCTCTTATGACTCATTCAAAGGCAACTAAACAACCTGCACATTCTTCCCACAGCTATAATATCAAAGTTTATCTTCTCCAAGCAAAGTAGCCAAATTATTAACTATATTTTACCTTTTCACAGTATGCAGTTTTTTAAAATAAAATATTACAAAGCCACCAACTGACACCTGATTTCATCCAAGCCAAGGGAAATATTTCCCTCACTCTTCTTGGACAAAAGGGCCAGAATAACACAAACAATAGTCAGACCGAGTCCATAAACCCACAAGTATCTTTATATAGACATAACCATAGATAAAGCTTTTTATCTTGTTTCCATAAGCCATGAGCTTTAATTTTCCTTTTCTTCCCCCCTGAGAACTTTTGCTTGTTTGCAATGATTTCTGGGCCACAACAGCACTCCAATAGAGCATTTTGGCAACAACCTCTGTGCGGTCAGCAACTTCTGCAGCTGGGATTTCTTGAAAGAAGTGAGTAGCATTTGCCTTGCAGTGTTCCAGCAAGGAAAGAAGCAAATCATTTGTGGGAATCAGACAGTCACAGAGCTTAGAGAAGTCTCTCTCCTTCCTTCCCGTTCTTCATGTGATCAAGGGGGGGTCAATGCCACTGGCGCCCATTTTAGCAAATATGTCACTCACAGTGGGGCTAATACATGGATCCAATCTTAACCACTAGGCTCTGAAACGGATCGTGGGAAACTTCCTGACTAAAGTGGCTGTGGGACTACTAACCCGGGTGTCACAAGTTGAAGGACTTGTCACAGCTTGAGACCGTGTTCCCCTGCAGTAGACAACATGCCTCAGGCGGGGTGTACTCACGTATGTATGTGTGTTCGGTGCAGAATGGTTCAGCCTCACTATTTTTCCTAAGACGACAAGGCCATGGTTTAAATAAACATAAATATCTGGCTTGGGCTGAACTACAGCCAATAACAGAGAAAAAACAAAAACAACAACAACAAAAAAAAACCTGACAATTTTTCCTGACTAAGAAGTAATTCAGAATAAGAAGCCAGAGGTGATAAGACTTAGAAAGTAAAAGTCACAAGAAATATTTAAAATGTGAGAGGTGTGCCCGGATAATCCAACTTGAACAACGCTGCTATAAGAAATCAACATACATATCTGGAAAATGCTGTGATATTTACCAAAAAATGGATTGTAAAAATGTAGATCATTGACTAAAATTTAACATATTACCCCAAAATGTTGCTATCTTCTACTATTCTTTGAACAAAAAAATAACCAAAGAAATTTGTCTGAGTCACCATAACTTTAAATAAATATCTTGTTGGAATCATAGAGATGGAAACAGCCTGTGAAAAATATCCTGTGGTCCTGCAGACAGCTCTCACTGAAGCCTGAGAAACAAGCCATACGTTTCTTCTTTCTTTTTTTAAAAAAAATACTCATCTTTTATTAATGATGTTTTTATGTGAACCTAAAAAACTTTCTCTCAGTATCAATCCCCTCCTATAAACATCTGCCTTCACTTTGAGGAACCAGCGACATTACCAATCCCAGTGCTCCCTAGGGAGGGTCAAACACTTCCACTTTTGATGACCAATAGTTTTTAAAACCCACATTAGGCAAAGGACATTTTCTCAGAAGGAAAACATGCTGTTAGCTCTGACAAAGGCCTGTTTGTGAGGTCGCCTCCTCTTTGAAATGCCCCATAGCAAGACAGATGCTGGAAAGGGAAGTTCAAGAATCATTCTAATCCTATTCCACTTTTGGTTACTTCCTCTCCTTGCTTCCAACACAGCTGCACAGAATAAAACAAAAAGAGGAAATGGGGACACCCAGACTGAACATTACTGCCTTCAGCAAAAACTTTTAGAAAAGCCTCTCAGGAACCCCTGACATCACAGAGATGTGTCATCTTCCTCACAGAACTTACTTCACCAGCAGGATCTATGCAACTTTGTAATGCAGTGAATGCCAACATAAAGCGAGGGCGCAAAGCAATAACTTAGGAAAAAGGCAATACTCAGGCAAAGTCTTTTTAGAAATTAAAATATTAATTAACTCAACCCACTTTCCTTTAAAGCAACCACATAAATAATGGGATGACATCATGACTTTGGTTCAGAGAAAGAGGCACAGGAAAACTCTGGACAGAATCTCAGGAACTTGGTGTTTTAATTCCACCTCTCTAAAACTTTAGATGATCTTCCTAAATTTACTTCATTACTCTGAATCTTAGCATACTCAAAAAGAAAAGGGAGTTGGACTTGATAATACTTATTGTTTCTAGACATCTGAATCTGATGTCCCCTGAACACGTAAAAGTAATATACCTAGATGTAACACTATTCTACTGACACCCAACTAATACTCCCTCTTTCTCCAGTAAAAACTTCTGTTTAAAATGCCACCAACCGTCCTGTTTCCCTAGCTAGAAATCTGTTGGTCATTCTCTCCTCTTCCATGTTTCATAATACAGTGCTCCCTTAAGTGATTCAACATCTTTTCACTACCTATTTTTTTTTTTTGAAAATGTAGTCCTATCAGACTTTAACAACCGAATCTTTTGCCAAACCATCCATTTTTTTTTATCAATCTTCTCAGACAAGTCCATAGCTCAGATGTGCCCTCTCTTATTCAAACTTTTGCAAGTCTTCCTAGCTGGTCGTTGGGCATTATGTTGCATTGTGTACATTCCCCTACAATCTAACGTTTTCAAAGCCACCTGAGTTTCTTTTTAAATGGTACATACCAAACATCTCTCTCCTACTTAAAATCCTTCAGTCACTGCCCACTTGACACAGAATGAAGTCAAGTTTCTTAGCACATTATGCAGGGTCCTTTAGTGCCATTTCCCACAAACACTCTACCCACCCTGAAAAACTCTCGATTTTCAATATTCTCCTGAATGCTTTGGTCTGTATATAAAGTGTCCCAAAGACCTTGTTGATGTAAATCTATACCTCAAGGCTCAGCCTTCCTTGTTGCTTCTACTGCTACTTTGCTTCTGTTCTGCAGAGTTTGTTCCTGGTATTGGCTTCTAAGGGGAGACAGTTTAGCAATGCAGAGACCTAATGTTAGACACTTCTTTTCTCTCTCCACATGAACAGAATTAAATTCCATTCAAGAAGAAGAGGAAGTAGAAAAAGAACACACGACCCAGAAACAATGTTGACCTGACAGCCACAAATCCTTTAACTTAGGCTTGTTCCAAGGCTTCAGCTCCATGAGCATATACAAAGGTATATTTAGTTTATCTCCTGTTATTAAGAAATATTATAACTTCATAACTAAACATTGCTCTAATATGACAGCACTCAGACAATCATGCATTAGAAACATTAGTATAATTTATAGGTTCTGGGTACTGAGGAAAAGAAAGCACACTGTTGAAACGATGTCCCCGGGGGTGTTACGGTTATGGTTGTTAACTAGTCTCTGGGAGGCAATAAGGAATATTCCCGAGGATCTGGGAACTGTAGGAAGGTTACTTCTAAGAGACAAAAAAAGAATGGAGCATAGATTACTACAAAATCATGAGCAAGCTGCTTATCTTTCCTGGGCCTCAGCTTTCTGACCTCACAATGTGGGGACACAATGAGAGATGGCTTCTCCTCTGGTCTGTAGAGAGATTTGCAGCAGTGGTTCCAAGACCAACTGTGCACGTCTAGAAGATGGAGGTACAGGAAGGGTGGCAAATACTACTAGTTGTCTAGTTTGGGTAGGACACTACTGGGTTATGTATGTTGTCTTAATTATTTTTTTTAAATGCCTCTTTAAAAATTTCAAAATGTCCCAGTTTGGATGATAAGTTTTATCAAAACTGTAGTTTGATTTTTAATTTTTCCCCCTGAAATTCTTTAGGAACTATGTACTCATCTAGCTTTGCTAAATTCGCTGATAATGGAGAAAAGTGAGGCTTTAAGGTCAAATTGCAAACTTTCCCTCTTTTTAAATCCCCTTAAAAACAGGCTTCTTTTATGATTTTCCATCTTATAGTGTAAGTCAAAGATTCATATAGTCTTGTAAAATAGTTTTCAGGTGTTATTTACTTTGGTTTAAGTTTACACATTCCAGCGGGACTCTTTGTTCAGAGTATCATTCTTACTGCACTCTTGACAGCTTCCTTGCTGAGGGAATTCAGCACAATATATACATCGTTTTACCATCTGCAGGGTTGATAGCACTTAACTAGGAAAGCCAGGACATTTTCAAAGCGGCACCTCAGGTAAGAGACCCCTTTCCCTCCTCTACTGTGACTAATAGCTCTGCAATGCGTTTTATGTTCAACTGCATCACAGAATTTCCCCTAGAGAATATGGAATTCAAATCAGATGAACAGATGCTCACAAATTAAGGTACTCTATATACCTACAGCAATCATGAAGTGGTAGGTGGAGACAGGATAAAGGCAAAAATCAAATTTTGAAACCACTTATTTTTTATCTCTTTTTTCCCTTGTCTCTTCTCATCCTCATGGACCTCCTCCCCTCCCCTCTGCTACCCACCACTGCATCATTTCTCCTACAGCCTCCTAGTTGCCATAAACAGAGACTCCGTGAGGGACATGTGTTTGCAAATGCCAAAAATCAATCTCTTTCACCCTTCCCCTCATTATAGTCATGCACTTATTCTGGTATTTTGAGAAAAAGACATTTTAAGGTTATAGTTCAGCTAGCAGAGAAGTTTGCTTTATCCTGAACAGAAGTGTTTCTGTAACAACCCAGTCCTTGGGTCAGGTTCCCAGTTCCTTACCCCTTGCATGTTTTCTCTCCACATCACAGGCTTTGACCCAAGCAAGTTGTGTGAGGATTACTCGGACTCATCTTCATCCAAATTCTAGGTTCCAACCATCTTCTCAGTCTAGAGCCCAGACAAAATGTGGCCCCTCTGCTTCTGTGTCCCGCCAAGCCGCTGATTTTCCCCAGGAAATTCATACTAATGTAACTGATAAGGACATTCTTCTTAGATCTTTTTTAAACCTTATATTAAAAAAAACCCTTCCTTTCATAGGAGCTAGCCCTTCTTAAGAGAGAAATATTGCAAAGATCTCAAGGAGCACTGCCTTGGGGGATTGTCTTTGTCTTTCTATATAATAAAGTAGGTATCAGTGGCTCATGAGAAACAGCCACAGTTCACCAATAAACACTTTAATGAATACTTTTTTGGGCACATTTTATTTCCTTCCATTCTCCTTTCCTGGCTGAATTTTAAAATGTATATTTGCTATTACAAAACAATGATGACTTGTAATCTTTATCGTGAAGCCTACAGAGTAAAAAGCCACGTTTGCCTGTCCCCTATCATCCTTCACATCACATTATTTTACTCGTTAAACACTGCTTTAAAATACCCTAGGTTTATTTTTTCTACTTCGGTTACAGCAGCTCCGTGTTGGTCTCATGAGAGCCATTCTTCATCTGCCTTATCTGTTTTTGAGAACCTCGATCGTACACTTGGCTGTGCGGCCGCATGAGGTAAGGTCAATCACACTCATCTTGTCAAACCTGTCATAATCCTGGGATTTCACATAACAGAGTGTCCCCTCGTGCCTTCTTAGCAATGCCACACAACAGGGGATTTTAGGATTCAATATGCAGTATCGTATTCTCGAACTTGAGGGTTGTTTCAACAAAATTTCCAGCACTGTAAAATTGTGGAACATAAAAATAAACAGAAGAAGAAAATAGTGTGTCACGTCACTTATTCTGTCCCAAGGTGGAAAATTCATAGCAAGAGGAAAGAAAATCTTTTCTTACCTATAGTAGGGAGTTGGGGTCAGGAGGGTGTGAGACAGCATACACTCCACACTTCCTCTAACCATCCAGAAAATATCTTTGTTTACCACTGTACTGTTGCCAAGGCAACACCAGTTACTTATGACATTATGTTGAGATGGCTATCACAAGCATGATAGCCCTGTTGTTGAATGTTCTAGCAAATCTTGTCCCTTCTCTCTTCTTCCTATTCCCTCAGGGAAAGACAAAAGCATCACTCAAAGTAGCCAAAGACTGGCATAAAAGAGGGAAACTAGACTGTAGCCCATAAACAGCTTCATTTGGATCAGTCTCCTTTTATTTTTCGGTCGAGAGTGGCAAATCAATTGTGCTTTTGGGTTAACAGTTGCAGTAATCACACATCTATGCTCTAATGTCCTCACCTGCCATTTATTTCCCAAAAATTTTAATAAGGAAATAATAGATTTTGTTGTCAGTGGAAGAAGAAAAGAAAGCATCCCAAACCTTTTCCTGGATCACCTCAGGTCTTTCGGGAATTCCCTTATACACACCTGTGTTAACATGGACTTGTTTATTTTTTTTACATTTCTATCTGGCCTTGATCCCTTGTGACCAAGAAAACACAAGTATAATAGAATGTCACCCTCCCTATACAACTGTCCTCTCCCACCATCCATACAAATGTTCCTGAGAGAAACTTTCTACCCATGACCCTAAAAATGTAGGACAGACTTAAGGCAGCTTGTCAGAAAGAAGTGCATGGATATAGTAATGCCCAGCAGTGTGTGCATGGGGATGTGAGCAGGAGAATGGGGAGAAAATGTGCAAGCCTCTCCAAAAGGAAGAAGCTAGAAGCTTCCTGCATATATCCTTTAACACTTTTAGATTGTTTTGAAATTTCAAGCAGATTTTTGAGAAGGTAAATGCTTGTGTCCCTTCTTGGCTGTCTGAGGAAATATTAATCTATGTGCTAGAGGGAACGAAGACAGCAGGCCTGAGAACAAGCTGGCACATTGATAAACCATAGTCTGCTCTGGGTGCCTAGAAAGGAGGGAGGAGCAGCACCATGGGCTCCCTGCACGTGCCTGGGACAAACCTCGCATGACGCGTGATGGCAGGGAGACCTTGCAGACTCACGTGGGGACTCAGTACAGGTCCAGGGAAGAGGACTCGGCAGCAAGTGAAGCGGAATGGTTTCTAGAGGGAGAGGAAGCTTTGGGAGGAAAACAAAGTCACCATGACAGGCATTTGAAAGAGAAAGTATTCCTTCTGTGAGACACATGGTGTTTTAGTAAAGAATCAGGCAAAATGGGCAATAAATTTACAATGACGAGGTGCCAATCCATCAGCAGTAGTAGCACTTGACCACATGATTCCTTACAGCACAAAGGGAGCTGGATGTGGGGCTTCTCTTTGCTGTATAAACCCTTCTACAAGTTGTACATACAGCACTTGCTCTTCCTTGGGGCTCCCCTTGCCGGCCTGGACAGACTGGAGGCACCTATCACCCTCCTGTTGCCCACACTATTCACACCATTGTCAGATCCACCCATCATGCCATTCCTGTTTTCAATCTTCACTACCTCTCCTCAAAGACCTACAAGGTCTCAACCCCATGGGACACAGTTCTCTACTCCATAGGGTGAAAAGGAGAACAGTGTAATTATAGACCCATATCTGGAGTAACTATAATAATTTTTACCAAACCTACTCAAAGCACTAAATTAGCATCAAACACACAGCTTTCGTGGCTTCAGAAGAATATACAGGGGATCTCTACTTGGAAGTTATTGACTGAAGGCAAAAGTCTATAAACAGAGCTCCTACCTCCCCACAGGTAGAATAAGACTTTTCAAGTAGTTGGCCATATGTGGTCATAAAAGTGATAACTGTAACTCATATAAATATTTTTTGTTTTATATATTGCAAGTTTCTTTTTTTGAGAGACAGAGCATGAGTGGGGGAGGGGCAGAGGAAGAGGGAGAGACAGAGACCCTTAAGCAGGTTCCATGTCCAGTGTGGAGCCTGACTGATATGGGGCTCACTGTGGGGCTTGATCTCACAAATCATGACCTGAGAGGAAATCAAGAGTCGGGACACTCAACTGAGCCACCCGGGGTGGAGGGGAGGGAGTCCCTATATATTGCAAGTTTTTAAGATGTGACACATTTCCCTTAAATGGAAAATAAGAATGGATAGATTCTTGCTATTTCAAGTTCATGGATTTTGGAAAGGCAGAGAAAGTCAACTTTATATGATAAAAAAGGAAGTCATAATTTTTAAAACAATGAATGTACATTCCTATTTTTGTAAACTATTGCTTTCTACTGAAAGAGAAAAAAATATTATCTTTGAATAAAAGTGCCTCATTAAGAATTATGTTTTTAATGAGGAATAGATTATAAGCTAATAATCATATAAAGTTAAAGATAAACAATTACCACGAGGAGAAATCAGTTACTTACTGACAGCTTTAAGAGAGAAGTTAAAATTTTTACTTTTTCTTTGGGGCACCTGGGTGGCTCAGTCGGTTGAGTGTCTGGCTTAGTCTCAGGTCATGATCTCACAGTTTGTGGGTTCGAGTCCAGCATCAGGCTCTGTGCTGACAGCTCAGAGCCTGGAGCCTGCTTCCAATTCTGTGTCTCCTCTCTCTCTGACCCTCCCCTGATTGTGCGGTCTCTGTCTCTCAAAAATAAATAAAAAACATAAAAAATTATTTTAAATTTTTACTTAATTTTAAGTTTATATTGTCCTTGCTTATTGATTCCAATTTTCATGTAAGCGACTGTGAAATTACTTTGGTATACAAGGAATTCCCAGAATACCCATTACTCAGGTTATACAATTATTTACATTTTGCCCCATTTTATTTATTCTGTAGGTCTATTTGTATATATACATGTAAATGTATATATATACATTTTTTCTGAAACCATTTGAGAATAACTTGACAATGTGTTCCTTTGCCCCTAAAAGTTTTAGGGTATATTGCCCAGGAGTAAGAACATTCTCTCACAGAACCTCTGCATAGCTATCACAGTCACGAACTTAACATTGATACCAGAATGTTATGAACTGAATGTTTGTGTCGACCTACCCCAAATTTGTATGTTGAAGCCCTGACTCCCCAAGGTGATGATATTTGGAGATGAAGCCCTTGGGAGATAATTGGGGTTGGATAAGGTCATGCAAGTAGGGGCCTCACCCAGTGAGTTTAGTGCCCTTTAAGAGACACCTTGTGCACAAGTAAGAGATTATATAAGCACATAGTGAGAAGGCAGCTATCTACAGACAGAAGGAGGGTACTTGCAAGAAACTGACCATGATGGCACCCTAATCTTGGACTTCCAGGCTCTAGAACTGTAGGAAAATAAACTTCTGTTGTTTAAGCTACCAGTCCATCTATGGTATTTGTTATGGCTGCCCAAACAGACTAAGACACCAATCCCCAGTCTATATTCACATTTTGTTAATTGTTCCAATAATGTCTTATATGGCTGTTTTGTTTTCCTCAGTTCAGGATCCAACGTAGGATTATACATTATATTTAGTTGTCATGTTGCTTTAATCTTTATCTGGAATCTTTCCTCTGACTTTCTCTGACTTTTGTGACATTGGCATTTTTGGAGAATACATGTCAATTACTCCGCAGAATGTCTGATGTTTCCTCATCAAGTTAAATTCAAGTTATTTCTCTGGCATAGATGCAATAGCTTGACTTTCTCTGCATTATATCTGCAGGTATTTGAGATTGTTGGTCCCAATACTGGTGTTTACTTTGGTATCCCCCAGGCTTCACCAGTGAAAAGTTGCTATTTGTCTCTCTGTAATTAATACAGAATTTATTTAGAGATAGTTATCTATGTGAATATCCTGTTCTTCAAAATTTTACCCACCACGTTAGCAGCCATTGATGATTTTCTAACTCTACCATTCCTTCTACATTTGTTGGTTATGATTCTATTGTAAAGAAGAGTGGCTTTGTCTTCTTTCTTTGTCTGTTTTTTTAATTTAAATAAGAATAGACTCATGAATTCTTCTTTTGCATAACATAGTTACAATTAGTACTATTGTTATTGTTGTTACTACAGTTTGATGCTCAAATTGTTTCCAAATCTGCCCAGCAGAATTCGGACTGCTCCCATGTCATTTTGACATGCCTCTGTCATTCTTTGGGCACTTTCTTACTTTCTGCTACAATATGATGCTCTAGAGTCAGTCATTTCTCCAAGAAGCCCTAATCCTGGCTCCTAGTGTGCTCTTAGCTTTAGTGTAGCTTTGCTTCAAGGCATCTCAGCAGACAGAGGTACGTACATGCGCGTGCACCCTCCCTCCACACACACACAATTAGCTTCCTTCCCATCATTCAAAAGTTGAGTGTTAATGAACTCTCTTTCTTGATTTTCTTTCCTATCTCCTTTTCTTTTTTTCCTTTTCTCTTCTGGCTACCTTTCTTTATCTTTCTCCCTTTCTTTTTCTTCCTTCTTTATATTTTCCCGGCTTCTCTCTTATAATCAAAGATTATCCAGACACAGAAATCATGTATATCTCTCATTTATTCAGGAAAAAAAAAAAGGAGAGATAGGAGAGGTGCTATAGAATGGAAGTGGCCCAGGATGAGGACAGACCTACTAACTTTCAGCAGCGGGCTGTGCCCTAAAGAATGAAAATGTTGCGGCCACAATTGCCCTTCGCAGCATCTCTTGGTCTGGACATAATTACTACGGAGAGTCAGAGAAAACAGCTCTTAATGTTAAAAGCATTCTGGACCTAAGTCTCCCGACAGTTAAACATAACCTTACTAACAACAACAACAACAACAACAACAACAACAACTTTGCAGTTTGAAGAATTATACATTGTTTTAAGATCCTTAAGTAAAAGCTTCATAGATGAAAAGTACTGCCAAAGAAATATTTACAGATTCATAATTTGACACAAAGTATTCTTCTACTTTTACTCTTTAGTTAAAGATCTAATTTAACAGGGTGACTTGTTTTCTTTTTCATATAATAGTAGACCCTGACTGGGGCGCCTGGGGGGGCTCAGTCGATTAAGTGTTCGACTTCATCTCAGGTCAGGATCTCACAGTTCGTGGGTTCATGCCCTGTGTCGGGCTCTGTGTTGACAGCTCAGAGATTGGAGTCTGCTTTGGATTCTGTGTCTCCCTCTGTCTCTGCCCCTCTCTTGCTCATGCTCTGTCTCTTTCTTTCAAAAATAAATAAACACTGAAAAAAATAGTAGATCCTGACTAACTGGATGTGATCTGGTACAAATGTAGGACTCGCAAATTAGCCTTTTTGGAATAAGCTCAGGGCTCACAAAACTAAACTTTCAAATCTGGTACATTTGTCGGGAATATTACAGACAGTTCACCTAGGTGGATTTGCCTGCCTTACACTTGGCCTTATGGGTTTTGCTAAGTTATAGACTCACAAATTTTAGTCTGATGGATATTTCAAAATTATGCAATCCTACCTTATCATCCTATACCCACTTCTAAATGAATAATTTATTCTGATAATTTTAAAAAGCAGACTAGCATTTTACATACTCTGAATGAAATCCTTTCAGTGCCTATCATAAGGTTATCAGTCAAGTAGCTTTAAAATATTCAGATCAAACATTCTTTTGATTTACTTACTGAATACTGACCATGTGCCAGGAACCATGTAGATGCTGTGGATACAGCACCACAGATGGTCCATGGAGAACAGATAGTAGGGAATCATGGGCAGAAGTAGAGAGACTAGATAGGAGGCTATTACAAGAATAGCTGAAGCAAAAGGTATTTGTGACATGGAGGATAACAGGTAAAGTGGTGAGTTAGTTGGACTCAGCTGTATTTTGCTAGAACTCACAGCCTATGCTAATGGATAGAATGTGGAATGGGAGGAAAGGAAAGAAGTCAAAAATTACTTCAGGATCATATTTGTTTTTTAGCCTGAAAAACTAGAAGAATAAAGTTCTTTCAATTTGGGGAGAATAGATTTGGGGTGGGAAAGAAGTCAAGTGTGTTTTTGGGCATGATCATTTTGAGATGAATATTCTGTTTTTCAAAGCAGAGATGCACAAGTACTTCAAGTGAAAAACATGTGGCGTTCAATGCAGGGATAGGGACCAGAGCAGTCATCAGCCTATAAATAAGATTTGATAGCATCAGACCAGGACCCAAACGTACATTTTTAGCTGGCATTTACTGACGCCTTCCTTTCAGCAATTGCTCTGAGAGCTTTACCTGCCTTGATTCATGTAGCTCACACAGGAATCCAGTTCAACCAGGCAAAAACTACTACTACTACTACTACTACTACTACTACTACTTATCATCATCATCATCATCATTTTTACAAACGAGTAAACCAAGAGCAAAGAGGGACTATATAATGTATCCCAAGTTTCATGGTAAGTAAATGTCAAAGCAGAATTTGAACCACAGCCATCTGAATTCACAGTTTTGCTCTTAACAAACTAAAGGTTGAGTATTCACGTGTCTTGGCATTGACTGTGAGGCAAAGGTGTTTAGAATATGTGCGAACTTCCAAGGTAATAGGTCACAGCAGTAATTAGCTGCTTCATTATGATTAAATTACACACTGGAGAGCTGGAAGAATTTAGCAGGTTCCATAGATATCCAATTTATAGCCATAGATTAGCTTAGTCATGGGTATTATCAAGCTCATAATGGCTAATCATTTAGGTATTGTTCACACCTTGCCCTACTGCCTAAGATTTTTGTAAAATCTCACTGTCATTTAAGTCTTTCATAATCACCCTTCATCAAGTAGCAGTAAAGAACGCTACTAAAAGGTTCATTTCATTAACCCCTTGTCTTCTAGACAGACAGTTATAGTGTATGTTCATTTCATTTTACATAAGAAAGAACTTAGGAACTTCATGAGAATTTCAATGAACTCAACAGATATTTACTGAGCACCAAATTGAGAGTGGTGATGTACCTGGCCTTGTGAAACTGCCTTTGGCCCAAGATTCTGTAAGCTATATACCAAATTGTGTTAATTTCCCTTCTTTGCTGAAGAAGTTCTTCTACTTTTCCTATGCAGAGATGACCACCTAACTTCTAGAAACCTGCTAGTGTTATTTTTGCTGTCAGAGCTGGAAATCTGCATTGTGAGAACAGACTAGAAATGCTTTTCCAACTCAAAGAATCATTTGAATGGAGTAGTATGTATAGTAGAAGTGAATGTCCTGTGTTTTAGGTGAGTTTTCAGTCAACATGGCCCCTGGATCAAATCACCTGCTTTTGTGTAGCTGATGAGCTAAGAATGGTTTTTCCATTTTTGAATGGCTGGAAAAAATAAAAAAAATAATTTCATAACATAAAAAATTATTTGAAACTCACATTTCAGTGTCCATAAATAAAGCTTTATTGGGACATGCTCATCCACTAACATACTACTTATGGTTATTTTTGTATTTTAAAATAGTATTCGTGACAAAAAACATATGCCTTGCAAATGTTGGTCCTTGGCAGAAAACGTTTTCCAAACCCTGCTCTGTATACTTAAAAAGAAAAGAAGTCAAGGGGCATCTGGGTGGCTCAATCGGTTAAGTCTAACTTTAGCTCAGGTCATAATATCAGGGTTCATGAGTTTGAGCCCTGCCTCAGCCTCTCCGCTCTCAGCATGGAGCCTGCTTCGGATCTTCTGTCTCCCCCACCCTCACTCAGTCCCTCCCTTGCTTGCACTCCCTCTCTCTTTCTCAAAAGTAGAGACACAGTAAAAAAAAAAAAAAAAAGAAAGAAAGAAAGAAAGAAAAGAAAAGAAAAAAATGAAATCAGTCATAACAAAATATAAAAGTTATTTATTTTTGTAATTTTGTCCTTGAAAATCATGGCTACATGTAGCAAAGCTTAGTCAAAAGTAAGAGAACCATCTTTATCAATGAGCTAGAAAATAAACAGAATAGCATTGGAGCAAATCAACAAGTTAACATAATTTTAAAACATTTGATAACTGTCCCTACAGAGAACCAAATCTGAGTTACTATTTGGCTGCTTTTTGATGACTTTCCACTCTTCTTTTAAGAGAGCTTATTCCTAAATGTTTTCAATGGTCAGGGCGCCTGGGTGGCTCAGTCAGGTAAGCATCTGACTTCAGCCCAGGTCATGATCCCACACTTCTGGGTTCGAGCCCAGGTCAGGCTCTGTGCTGACAGCTCAGAGCCTGGTGCCTGCTTTGGATTGTGTCTCCCTCTCTCTCTCTCCCTCCCCTGCTTGTGCTCTGTTTCTCAAAAATAAACATTAAAAAAAATTAAATGTTATCAATGGTAAGTTCCAGGGGTTTATATATCTATATCAGTGTTGAACATTTTTTGTAGAAGAATGTGGAGAAGAAGGTTTTATGGTCTAGGGAAAAGCCCTTGGACTTAACATAAGCAAGATGATAGATTTCTAACTAAGGCTTTGGATAATCATAACATCTAAAAATTCAACTATCTCTTGTCATCTTCACAATTTAAGTTAACAAACTAAGTGTATTTAACCTCAGTTTGAAATGAGGAAACTGAAGTCCAGAGCATCATTGCTGTATAAAGAAATAAAACAAACAAACAAAAAAACCGACATTGAGTTTAGGGTCAAAATCTCTGAACTCTTTCCCACTCAAATCTCCAAGTAACACTGTCCCTTATATAAAGATGCAAGTGAGACTTCCTGACCAGTTAATCTCACTGAGTTGCTGTAAGATTAAATAAGGTCTATGTAAGTCTGCTCAGAAAACTCCATAGAAGACTTTATTTAAAATTAAAAAAAAGAGGAGAAAAAAGCAAGTGATTTACTTAGATCAAGTAACTCTTGAATAACCAACCAGTGGGATTCACCTGCCTTCTAGCCTTGTGTTCATCCCATTAGCCAAAGCTAGTGCAGGTGAAAATAAAAATCATTTGCTATGGGAGTCCATGCTTTTGGCCATCAAATATTTTCAGCTTAGTTAGGATGAATTTCACACCAGAGGGCCTGTGATCCACAACTGCATTGCTCTCATCTATTTCCTCTAGCAAGTGGAGGGACAAAAGCTTTTACGCTGACTGTATCAAACGCCATCAAGTCAAGATTTTGTTTTATAGCATAGCTCTCTGTGAAAACCATGAGTGTCAACACAACGGTGCTCCAGATGCCACTCAATGAATGTATTTTTTAATATATTGCAAATTTACTCTAATATGGTTGATAAAATCACCATATCTCTGGACTTCAATGCATTGTTTGTGTGATAGTGTTGTTCTTCATTACATGCCCGAATGAACTCATTAAGCTCAGAGTGAACAATAAGCCTAAGAAAGCACAGACAGTGTGCCTGACTCAGCAGGAAGCCCACATTTCAACCAGCATAGGATCTGGCAGGTCTGCTCTTTGAGGACAATGTTTCAAGCATTGTATCTAAATTTCAGATTTAAGAGGTGGTTTAGCTTTTTGGTTTCCAGTGAGGAATGAGAGCTAAATATTCTCGATTATAAACATAAACCTGAGATAAGATTTTTAAATGGAGAATTTACCTGTTTTCCAAGTTATCAACACTATTTGCCTGCATTGTTTAAAAGCCTCAGTTCATTTTAAAACTCATTTTCACTCAGGTGTGTATACACTTACCTTCAACTAGCAATCACCATGTTCCTGGGAACTTCTGAGCCTCTTTCATTCTTTCCTTGCTGTCTAATAGCAAAGGATATGCCCGGCTAGTCTTACAAGCACTCTGCACAAGGTTTATGCAGCTTCATTCCTATTGGAAACATAGCTTCTGAGCCAGATTTGGCTGAGATAAAGGGATCAAACAAGGGTCCATTTTTTATGGGCACTCAAGGTTAAAACAAAATGTACTCATTAATTCATTTACCAAATATCTATCGAGTACTAAGTATTATGGATTTAGGAGATAAAAAGTCACTAGAATAGACAAAGTTCCTGTTCCCATGGTCCTCACTTTGGTGGGGGTCGGAGAGGAGAGACAAATAATAAACATAGTATTTACCATAATAGTTTTCTTTATAATACCTTATGTATGACATAATATAGTATTATAAAGTACTTGAATGAAGACACAATGTGGCAAGAGAGCAGAAGTGGTAAATGGAGTTAGAAATACTATCTTATATAGAATGCTCTGGTCACCATTAATAATGTTTCCCAGTACTCCTAATGCTCATCTTCTAGGAACACTGGAGGGTTATATTTACTCACATTTTAAAATCATTGACTAATTTTAGCCAATGAAATATAAATAGAAATGACATGTCACTGTCAAGCTGGAGAATTTAGGAGGCACCGTGCAATTCTCTACAGTGTTTCCTCCTGTTCTGGCAAAGCTTTACGTCTCATGTTGAAAAAGTGATCACTTCTGGTTTCTAGTCTGGCATGTCAAAATCTTGGAAGCCTTCACTTTTGTCCACATAATAAAAAAAAAACTGAACAAACTAAAAATCAACAACTCTTCTTAACTTCTACAGAGAATTGAGGCCACAGGACAAAGAACTGCACCCACAATGGAAGACACAGGTAGGTATAGAGAATTGCCACTTACTGGAGCAGAAACCTACAAGTAGAAACCTCCAGAAGAACTGATATCAAAGTAGGAAATCTAAATGGCAATTGACAGAATTACTGGACCATCAATATGGACAAATTAGAGAGTTAAAAAACAAAAGAAAACAAAACAACCCAGGGAGCTTAGTCTTTAGAGAACTCCAGCACTTTAGTGAGTTTTACCTATAGGAACTCTATCAAGTTCTCACAGTGAAGATCAGAGAAAATTTTCTTGGTGTTTTCCTAAAGGGATAAGGAAAAGGAACCAGTTTGAAATATACCCAGAGCAACTCGTTTTTATTCACAAGGCATGCCCTCAAGAGTAACTATTTTACCAGAGTCTAATTGATTTGAGTTTTACCAGGACCTAACTGATCTGGAAGAAGAATACTCAACTCGATCCCCCTCTAGCTTTTCCACATCAACTAACTAACAGGTTGAAGGACTGAGAAGCACTTGTAAAGATCACATCCCAGGGGCACAGCACAGACTCACTAAATGACTGAAACCAAAGTACAGAATTATAGAATGCTTTTCTTCCTCCCACATCTTATCATAGCATCAGGAGGGTTCCAGTATAATATAAGTGGATACTATAGAACAATTTGCATGCCTCAGAACACATTTAGGAAGTCTCTAGGTAAACCTGAAGACAAAGGGGGAGACAAAAACAAGGACACCAAGGAGGAAATCTTAGCCTCTGATACCTATAGCTACGGCAAACAATGATCACCACCTAACTTCTAACCAGATAAATATAAAACCTCACACTAAAGAAAGGTCTCTTACAGGGATACTAAAGGACAAAGAAACAAAGTTTGAAGGGACAAAGTAAGCATCAGAACAGATACAGACATTGTAGAGATGTGAATTTAAAGCAACTATGATTAATATGCTAAGAGTTATACTGGGAAAAATGTACAATATGCAAGAATAGATAGGTAATGTAAGCAGAGATAAAAACTCTAAGAAAGAAACAAAGGAAATGCTAGAAATCCTAACTAACAAAAAGGAAAAATACCTTTGATATGTTCCTCAATGGACTGGATATTTCCAAGGAAAGAATCAGTAAATATGAATAAATGTCAATTAAAAAAATTAAAAAATAATGTCAAAAGAAACTTCCAAAACTGAAATGAAAAGAGAAAAAGTAATAAAAAGATATAACAGAATATCCAAAAACCATGGGACAATTACAAAAGGCATAACATATTCATGATAGGAATACTGGAAAGAGAAGAAAGAAACATAAGAAATATTTCAAGCAATAATGACTGAGAATTTTATAGAATTAATAATAGTCACTAAACCAAAGATCAAGCTCAGAGAATACTAAGCAGAATAAATATATAAATAAAAAATAAATGTCTAACCATATCATATTCATATTGCAGAAAATCAAAGACAAAGAAAAAATATTGAAAGAAGTCAAAGAATAAAACACCTTACCCATAGAGAAGCAAGAATAAAAATTACACCAGACTTCTTCAGAAACCATGCACACAAGAAGACGTTGAAGTGAAATACTTAGCATGTTAAAAAACAAAAAACCCAACCATCAACCTAGATCCAACCTGTATCCAGCAAAAGTTGCCTTCAAAAGTGAAGACATAAGACTTCCTTAAGCAAACAAAAATTGAGGACACTTGTTACCAGTAAAATTGCTTTCCAACATGTGTAAAATAGAAATTCTATAGAAAGGAAGAAAATGAGATGACAGAAACTCAGATCTACATAAAGAAAGAAATAGTATTGGAGAAGGAATAAATGAAGGTAAAACAGTATCTTTTGTTTTTCTTATTCTTAATTGATATAACATATAATAGTTTCTTTCAAAATAACAATAGCAATAATGTATTTGGCAATATAGCTTATGGATAAGTGAAATGACTGACAGAAATATCATAGGATATGGAAGGAACTGAAAATACTCTATTATAAGGTACTTGTACTTGAAATGATATGCAGTTTTTGAAAGTGAATTTGTATTAGTTGTAAATGTATATTGCAAACTTGAGCACAAAAATATTAAAAATAATGCAATTGATATGCTAAAAGAAGAACACATATTAAAACCAGAGAAGGCAGAAAAATATGGAAGACCAAAACCAAAACAAAACAGAATAAAAGAATAAAATGAAGAACAAGGACAGTGAAGAGAAAATAGTAACAAATATGGGAGGTAATGATCCAACTATATCAATAATCACTTCAGCCATCAATGATCTAAATATACCAATTAAAAATTAGAGACTGACATATCAGACAAAAACACCCACAAGACCCAACTATATATTATCTACAAGAAAGTCACTTTAAATGTAAAGACACAAACGTATTAAAAGTAAAGGATTGGGGGGAGCAAAGAATTAGAGTAATACATATTATGCTAATACTAATCAGAAGAAAGCTGAAATAGTGTCGTTACAAAATGTTGGAATCTCCATCTTCCTGGGTCCCTCATGCCCATGATGAGCAAAACTCTTCCTGATCCAAGTTAGACATATAGGAAAATGAAAAGCAACTTTTTTTTTCATTTTAAGTCACTGAATTTGGGGATTGTTTGTTAGCACAGCAAAACCTACCCTATCCTGACTAACCTAGGTAACCAGGAAGGAACTCTCCGATAGGAACCTGAATGATGAGTGACAGGAGATCTGTGGATATGCTGGGGCAGGAACCTCCAAGAAGGAGGAATAAGAACAGAGGTCCTAAGGCAGAAGCATGCTGGAGTGTTCTGGAAACAGTTAAGAGAACAGTGTGGCAGCAGAAAGTGAAGAAGGGACAGAATAGAAGATGAGAATACAGAGTTAGGGCCAAACATCAGCATAAAATCCAAAATCTTTACTCATTCCTTACTCATTTTATATTCTTTTCAATGAGAGATGGAAAGTATATTCACTTCCTATATAACAAATTACTACAAACTTAAAACAACACAAATTCAATATCTTACAATTTCTGTGCGTCAGGAGTCTGGGCATGCCATAGCTGGGTTCTCTGCTCAGAGTCTCCTTAGGATGAAAGGAAGATATTGGCAGGGCTATGATCTAATCTAAGGATTGGGATCCTCTTCCATCTCTTCAGGATGTTGGCAGAATTCATCTCTCTGTGGTTATAGTAGTGAGATCCCTATTTTCTTCCTGCATGTCAGCCAGAAATCACTCAGAGCAATTAGAAACTACCCATAGATCTTGGCCAAATCCTCCCCATTGCTCACCCCAACTCACAACATGGCTGCTTTCTTTCAGCACAGCAGGAAGGCATTGCATTGACATCAAATCTCTTTGACCTCTCAGAAGACCTAGACTCCTCTAAGGGTCTCACACCATGAGGTCAAGCCTATCTAGGATAATCTCCCTTTTGATTAACTCAGGTCAACTGATTTGGTACCTTAATTGCATCTGAAAAAAATACATTTTGCCATATAACATTTTAAGAGTGAAATCCTATCTTTCATATTCAAGGGAATATTCTTCCAAATAATCACAAAGAGTATGTACTTGAAGGGGTGGGAAACTCTGGGGCCATCTTAGAATTCTGTCTACCACAGGGAGCCATCTGATGATTTAGAGCAGCAGAGGGATACAGTTTGTCTTATGTTTTCAAATGAATCACACTGGCTACTGGGTAAGGAATAGTCTGTGTTGGGACATGGTAGAAGCAGAAAGCAATTGCAACTGCCCAGGAAAGAGATGATGGTATCTTGAGTTGAGGGTTAGCATGTAAGATGATAACATGAATTAAAACCAAATGTTATATAGATTATCATTTCTAGTATACACCTACCAAATAATCAGACAGTTTAACAATATACACTCTCATCTTAGTACAATGTCAAATAAGCAACTATATTTTCAAGTACAATTTTTTAATGTTAAAATTTTATCAACAGTTCTTTGCCTATTGGGCTATGACATTTCTATCTAAACAGTAAAGGCTGAGAGGTCAAAACTTAGACATCGTGCACCCCCATGTACCTGGCTCATTTTCACAAGGGCTTAAATCCCAACATATGCTGTCATTCATACAAAATCAGGTCTTCTTTCTTCTTTACAATGGAAATCACAGAAACATTTTTAAACTTCTTACTAATGGACATAGAGGAATTATATTTTCATGTGCTAGCTTCAGAGAAAACAAAAGTATGGTATTACTAATTATACAAATGAATAGACTCTCTCCCCCATGCTCCCTCCTCCCTATCAGTAAACAATCTGACAATTCCTAAAGTAATCTATTCATTTAGCCTATAAGTGCCCAAATATTTGAACACTGATTTTTTTAACTTTACATCTACTAAAATTCCACATATTATGGGAAATACTTTTAAATTATTTGGTTCCATTATATCTCTGGATGAGCATTTTTATTACAAGTGTCATATTTTAGGTACTTATTTAGAGAGTAATAGTTTGGATAGAGCTAAAAACAGCTAGAAAGTTTTCTGGAATTGAGGAATTTAATTCTAAACAATTACAAGAGAACTCAGCTCTTGAAAAAGGAGAAAATTGAGCCCAATAAAGCCAGAAACAGAAACAAATATGCCTCCCCAGAATGAAAGGAAGATTTCCATTGGGAGAATGCTCTCATAACTGGAAATTAGCCTTCTCTTTTTGACAGCTAACTACTGTACTTTAAAATGTTCTCTTCAGAATAACTGGAATAATTATGGCTACTGCAGCCTTCTAATGGACAAATGGCTCATGGAGAGATAAAGATGGAGAGTAAGCAGGCTGAATGGTTCTATCTAATTAAAACCTGTCATGTAATTAAATATATTCTCAGCAATAGATGGGTCTCAGGCTAGTTTTCTGATAGAGAAATGGTAGTCCAAAGCATTAGTCACACAATCGAATGTTCCTGCTGTATTTGGTCACAATTCTCTTTTTATGAAAACAGGACCCAAATTTTTCTTTATGCAAATTAAATAAAACACTAATCTTCATATACAGGATATCTCCTAAAATTATGTTATTCCCTTTACTTGTTCAATATCTTGATGATCTTTTTAATACATAAATACCAAATTATAAATCTAGGCATCAAATATCCATTTTTACGTGCTTTCTCCCCTTTACTATTACAGGAATGACTTTGTCCCATCCTAGGACAATACCATGCAGCCTGAATTTTTAAATTTCTAAGTCCTGAAAATAACTGTGCTTCAATTTTAGCTTGTCTCACTGTGGCAGTCAAATCAAGTTAAAAATGCATGTACATATAAGAAGCTTTGACATCAAGATATCATTTGGCTATTAAACATTCATAGCACTGTGCTTTTTCCAAATATTGCCTGTTTATCCATATACATATCCATATACATATACAAGACACCAAGACTCAAACTCTGTTGAAAATAAACATTTTGAAATAACTAATTATCTTCCACTGGCTTCATTCCCATTATAACCTTCACTTCCCCCAAGGTCAATATGGGCTGCTCCCAAGTGCAGGGCCTGGTGATGATCCTCATGCTCTTATAGAACCATCCTGACAATTTCACTCAGTTATATGGTACCTAGGCCTGGCTCAGCTTGACCAAGTACTTGCTAAGTTTTCTTTGCTGCAGGTGGCACCAGCTACAAAGGTCTATCAGAAAGTACGTAGAGGAACTAAAGTTTTTTTCCAAATTCCAAAGCAATTACTCCCTTTTGGTGACTAAAAGAGAGGCTACTATGTTAGAACTATTTAAGAAAGTAAAACTGAGCCTTTAACCTCCACTCTCTTGGAGGCCTCACTTTGCAACCAGCCTGCTCCCATTGGTGCTCTGTTGCTGGGAGTTAGATTGGGTGATTATATTTGCATGTGTGCAAGAGGAAGAAGGTCCTCAGTGGTGTGGAACGCTGTCACTGTGACTTTCCAGGAAGATGGACCTGGTTCTCTGGCTCCATCACAATCACAGTCTGTAAAATTCTAAATGTCTACACTTGTTAGAGAAAATGCTTACTAGGTCTCTCTGTTTTCTTCTTCTCTAGCAATTAGAAAGGTTCAGAAGAAGCCTTTTGGTTATATCAAAATCCCAATTTTCCTAATTCATTTCTGCAACCATGACTTAAAATCTCCATCAGTACAAAGTGATAAAATTGAACTCTACTAGGTATATTGCATAAGCCCACATCTTCGTATGTGTCTCCATGCTCTTTTATGTTTTTTTTATCATGCAAGATCATGTCTTTCCTTCCTAGAAAGGAAAACCAAGCAAAACTTAGCCTAGAACCTTTAATATAAACAGGATGCTGCTATTCACCGTCTTCTCTTATATGAACAAAGATATTTATCTGAGTGACTCAGAGTTTACTTCAACTTCTTTATCTATTATTTGGCTACAGAGGCAATGATGCTCGCTTGTCTGCTTTTATAGATAAGAATATTGATCAGTTAAGGGATTTACCTAAAATCCCATGACAGAGAAAGAACAAAGCAGGAATGGAAAACAATTTCTCTTACTACAGTTTATTTAAAATTTATATCGCTGATCAATCCTGCTTCAAAGAGTTATTAAAGTACCTACCTTGGGAGCAAGAATCAAAAATGGAAAATTAGCACATTAATTTAGAAAATGGTCATAGTAATTTAGCTATTATTTTGGTGATGAATTCTACTTAATTGCTTTGCAATGTTATAATTTTCTGGCTCTTTGGAGATGAGGTCCCTCCCACAAAGAGATGGTGTGGCCTTCCTGAAAACTGAGGAACTGAGCACAAATTACCTTTCAGACCCAAGATGACTCTCTGGCAATACTAATTTGAACTTTTATGATAGACTGGTTGTTTTGCAACAGTTGACTAAATAGCACCATACATAATAAAGATGAAACCAGTGGGCAAATCATAAGTGACAAAAAGATGTTGAATCATTTTAAAATAAATTTGTGGTGGTTTTTAAGATTTTTCCAGTCACAGTTCTTGGGTTTAATTTCCTGAATTCAAACTCATCATGTTGACAATCTCTCAAACCTTGTTCAAGTAGCAAATAATCCTATTGAACAACAAATATTTTGTTTTTCTGCATTTGATGTTCTCGTTTAATGAACCATGACAGATTATCCAGGTGGTGTCAAATCTGTGAAATACAAGGTGATATTTCTCTATTTAATGGCAAATGATGTGGCATTAGTATGATCCTTTATCTGCAATTTTTTTAAATAAGATTTTACTTGTTTGCTTACTCAGGGGTGGTAGATTGCTTTAAAAAAGATCCTGACATTGATTATATACAACAAAAATTGACCTTCAGTAAGGCATTAGAATAGGCTCTGCTCAGAAGAGACATTAACAAGAGACCCGTTGTGGTGGTTTAGGAAAAATTTCATCAGTTCTTCCCAATTCACTCCATCTATAATTTTTGCCATGTAACTGCAGTACCCTCCTTCCATGAATGTGCTTTTAGCATGTGACTTGCTTTGGCCTGTGCATTGCAAATAGATGCTTTAAATGGGCTTCATATCTGGGCTTGCTCTCTTGTCCTCTTTCCCATGATAAATTTGCCTTGATTAGCCCCAATTCACAGATGCATAGGTCAGCTATTGAACTGCAGACAATAAAGTGGGCCCAGCCAGCAGTGAGCTAACCTCCCAAACACCCAAGCATGTGAGTAAGCCCGGGTAAGCTCAGCAGAGAACCTAGCCTTTTCCTGTTGATTCCAGAAATATAAACACTGTATGTCACTGAAGTTTTGTGGCTCTTCATTATACAGCATAACTGTGGCAGGAGTTGAATGATCCATCTGTGGATCTCTTTGTTCCTCCACATCCCTTGACAATTCATATCCCAGGTCCCACACTCAGACATCTTGCTGTCAAACAAGAAAGAAGAGTGCCATTCAGTAGTGGTCATGTTTCTAGCACTGCGGGGGGAGATACACAAGAAAAACAAAGCATGGCTTATGTCCTCAAGAAATTTATAGTTTCATTGAGAAAGGAAATGCACATACTCCAAGAGATCATTTTTCTGTATCATTGTATCTTAACTAGGAGCTTCTATCAGTTTTACTGAGAAGTTTTAATCAAAATGTGTATGTTTCTGGTGCCAGCCAGGACTTACTGAATCTAAAAACTCTGAAGATTTGAGCTGGGGAATATACATTTTAGAAAAGCTGTCCAGGGATTCCAGTGCTCTCTCCTGGATTAGAACCAAAGGTATGGGATAAATAAAAACATACTGGGGCGCCTGGGTGGCTCAGTCTACTAAGGGTCCAACTTGGGCTCAGATCCTGATCTCACAGTTGGTGGGTTTGAGCCCCATATTGGGCTCTATGCTGACAGCTCGGAGCCTGTAGCCTGCTTCAGATTCTGTATCTCCCTCTCTCTCTGACCCTCCCCAGCTTGTGCTCTGTCTCTCTTTCTCTCTGTCTGTCTGTCTCTCTCTCTCTCTCAGAAATAAACATTAAAAAAATAAATAAATAAAAACATACTGTATTTGCATGTAAGTGCAATAGAGTATAAGAGAAAGATGAAGTCAGTAGATGCAGCAGTTGTTACAAAAGTCTTCTTGGTAAAAGCTGAACAAGTTCTTAGAGAACCACAGGACTTAGATGAATACAAAGAGGGTGGGAATTCAAACAGAGAGAAGATCACAGCTCTAGAGATGGGCACTGATGTCATTCTCACCTCAAGCTGACCAGAGTGGAAGAATTCCTACACTCTCTAGTGAATGGCTATGGGATCAATATTTGACAGAGAACTGCTAAAAGTCTAGAAAAATTTTTCAATGCAAAGAAAGCTATAGAGAAATATTAAAGTTACTGTCCACTTCCTGGAAATTAGATAATAATAATAAAATATATATTAAATAAATTACATATTATATATATAAATATAATAATAGTGATGATTAAGTAAATCAAGTCTCCTGGAGTACATATAGGTTGCAAAAAAGGAAGATGATAAAAAGGTAAGGTGAGAGAATAAAACCATTTTATATATCAACTGTGGTTAGAATTTTGTTTTAAATATAATTCTAGTAAAATAACTTGATTCTAATAAAATAAGATGATTCTTCCTAGAAAATGCATTCATGCTTTATTCCATTTTTGAAGACATGAGAGCAAAATCTTTTCTCTGTAAATGAAAAAGATCTGGGAATTTTGTCTGAATATAACCAAATTCCTAAGCAAGATAATTATCTAAACAGAGAACAGTTGGAGTTGTATGGATCTCCAAAACACCACATTGAATTTGATGGTGATATTCACGCAAAGTTCAACTTAAATCATTTATATTTTGCCAAAACTCTGTAAATCACAAGGCTTTTTAAGACATGTCTTTTCTTGTTACAGTAATAAAAAGTATTTTTTCTCCTTATAAATAAGTATCATTCTAACCTGCTATGCATTCCGGAAATCTCTAGACACCTACTTATTGTTCTGTTACATCATATTAAGAAGGCTGGAAATCTAGACAAGTTTTGTATATATTTTTCTATCTTCCAGAGCACTTCTAAGTCCATAAGTCCAACTGATTGATTTCTATCTGGAAATAAGTATCTAATAATGACAGATTTATAAAGTTAATAGATATCACCTATATATTTATAGTGCTAGAAAAGTCATCTGTAAAGAACCATCATATTCCAAGAAGATTTGTATTTAGACTAACTTAACCTGATATCTTTAACTTTTCTCTAAACATTTTTAGGGAGAAAAGAAGTTAACACAAGTTCTCCCGGTAACCCCTTCTCTGGGTTTTACATTCAGCTAACAAAATGCTACGGTAAAGAGTAGGTGAATGAATATAGCTTGCAGTTTATTTCTTGATAACTGTATACTTTGAACATTTTTTTTGATACTTCAAGAGTTTTGAAAGCTAATCAAAGTATAGAGTGCTAATTTTTTAAATGCTTATTTTTGATATATATAGAGAGACTGGGGGAGGGGCAGAGAGAGAGGGAGACAGAGGATCTGAAACGGTCTCTGCACTGACACCAGCAAGCCCAATGTGGGGCTTGAACTCTTGAACCCGGAGATCACCTGACTGAGTCATCCAGGCACCCCTATCATGCTAATTTTTACATTAGCACTAACCACTCTATTTTCTCTGGAGGAAAATACAAATATAAATAAAAGATTATTGGGATTGATTGATTGACTCAAAACTTCTTTGGCTTGTTGGCTTAGAAATCCAGTCCTCACCCTTTTGCCGTCCTATGTCATGGGGATATTGACCCTGCAACTGTGTTTCCCAGGCCTGTGTCTGCTGGTTTCTGGTCTTGACAAAAGGAGATACTGTCAGGAGACTGGGGGTGAGGAGATGGTGGGAGAAATAAGAGAAAGAGGATATTTTGCGCTCTTTTTTCCAAAGTAGTCATTCTAGTGGCATGAATTGCTGCAGCTTCTACCAGATAGGTACACTAGATGACCTTGGCATCTAAGGTCTGGTAAGCTACCTCCCCTCCGTTCATCCTATTCTTATAAACCCAGGTACGGTAGCTGTTTCCTGCTGCTGCTAATTTTGGGGTTTCCTCCTTTCCCTGTTGGGTTTTTAGCTCTGTTGTTACCTATGTTATTAATTATCTGTAGTAAATGCCCTCTATTTGAAACACTGAGTGGCTTCTGTCTTGCTGACAAAACTCTGACTGTTCGAAACAACAAATAACCTTTTCCCAAAAAGGATTTGAGACAGACAGCTTACAATAGAGATAAAGGACAAACCAGACCAAAAAAAAAAAAATTAAAATCTATCTAAATCAAGAAGTAAATATGTGGTTAAATAGACAGAAGTTTTGAAATGTATTAATTAAAATGTTTTCTGTTTGCAGTGGGATTTTTCTTTCAGCCATTTGCATCATCACGAACAGACAAATTCATCAGCAAAACAAAAAAGGCAACCTACTGAAAGGGAGAAAATATTTGCAAATGATATATCTGATAAGGGGTGAAAAATACAAAAAATATAACTCAACACCAAAAAAAAAAATCTGATTTAAAAATGGACAGAGGACCCGAATAGACATTTTTACAAATGATAGATAGATAGATGGCCAACAGACACATGAAAAGATGCTCAATATCATTAATCATTGGCGGAAGTACAAATTGAAACCAAAATGAGATATCACCTTATACCTGTAAGAATGACTAGACTCATAAAGATAAGAAATAACAAGTGTTGGAAAGAACATGGAGAAAAAGGAACCCCTGCACTGCTGGTTGGAATGTAAATTGGTATGGCCACTGTAGAAAACAGTACAGAACTTGAGAGACTATTGAATGCTGAAAATGAACTGAGGGTTGAAGGGGAAGGGGAAGGGGGGAAAAGAGGTGGTGGTGATGGTGGAGGGCACTTATGGGGAAGAGCACTGGGTGTTGTATGGAAACCAGTTTGACAATAAAATATTATGAAAAAAAAAGAAATAAAAAAAAGAAAACAGTACAGAGGTTTCTCAAAAAATTAAAAATAGAATTACCATATAATCCAGTAATTCCACTACTGGATATTTACCCAAAATAAACAAAAATACTAATCTGAAAAGATATATGCACTTCTACATTTATTGCAGCTTTATTTATAATAGCCAAGGTATGGAAAAAACCCAAATGCCCCTCCATAGATGAATGGATAAAGATGTGAGGTATATATACACAATGGAATATCAGTAATAAACAAGAGTGCGAATTTGCTATTTGCAACAACATGGATGGATCTAGAAAGTATAATACTAAGTGAAATAGGTCAGAGAAATTCAAATAATATATGATTTCACTCATACGTGAGATTTAAGAAACAAAACAAATGAACAAATAAAGAAAAAAGAACAACAAAACACCAGACTCTTAACTACAGAGAATAAACTGATAAGGGGAGGTAGGCAGGGAAATGGGTGAAATAGTTGAAGGGGATTAAAAGTATACTTATCATGATGAACACCAAATAATGTATAGAATTGTTGAATTATTATATTGTATACCTAAAACTAATATAACATTGCGTAATCACTATACTTCAATTTAAAAAAAAAGGAAAAGGAAAAAAAATATTTTCTGTTTGCAATGGGAATTTTTCTATCAGCCACTTTATCTGCTGAGTCTGAATAGTGAATATTCTCTGAAAATTTTTCAAATAAATTTTTCAGAACAATGTGAAACGAGAGCGTATTGGTGGAGGTAGGAGCTATAAGGCAGGCAGAAAAGCAGATTTTCTAGTACTAGTATTCTAGTCCTGCCGGATCTAAAGTCTATCACACATGCTTCTACCAGAAACACAAAACAAATCCAAGTCACATATTCAAACCCCTCCCATGGGCACATCTGGGTTTATAAGCAATTCTATTTCTCTTCTTCTCAAGAAAGTATGTCATAATGTATAATGCATAATAATTAATGGCATTGCTATAAGGCTACTCTTGAATCTTTTCTAATTTATCATAAAAATTAAACCATTCACAACTTTTGATATTTTATTTTTGTAAAATAATTAGTTGTAGCAGAGTTAACAACTTATCAATGACTCATCACTCCATGGAGAATTTCTGGTTTGCACTAACTGCAGAAACAATATAACTGTCAGCGTTGTTACCTCACTTTGAACACATAGGCATGGTCTGTATGTTTGCTAAACATTATGTATGACTAATACATTCCAGGCTTATTAGTAAGATTTTCCACAATTAATGGGTTCAACATCACAGATGGTATGTCCTTTAAAGGAACAAAGTAAATTTTAAAACGGCAACAGATATACCTTTGTATAATCATGAATATCTAGTATATGCTAAATTCTACAAGGCCAGGAAAGAAATTGATTAATACTTGCAATTAATTAGCCTATGTATGAGAACAAATAAGGTCACTGTTATAAATTAACTCATTTTTATTATAATAATTTCCCATTATTTTGCATTAAGGTGAACATTCCATGAAAATGGGCACATGTTTATCTTGCTCAATTTGTATCACAGATATTTTGTGTCTGGCCCTTACAAGGTGCTCAATAAATATTTGTTGCATGAATGAATACCATCCTTACTCTAATTTGAATGTCTCAGGTGTTTGATGTTTACAATAAATTGCTGATTTCTTAAGAATGTCAGCTTAAATTATAGTATATGAATTAAAATCAAGTCCAGTCTCATCAGAGTCCATTAAGAAGGTTGAATACATAAAACCTCTCTCACTACTGGAATGATTTTTCCCACCATTCAGTAGATATAATAGGGACCATTAGACTTTCCAATTGTGGAAAAGAATGTTTTCCATTTGCTGGATCTCAGGATTTAGATCTTTTCAGCCTCCTTCTCAAGATTTTATTCCTTTTACTGTGAAGAACTTACAGATGCCAATATTATAAGAACAAGAGTGACAATTTCCACGGGGGGCATCCCTTTTGGCAAATTACAATAGAGACCAAGAATCCATGTGGTTTGACTAACCAAATTTCCTGGTAATTGACATAATATAAAACTGACCATGTTTCTGCCAGTTCCATTCTTTTCCAAGAAAAATGTCAAAAATAACCCTTAACCGAAGGTACCCCAATGACAACCCCTAACAGTTAATCTAATTCTCTTCCCATAAAAAGTGAAAAAATATGAGACCCATAACATTTAAGAGACTAAACACAGTACCAAAATTGTTTAAACTTAATAATTGTGGAAACATGGCCAAATTCTAAACTTTTGCACTTTTTCCTTCCATCCTAATAGTCACCTGATTCCTATTCAATTATTTGGTAGGAAAATACAACCAAACAAATCACTTGAGTTTTTCTTACTAATTGTTCTAAATAAGCACCAATGTAACAGCTGCAAAATATGTCTACAAACAGCGCTGTTAGACAACAGAGACCACTCGTCAGGGTTCCGAAGCGTTACAGCATGTTTAATCCAAGCATTTGCATGCTATCCACCTTCCATCTGCTGTAAGAATGAATCCTCGGGTTGCAAGCGAGTATAATAGAATAAATATCATTTGAGGCTCTGCCAATAGTGCAATTACCAATTCTATAACTGCTCTTCGTTCTCTTTTCTCTTCTAGGATAAAAGCAACTAAGGCAGCAAAGCTGGACTCGTCCAGCTGGGCTTCCCTGTAAGCACACCTCTCGTTCTATAATCAAACTCAACAGAAACAGGCTCATGCTATTGGGACATCAAACACGAAGAGGCTGCTGCTCTCAGAAAATAAATAAGCAGACATCAAAGGTTTGTAAGAAATTTGATTAAGAAACTTTCTCAATCTTTCCACACAGCAGACACCATACTACTGGCATGTGCTATAGCTAGAATTGGGCATGTGGACTTTTATTTTTGCCTTTGGATCCTATCTTATGTTGACACATAACCACTAAGTTGGACACTCTAATGAAAAATTATATAATGACCCTTGCATGAACCTAGTCTTTGAATCAAAAACCTCATTCATATGTGTCAAAATATTTTTGTCATTCACCACTCAATTCAAGAGTGAGGTTTAAATTTCTTATAGAACTGAGAAATTAATAACGCCAAATCAAAGATTATTTTACTCCTGTGAAATATCAAGGCAAATTGTTTCCTTGCCCAAGGACATCATACAACATATTACCAAAATGAAAAGAGTATCTGAGGGGAAAACCAACAACTTTGCCTTCTTTCTTCCACCATTCATATAAGTCTCAAGATTGTGTCGATGGAAAACCAAACTTGAAAACCGCAGAAGAATGCAAACGCACGACATTAGACCTGTTTGTGTAGATAAACTTCCAATCTAAACCACTTGGGTAAAAATATATTTAAAAAGTTAAAATCATACAGTGTAAAAGAAAAACCTATCTAGAAAATGAGAAACTTGAATAATTTATGTAACTTATTCAAACATCACATTGGTGCTCTAATTTCTCCTTTGCATTGCTGGGACTAACTTTGCCTGCCAGATTCTCTTCTCTCTTTCTGCACGACTGTTCTCTTCACTCGCAAGGCTCTTGACCTCATCTAACATAGCAAGCAGGTCTTTGAAAATAAAGTATACCATGTCTCTAAAAGCTATAAGTAGCCCACGGAATGGTACATTTCAGAGGAGAGACTGTTGAAAAAGGAAAGTCTCCATGCTAAAAACTCTAACTTGATTACCCAATTGTCCTGAAAAAACTATGCTGTGACTTCTCCCCCTAAATTCTTCATTTACAAGTTACAAGTCACCATCCACCTGGTCTTCAGGTCTAATGTAAACTAGAAGAGAAAGCAATTAAGAAAAGGAATCATAGCCCCCAGTCATAATTAACCTACAATGCCATGCTAAAGTCCAGACATTACCTCCAGGATTCTCAACATCCTCTGACTCACATGGGAAGAGGACCTGTGATCTTACCTCACGTGAATGTGGGTATGATTTGTAACAATGTCTGCAAAATTTCAAACTACTCAGTTCAGAGACAATTCATTTTAATAAATGAGAAATCACTTTAAAAGCAAACTAGCTGTTTGAGGGTGTGCAAAGAAAACAAGTTATTTGAATTCTGTGTTTTTCAATCAGTTGTGTCATTATGCAGCCAGCAGTACAGTTTGAGATTAAAAGCCAGGGTCTGAACTCAGAAACCCTTTAACACTTGCTAGCTGTAGAAATCTTGGATTATTTCCTTCCCCTCTAAGAAGTAGTTCTTTCATATGTAATGGAAATCACAATAGTGCCTACCTCATAAAGGTGTTGTGAATGTAAATGAGATATATATATATATAAACAGTTTGGCTGTGCCAAGAGCGTAGTATACTCTCAATAAATGTGAGCTATTATTATTTTTCAACAATATATTGAAAATATATTTAGTATATATTGAAAAATACATGTCTATAATGTACGATAAGTGAATGGAAGTGGGAATAATTTTTAGGCAGTCTATAAACTGTACCTTATACACAGAGGTTACATATTTTCTACAATAAATTCTTTGAGAGTTGATTATTATTTTCACTAAATTTTCTTTCTCTTAATTTAAAGGTGTTTTATTCTGCGATCTTGAGATCTGTCTTGTGGTCTTTATAGATTATGCTTGCATTGCTCAAAAACCAATAACTGACTTGGAATAACTGACTGAGATAAATGAAATTTCAAAGTTTCTTCTCCACATTTCCTGTTTTATCTTGTCTATTGATATTATTCAAGATAAACTGAAGTGACCATTTTGTTTCATTCATAAACTATTTTTTCTATGGTAGTATTTTGCAAACAAGCAATTCTTTCAAAATTTAAGTCAAGATTCTTAGTGAAGATAAAAGCTGTCACCGTCAAAATGCTTTCAATTTCAGTGTGGCAATTTGACAGTTATATAATTTAAAGACCACATTTGTAAGCTCTATTATTAAAAGGACCTGGTGATTACTCTATGATCACTGCATTTAGAAACCTCACTATCTTAGGTGTTAAACAAAAGCCACTACCTGAGTGTCTCATTTTGAGTCACACTATGAGAACTACTCAAGCTATGAAAACTCACTAAAAAATGCCCCTCCACATATTCATGTTAGAGGTGATACTCTTTGATTACACGATCTCTGATAAGGTCTGTGTCAAATGCCGTTGTAAAACAACTTTTTTGCTGAACTTATCTGAGGCTAACCAACACTGTAGATTCAATAACATATCTCTCAAACATAAGAATGTTCCATTCAACTCTCAGCAGGCATGATGGATAACCCTAGGATCGAAAGCATAATGACATTTCTCAGGCACTGACTCAGACATTAACAAAATGAAGAAGCCTGAGCCAGCTGAATCCATTAGGTCTATGTAAAGATCTTCCTATATAGCATGTGAATGCTGATTTTTTCCCCTTGGAAGACTCCTTAGAAACTTCAAAAGATTGAGAGGCTCAAGAGTCCTCCCCCTAGCCAGGGCCTGGTTTTATCTGGTCAGCCAACCTTTTAAGGACACAAGAGTGGTCACCAATAAATCTCAGATTGTAATTATTCACCAGTACTTCACAGGCCCTGGCTACTCCTTTCATACCATCAAACTCTTTGAAGTTTTGTGAGGCTCCATCTTTAATTTAGATGAAAGATTTCACTCTGTAGGTTTCTGAAATACACTCCAGAGAAGGATGAGTTCATTTATTCCTAGAGCCATTCCTCACTCACTTCTTTGTTTTCCACGTGGCATTTAAACAACAGTATTTTGAGCTCTAAAGTCAAGAGCAGGAATGCAATCCCACTTGCCTCTGTGGCATATAATACAGAGTCTGACTCATCTGAGTTCCTACAAACATAGAGTAGTAGGTCCTAGTGTCAGTCAGAGTCAACAACAACAAAATCTATCAAACTAAAAGTTCCCCAAGTATGAACACAAAGCAAAACAACTAGGCTCTGAGCAGAAGACTTTCCATAAAGCAGAACAGCAACCTTAGGACAATATCAATCACACACCAATAAACAAGGGAGATGCTAAGGGACATTTGCAATATTGGTTGAGTGCTAAGCTAGAATCTTTTTTTTTTTTTAACTTCAGACTGGTTAAATTTATTAACAGACCATCTGATTATGAGGAAATGGTGTTCCAACATGCGAACAAATAGTTAACATTGCAAATCAAGAATGCAAGTTAAAACTCTAATATTAATTAGAAAAATTATTTAAATTAAATCAAATTTAAGCAAGATTATTTAGTAAGCACGTGTATGAGTGGAGACCAATAGTATTTTGTTTTGTTTTATTTTATTTTATTTTTTTGAATATAACAGAATCTTTTGTTTCAGTATATATGGTTTCCTAACCCAAGACACTTTTCTGACCCTCAACCCTGAATCTAGAGTTATTTTCTAGAGTCTATCTTAACCTTTGAGTCTCCACTTAAACATCACTTCTTTAATGAAATCTTCCCTGTCCCTCTTAACTAGATTAGAATGTGTGTTATGTATTTCCATAATATTCTTTATTTCTTCATAAAACTCATTACAATTAAAAATAGTCATTTCTGCAATTATCTGCTTAATTATTTGCCCTTCTGCTAGATTTAACATTGCAGGAGGTAGGTAGACAAAATGTCTATTTTGTTTCCAGACATATAGGATATGGCCAATATTTATTTATTAAATCATCAGTATTTGGAGACTGAATATTAAAACCGACATATCTAAGAACCTAGAATGTTAGACCTAGATCATATTTTACATCACCATTGGTATCCTCTCTACCAATGTGGAAATCCTCTCTCAAAGTGTTTAACTAATGATCATCTGGTTGTTCCTTAAACATTTTCAACAAAGGGTCAGTAAGTAATTTGTGAGAATTTGTAATTTGTCTATCATTCACCATTTATTAGACATTACTCTATCAAGTTCTTCCTATAATTTCTGTGTGTCTATCTATCTAATCTTAGAAGCAATTCTCTTGCTCTTGCTCTTCCCCTCCCCCGTCTTCTTTTTCTTCTCCTTCCCCTTCTTTTTCTTCTAATTTAGAAACTGTTTATTTTTTGTGAATCTTATTTCCACTTTGTTTGCCTTTGTTGAAGAGCAGCTTAAGACCACGCAGTGGTTGTTCCTTACCCAGTCGGTGGCCTGAGCAGTGGGAGCTGCCGACAAGTCTGCAGTGGCAGGCTGAGGGCTCCACCCTTCAGTAGGGAACTGCTGAACAGGCACAGAGGACACCTGCCCACCTTCAGACCAGTCTGTAACTTCAGATTGAGTAGCAGTAAACTCAGGAGCTGAAGTAGTCCATTCATCCTGAAATTCCTCCTTGGTCATAGCTTTTGGTAGTGGCCTGCTCTTCCTTTTCAAAGAAGCAGAGATCAAGCATGACACCCCATGGTTGCTCATGAGAAATGGTGCCACACATATGCAGAACTTCCTGGCCCAGGGGGAAACCCTCAAACCTACTGAATGAGATCCCTTGTTGTTGCAAGGGATAGCAATGTACACATAGTGTGTGTTACACAGAACAATGGCAGGCCGGTTCAGATAAGATGCCTCTGTGAGAGGCTGGTGGTCAGCCCTGGGATCAGTAACCACCAGAAGTCTTGGCTCTCAGCAGGCTGCCTGGATTTGGTTAGTGAAGTTTCCAGGAGTCGATGTGGCCAGAAATAGAAGCGACTCCAGTAGCAAAAGGAAACTTTAGCACAGCTCACTGGCCAGTATTCCTGGATGATCTGATACTGACATCAGCCACGTTTTCAATGCAACAATGGCACACGCTGCCAGAAGAAGCTTTTCCTAAGTTCTTTTCAGATTTATGATGCAGATACCATCATTTTTTCCCCTGTTGATTATATATAATATTCCATTTTGAAGTCAAGGTTGATGCCACCTAAGTGGGCTCCTGCTGCAACGAATTTGAGAACATCCTTGTCCTTCATTTTCAGGACATCAGGGGCTCTGAACATTGTGAAAGTTTCCCTTTAAGTTATGATGGAAATGCAGAACAATGTCATATGAACCCCCTCCCCAGGTAGGGCAGAAAGGCTTTTTGTTTTTTAAGTTTGATTCTCTTTATCAACTTTGTTTCCTCCGAGTCCCCCTTTTCTACTTGTTCATTTTGGTCTTTGTCTTCTGCTTTAGAAGTTCCAATGTTTGATGTTCCCTGGCCAATAATTTATACTTAAAAGTGAGTTCCTATCACTCTGGGGGAGGAAAAACTCTGTGGATTGATAGTTCTTACCATGAGCAATAAAGAAGGGACCATGCTATTTCACCTGATATGTCTTACTGATAGTTTTATAAGCCTTTTGTTTTGAGCCAGTCTTTTGAGCACAGGATAGGAACTCTCTAAGCTACTTCTCAATGGTGCTGTCATCAGCGTTCTGAGTCAAAAAGGAAAAAGCGGCTGTTAAACTCCCACTACAGAACACAGATTTCCACTCAGTTTTCTTGTATCGAATTCAGGGCCACACCCTATGCTTAGTTTTGCTTCCTGTCCCTAAATTAAGTCTTTTTAGATCAACTGTGCCAGAAATGGAAACTTCATTTCCTCTGCTTGGGAATTCCTCTGACTTGGGATTTAGCCTGGCCATGATGGTTTAGGGAGGTGATCTGGGAGTCTAGCTACTCCTTAAATTAAACATACTTTCCACTAATCTTTCTGATTTTAGCTTCATCTCCTAAGCCCAATATAGATCTCCAAATGCCTGTCCTTGGGGGTTATGCAGGTAAATGGATTATCTTAGTTTTGAATCCCCCCAATATATTCATCTTTCTCAAATCTAATTAATTAAATATTACTTTATCTACTGACAAATGAATTTATACACAGTTGGAACATATTTACACTAAAAAATTAGTTGTTGTTTACCTAAAATTCAAATTTAAAATTCCAATTTCATCCACTATTTTGTCCAACAACACAAACATGGTGGAAAGCAGAGTAAGGAAGTGTTAAGAAGGCTGAAATTTTCACCTTACAATATCAAAAATGAAGAGAGTGTCTGGATTTGATACAAAAAGAAATATATTTTAATATAATATTTAGATTAGCAAAGGTTCCTAATAAAGTTACTAACCCAGAACATATATTACACAGAGAGGGAATAAAATATGGGGAGTAGTATGAATAAAATCTTTAGCTATCATAGCAAAAAATCATTAACTTTCTGCTAAGGTCTAAATTGAGAAATAAAAAAAAGCAGTATAATATTAAGGCATTCACCAGAAGACCTAAAGAAAGAAAGGATTAAATACTGTTGTCATGGGGTATCAGGAAGCTGCTGACATAATCTGAAGAGGATTATGAATTTTTACTATCAGCCCTATAATGCCTTTTGCTTTTTAATATATGTTTATTGCAAATTAATTTGTTTTCAATTTGTTTTAAGAAATACCTTAAGTAAGTATTTATGCTTCTAATATGGTGTCTATTACTATAAGGTGGCAAAAATATTCTGACTATAAATATCTATAACCTTGACTTTAGAACACTTTCACATACATCTTAAATTCAGAAAAATCATAGAATAGCTAAGTTTCTTCTACTGAAGAAATTAATTTTTGTCTTTTTCTAGTAAAAGAGACTTTTTTCCTAGGGAAAAATATCAAATATGAAAGAAAAATTCCAAGCAGGTGATAATAATCTTGCTTTCATGAAAGAGCAGTCAAGAAAAACACATTCATTTGTCTACTTCCAAAGCTTGCTGCAGTAACTGTGAGATATCTGAGCAATGTTCCCATTTTTAATAATGATTAAATAACTAATTGTTTCATTAGTCTTAATCTTGGGGTTTACTATAATCTAGGTTTCATGAATAAGAATACTAATTTGTCTGATTAATTTCCTTCTAGCAGTAATTTTAGTTAATAAGAGTGATAAAGGCAACATACAGAAAATGTAACATTCCCATAATTACTGACTCAAGTTATGAATATAAAAATATGCAATTTCCAAAATGAATAAGGGTGAAAAATAATAGAAGGGCACAGATATGACAAATCTGCATATTAATATCAAACAAACAATATATATCATGGTAGTCAATGAATCCACGTCAAGTCAAACTGGTTGACCTTACACGTAAAAAAAACTCACGAAATATTGTAGCCTTCATGTTCAGTATCATAGGGTCTCTGATGGAGTTTCTCTGATAAAATAAAATTACTCTATACTCATTATACCCCATGATCTTATAAATAATTAGTACTTTCTAGAGATAAAAATATGTTTTATGATCTAAATTTATGGTGAAAGTCAAGTAATATTGAAACCAATTTCCACAAAGTACACATAAAATCCAACCTAGTTACCTGTTGAAAACTTACTCTTCTCCATTGTACTTACAAAGGTACACCTCAAGGAAAAAAGGTAATGATAGCGGTACTGTAACTTCAACAAACATCAGAATTTACATGAATTACTTATGTTTAAAGGGTTTTTCTTTGTACTTAGGATTCATAATATACTGTGTCTTATTTTACAACAGAAAGAGAAATTATGGTCCAATTTACTAAAATAATTATAATCATAATCACATCTGCTCTTAAAGACTGTCAAATCTCCCCAGAGTGTACTGCATACATTTCCTTTACTAGATTCCCTCTTTTATGAGTTAATTAAACAATTTCACAGCATTATTGTACAACTATTTTGTGTGGCATATTGTTTGTGCAGAACATTCCCTTTAATAGCTCTATTCTTCACACAGATGTTCATTTAAATCTTTTCAGAGATTTTATTTGAGGAACAATTAGTGCAGTTATCCTACTATGTTGTCACCTTTCTATGAATTTCAAAGCAGCTCTATCTCTATCTTGTAGAAAGCCTAATATGGTCAACAATTCTAAAGGGAGGGGGAAAAAGCACTCTTTAGCAAATAGGTCAGTACACAAGGATATCAGAGCAAATTAGCCCCAAATGATGGCTACTCAAAGTTACCTGGGTATTAGAGTACAAAATCACTAAGAACTTTTTCCAAAGACATAAAAAAACTAAAAGTACATGATACCACATTTCCCCATTCTACTGGTTCTGTTTTTATGAACTTTTACTTACACATTCAAACAGACTGGGCTCATTATAAACCAGAGTAAAGTGACAGATTGAAGGAAAAGAAATTGATGCAAGACTGCTTAAAGTTTATTTATCAAAAAACAACTGAATCAGTCATTCTCCAAGACATATTTTCCTGGGAAGGTGACACTATATATTATTATGAACTGGTTTATCTTATCTAAACATTTTAAAGGAAGGAAATGCCATCTACCATGTGTTTTGAAAAGGAAACTTCCCTCCTCACTTGACTCAAGTCAAGTTTTACAGAATTTGAGTCTCTGCTTTGTGCAACTTGAGGTCTGCTTTGTGCAACTCTCTCAGTGAACTTATCTCCTCTTATTCTCTCTGTCCTCCAGAGCTATGGTAAGGAGTCAGTGTCTTCAGCAGTGGAGATGGTGTATCTCATGTGAAGAAGGGTAATTTTGCTTACCTTTTGTGAATAATCTCCCTGCAATGAGGTCAGAATCGCATTCTCTTACTCTTCTTTAAATATATGGTGACACAGAAATACATCTGTTCTTGCTTTTGAACTACAGATTAATGAATTATGAACATCTATTCACCACTTTGAAAGTATAATCTGCATTCATTTAGATGGAAATACAGTGTCAAGAAAAATGAGGAACCAGTATGTTTTCAGAGCCATTCTTATATTTTTCTTTTCTTCATTTTCTTTTAACCAGAATTTGGTTCTGTTGGAATTAGAAAACCTGAAAAGCTGAGGCATTAGTAGGAATTTAAAGTATGTTCACAAAATGTGCATTTCACTTTCAGGTTAGAAATGTGCAAAATGTAAATTATTGCAAAGTTTTGGAACAATCGCTCCCTAACCTCCTATCCTTCTCAATGAATACAGCAGAGTTTAAGGTAATAAGTTTTGAATTGTTCCTTTACCTAGACTACCTAAGATCTCTAAACAGGAGTGTCTCAAGGAACATTATTTTAAAATACGTTTCCCATTTGGGGAAAGAATAGTTCGGGATGATTAAGATTCTTGCATGTACTGAGACGGCCGTTCTCTCTGCCATGTGAATTGTGTGCACCTGGCGGTGAACAGTGGCGAGATGGAATGTATATGACGAATTGCCAGGAGCAGAGCCCTCCAGTCATTGTAGAGAGAGCCCATCTAGGCACTATTTAGATTGGCAGTAATTTGAAAACCATCTAAAATATTCAGATGAAGATGATTTTTAAGTGGACTTTAATATATCTATGTAGTAAAATGCTTTTTGGATATTAAAAATGATAATAAATATTTTTGTTTACTAGCAGTAAAGAATGATTACAGTGTAAAGCTTAAGAGAAAAAATAAGAAAAAAAAGCAATTTGCATATTGTGGACACATGTATTTATACATTTATAAGAGCACCTGCTGTCCAGATGAAGCAACTTAGTTCTTATTTCATTTACTTAATTTTCCCCCTTATATGAAATATGATTCGTTAGACACTATAATGGTCACAATGGAAATTTGCAGCTACATACCATGGACACAAATCCTAGGCTTTGCAGACCAAATAGTAGGCTACATTATTACATTTGTGTGTGCACATGTGTGCGTGCGTGTGTGTGTGTGCACTTCATCTGAACTTCTTTTGGAAGTACTATAAACATTCATTTAGGTGCACTAATCATAATTGAATATGTTAATGGTTTTTCACTATTGAACACATCCAAGTAACAGTCACCCACATCAAGAAAAAAACAATTTCCAACCTTATCCCTGCATCCACCCAGTCACTACTACCTCCATCCAAGCAAACCACTATCTGATTTATAATCCTTTGCCTGGCTTCTTTTGCTCAATACTACCTTTGGATATTCTTCTATGTTTTTGCATTTAGTTATAGTTCATTAATTCTCCTAGCTGTATAGTATTTCATTTTATAAACATACGACAATTTATATACCTATTCTGTTAAAGGACATTTGGGTTGTTTCCAGTATATGACTTTAAAAATAGTGCTGCTATAAACATAATTATGACTTTGATCTCATTATTAACTCACCCCATTAAAAATGAGGTTTCTATATATAAGTCATGGGGATTTATATATTATTATATAATATATTTCCTAATTTTTAAAGATTATTCACATCTATGTTTGGTTTTTAATCTTCCTTTATTTGTAGTGTCTTGGTCCAATTTTAGTATCAAGGTTACACTGACTTCATAAAATGTATTAAGAAGTGCTCCTCTTCTGAACTCTGGAACGGTTTTTGTAAGCTCACTCATTGTAAATATTAAGAAGCATTCATAAGGAAGCCATTTGGTCTTAGAGTTTTCTTGTGGGAAGTTTTTGTAATAATATTTTCAATTTCCTCAAAAAACAGATGATTAAACTATCACTTTTTGTCAACTATTTTTTAAAAAATTTTAAAATTTCACCTACTTGGTAGATGTCGAACAATTTCTCAATATTGCTTTTTAAACTGTTTTTAATATCCATATTAATAACCACTTTTTAACTTGATCACATTGGTAATGTTTTATTTTCTCTCTTCTCTCTTATTAAAGATTTATGAATTTTATTAGTAATGTCACGTTTGGTTTGTTGATTTTCTCAGTTTCATATTTGTTTTGTATTTCACTAATTCTTGATCTTATTTTTAGGATTTCCTTCTTTCTACTTTCTTTGGCTTTGATTTGCTTTTTACCTGTGTTCTTGGGTGGAAAGTCTAGATAATTCATTTTCAGACTTACTTTCAAATACAAATACAAACACTGCTTTTGTTTTTATGTTGGACTTTAGCTAGTAAATTTTAACTACAAAAAATAACAATCATATCAATATTAGGTGCCTTAAGAGCTGACACTTCAGTGAGTTATACGACAAGTGTTTACCGAATGTCTGCCACGTGCCAGGAGCTGGTGACACAGTGTTGAAAAGAGACATATATGTCATCCTCATGGAGTTTATATTAGTGGAGGACTACAGATGTAGTCACATAAACACCTTTTATTTGCTAACCATTGCTAAACGTCTGTGACTTTTGTTTTAAAATCAAGAAGGACCAGGATGAACACGAGGATGACAAAAGAAAAAGACATATTGAATATTGACAACTAGGCTAGGATGCAATTATCTGCATTTTACAAAGAAGACAAGACCCGTAAAGACCAAGTAAGCAAGTGTATAACCAACAGATGGATGGAGTCTCCAAATAGCATCTTCTTTCCACTCTATCAATACTTCAGTCAGAGAGCTGTGCAGGGAATCCGCCTCCCACCCTCTTTTACAGGCACATATTCTATGACTCAAAGGCAGGTATAAACAGCAGACAAGAGCAGATATTTCCAATGAAGGATTTGAAAATTTTGGTGGTGAGATTAACATTTGAGGTTTGATTTGCAGAATCAAAATGCTAGAATGTAATAACTGGAGGATGTTCAGCGATGATTTTATTTGTTCCTATTATTTATAGATTGGTAAGATTGGGGGGAGGGGGGACAAATGTGTAAAGGATTAGTATAGAGCTACAAAGGAAAACAAAGGAAATACAAAGCACATGCTTAGAGAACTTCAGAGAAAATTCACATTATCTAAATGAGCATTTCTCACAAAATTGAAAAGGCAGTTGTCAAACATCCCTTCTCCTTTCCTAAATGGTTACTTGTTCCCCGTTCCTTTTTATGCAGTCCCTGAGAAAAGCCTCACAAATAAACAAAAGCCCTTGAATGGGCTCCATCTACAAACAAGCTCCTAGCAGGAATCTCAACTGCTCTGTTGTCTGTTTCCTTTTGCTTCACTGCTCCGGGGACTGACCGCAGACAGTCAGCCCCGTTACGCCTTCAGCAGAAGAGACCGAACAAAGAAATCCCTGGGCCCAAACTGTTCAAAAGATCTTCTGCAAATACTTCAGGGCCAGTGAATTTTCAAAACCCGTGACTTTCACCTTAAAATGAAGAAGGGCCAGGATAAAGAGAAGACTGGTGGCTGGAGGGTTTGGGAGAGAATGACAGTGACTGAGGAGAGACAGCTTCCTGCGAGGTTTTGAAATGGAGGGAAAAGAGGCTGCAGCTCTGGGGAATATTTGTGCCAGGAAAGAACAGAGTTGGTGCTTCCTTGGCGTACACACACTCTCCTACGTCACAGTTCCATCCCAGAGGTAACTTACCTCCTCTGACAAATCACGCTGGTGGCCAAAACCCAAATTCTGCTTTGCCCATTTTAGTCTGTGCGGTGAATGTTGTTTAGAACCATCAACCTGACAGAAGAACTGTGCCTAATTAACGCTCTCCTAATATCCGAGCAAATAACAAACCTGCTGTGGGGGAAAAATGCATTCACACTTCCTTATCAAATTAAGGCCAAAAAAATGCTCCTAATTAGCTAAAATCAATTAATGTGACAGTAAAATGAATGTATTTATACTGTCAGATGAAGGTACAGTCAAAGAAGTGTCTAATATAAAACAAAGCTGCTGGAGTTTCTTAACGCAGTTACTAAGGGGTTAGGGCTGAGGGGAGTTCACCAGTGATCTGCAGAATCTGATGGCTTTGCCTCTGAAGCAGTGGCCATCCTAGGGTGTTACAGGACCTACGTGATGCCTGACTCTGATTAGTAATGAAAACTGAGGGGGAAATATGTGGTTAATCAATAATGGGCAATCAGATCTTGTTGCTTATTTGCAATCACATATATAAATGCATGTACACTTGAACATTAAAGAGGAGCTTTACACTGCTCTGGAGTAAGTTAGTTGTATTTTCTGTAAAGTTCTCATGGCTACTATTTCACAAACTTTGCCTTTAAAATTGTGTTCAGTTCACAACTTGAAACAGAAAACTAAAACTTGCCAAAATAACTCAGATTGGGGTCCACAAATTATCTTGCTTCCATCCTCTCCAATTACAGTGTTTTGAGTCTAAGAACACTGGGCAAGTTAGGTGGCTTGAGAGAATGGCCATATTGACATAATCAACTGTTAACAGAGAAACGCCCACATTGTAATAATTAGTTAAATGTGATCTAAAATAACAATAATTACATGTGCTATGACTTTCTATTCTAGACCAAGCATTTTTTTAACGGGCATTTGAGCAGGTTATACAACAAAATTTAGCACCTCTTCTAATCAGTGTTGACTCCCACGGAAACTACCTTCATCAAAGATTCCATTTGATTCCACTCCATGTCCGAGAACACAATAGGTATCATCCGTTTCCCTGTGTGTGGATGGCGTGTTTGTTTACTTAATGAAGTGTCTGGAGGCCTCTACTGGTGTTGAGGAAAATATCAACTGAGCTAGAACAATAATTGTAAAAGCGTTTTAAGCAGATAAAGCTCCTTTATATGTGATATATCCAAAACTTCATTTCTATATTTTTAGCACTCTTTCATTACTGTTAACACTGGTTCACTGATGATTTTCATTCCTCGATGCCATCTTTTCTAAGTGAACTGTGTGGCCCCAGAATACCCTGTGTTCCCTTCTCTAGTATGCAATCCTTTCCTGTCCATTCTAGCTGCACTAACTTATCCGCCTGAAGATTATTTTTTTACCCTCTGTCAGCTTATGTCACATCTGAACTCCTCATTCTCTAGGGATTAGGGCAGATTTTCCATCAAACCAGCTGTTTGCTTTTTTTTCTTTTCTCAGTAATAGCAAAACAGCTTTGTTATAAATGAATGCTGTCCACATCAGATGTGGGTAAAAATCAGCTTCTGTTTCATATCTGTTATATTTCCAATCATGTAAAACCGACAAATACATACAACACACAGAGAGAAGCTTCCAGCAGGAGAAATGGGTGGGACACAATAAAATCTGGAACAGACAGAAGAGCAATTATAAAATTATTTCTAAAAGCATACAGGAAGAAAGGAGGTGATTACCACTGACTGTGACATTGCTATGTGTCATACTCTTAGTAATTTCCTTAAAAGTACCAATAATATCAGCATTTTCTTTCCATATTCAACAGCTTATGAAATTCTTTCTAATGTTTATAATACATAACCTTAGTATTCTTCCAACAATGGAGTACATAGAGAAAAGGTAAAATAGAATCAAGTAACACAGCCAGCAATCTTCATGGCTCCATAGGCATCTATTTAGTTCAAAAGTAAACTCAGGCACTCTTGAAATATAGGCAAGAAAGATAATTTCTGATAAATTGGCACATGTCTTAAGTCTAGCTCTTTAATAGCAGATTCTGAGAATAGAATCTATTTTTTAAGAGAGTGCTCTCAGGAGAGAGGAGAAGTGTAAGAAGCAAGTTGAAAAGTCAAAGAAGGTAAGCAAGGAATTGATTTCTGGTATACCTAGCATAAGTCTGACTCTAGGATTTTACCAGGTTGCTATCTTCCATGTGGAGGCAAGACAGTGACTGTTTGGTACTTCTACCAGTCAAAAATGACCTTGGGACTCTCAGACCCCCCTGGATGAGGTAGCTCCAATTGCCCAATGGATTTCAAGTGTGAGTCAGTCACTATCAGTAGCAATTAGCCCTCCAAAGCGCTCTCTCAGATTCTAAGAGAGATGTCCACAGAATCTGCCACATTATATAATACTTTTATGGCATTTGTTGAGAATCAACCAATGTTCAATCAAATATCAAACAGAGTTTTGCAATTGCCTAGTACACTTAAAGGCTAATGAGATCCAGGGCGCCTGGGTGGCTCAGTCGGTTAAGCCTCCAGCTTCAACTCAGTCAGATCTCACGTTCGTGGGTTTGAGCCCCAGAGCCTGACGACCAGCTCAGAGCCTGGAGCCTGCTTCCGGTTCTGTGTCTCCTTCTCTCTCTGCCCCTCCCCCTCTCATGCTCTGTCTCTCTCTGTATCAAAAATAAATAAAACAGTAAAATAAATAAATAAATAAGGCTAATGAGATCCTTTAGGCAATGAAGACATGCATAGAGATAAAAAAATAAATTGTAATTTTCTTAACTATTCCCCCAATCGTATCTACAATCCCATTTTTCTACAAGACAATGGGTAACAAAATCAATCTTTTAATTGGTTAAAAACTAAAGGTTTTCTTTTAATAAAGAATATAAAATAAAATCTTCTTTAATAAAAGAAATATAAAATTCTATCCATCAGTATTAGCCATACGTGCATACTTTTGGCTAAGAAAAGGGTCTGTAAGTGGTAGGTGCTATCTGGGGGAGCTCCTAATCTCACCCAAAGACTTCCGGATTCTCATTCCATTCTACTTTTACTGTCTTTTACTTTACAATTTTTACAAATCAAAATATTGGCTCCCATGAAAGTTTGGGATTTATGGAATTGACGGGTGGAAGAAGAAAGATGGGATTTTACTTACATCTCTGAAATTTTGCTAAGCAGATCGGCTAACTCCTAGAAATAGCAAAATGATGCTCGTTCATTTTATAGTCACTTGTGTACCTGCAGCAGTTGAGCATTTAGGATTTTAGATAACATTGCAAAGAGTTTTAGAATAAGCCTTCATGGTGTCTTAAATACTGTATCATTCTCCACCTCTGCTGGGCATTCTTCTAAATGGATACTAAGCCATTCTGACTAGTTCAAGACAAAATCATGCATTGTAGGTTTATGTATGCCTAGGACTTAGTATGTGCTCTACTAAGTATGTGCTGTGTGATCTTGAATATGTCACTTTGTCGCTCTAAGCTGGAGCCTCATCCTCTGCTTATCATTAAAAAAAAGGTACATATAATACTACCTACCAACCAAAGTTATTGTAAATATTATATAAAGTATATATCTGATAAAGATAGCATATATAATACCTCATCTTCTGCTCAAATACCATAGAAAGGGAGAAAATACATATTTTAAAACTCCAAAAATAATTAGAAACAGAGTTTAATTGGTAAATTCAAAATTTTGAGCCACTCCTGAAAAACCAAAAGCTTTCAGGAATCAATTATCTTGAAAATCTCGACTGAGGGAATACCAAGGGTTCCCTCACTCCGAGTTAGTGGATAGAAGACATAAAGAAAGTCCTGACAAGCCCCTCTCCCCTGCTGCACTGTGAAATACTTGAGGGTGATAAAGTGCCAAGTTTCAGTAGCAGCTTACTTTTGATAATGCTCTCATTCAAGTTACACCGTACAGTCACATAACCTCGCACTAGAGCATTTTAGATCCCATTAAATCTGACACATTTCAAGCACAGAATGGAAATGGAAAACACAGTTATTGAGAGATGGAAACATTTAAAATAAGGTTATATCAGAAAAGAGTAGTTCTACAAGCATTAATGCTATTAAAACTACATGAAAATTTGGAGATTTGCATTAAGCTTTTTATGAGCAAAGAAAAACAATTTAAAACTTTAAAACATATGGAAGATTCATGTTCTATTTGTCAGATAATCTTTAATTATTTTTAATTAAATTTAATTTTAAATAAAAATTTTGAATTAAATTTAATTTTTAATAAAAATTGAGTGTTTAATGATCACCTGATTAAAATATCAAATTTAAGGAATTATCATAATTAAAGATGGAGGGAATTTCACCTTGTAGAACTAGTGCAAGGAAGAGGACCAGCAGACTCTACTAGTGGTCCCAGAACTAGGGTCCCAAAGTCCCTATTTGCAATCTTTTGTTCTGCAAGCCTCATATTTCTTCCAGTAATAGAGATTTATTTTTTTCTTCCATCCTCCTTAGAGATACAAAACATTTAATAACCATCCTTTGTAAAAAGCTTTCACTTGTCTAAAGATGCAAATTAATTATCACCAATTTGCATAATTGGTTCACAATAGTTTAGTAAAGTTCAACGGAAGGGGAAAAATAGGAACAAGTTTAAGTATGTTCTGTATTTGTATATTTTTATGGCCACCAAAGTATTTCATAAGGAAAAACAACTAAAAAATTTGATGCAAAAATGTAGAAGAATTCCAGGAAAAAGTTTAGGTTTTTTATTTCAGGCTTTTTATTTAAATGAACTACTTGAATATTCATCCTTAAAGATTTGATCATAGTTTAATGCTGTAACATTTAATTACCTTCATTTTTGGGCCACTATAAATCAAAAGATTGTAATTCAAATGTATACTAATTTATTCTTGACCTTGAAGTTAATTACTAACCATCAGAGGCTTTAATTATTGTGGCAAGGTGGGAATATATCATAAGAAGACCTGCTGTAACTAGAAATAGAAATGAGGTTTATGGGCACTGAGAAGGTCTAAAAAGTATGACCAAGAAATATCTAAGGAAAACCCAGATACCAAAACCTGACAAAGAAATAATAATAAAAAATAAACTATGAACCAAATCCCTAATGAAGATGAATGAAAAATTTGTAAACAAAATTTTAAATCCCACAAACCTAAAAAGTATAACACATCACAACTAAGTGGGGTTTGTGCCAGAAATACAAAGCTAGTTTAACATTCAAAAATGAATCAGACTACTTCAGCAGATTAACAAACTAAGAAAAAAACATAATCATCACAAGAGATGTAGAAAAACATGTGACAAAATTTAACATACATGACTAATAAAAAAAAAAAAACACCTCCCAACAGATTAGGAGTAGAAAGGTATTTCCTTAATCTGATACAGATTGAAAAAACAATATGAAAAAACAATATAAAAAAACAATAGCCAACATTTTATTTAATGGTGGCATCTGATCCATTAAAAAAATTATAACTTGGATCTCATAAAGTGTAAAAACTTAGGCTCTTTAAAAGATACTGTTGGTAAAATAAAAAAAGAAAAGATAAGAAAAAAGAAAAGGAAAAAGTATAGTGTTGGTGACTTCCAGTTCTGACCAAGATAAATTAGCCCTTTTCTCCCAGATCATCCCTCTAACCATTCATATAACAGAAAACAATCAGAGATGGTCTCTGAAAAGTAGAAAGAAGAGGTCCTACTGTGTAGGGACCCTGAGACTTGAGGTGAGTTCTATGTTTCTTTATTGCCTCCTAAAGATCTAGACAGGGACCTGCAGAAGCCTCCAACCCAGAACTTCAACAGGTGTAGATCTCCAAAAATGTCTCCAAGGAAAACCTATTCCTCCCAGCCAACATATCGGGGAAGGAGTTGCCTAACAGAAAATACTTTTGGCAACATCTACCCTACTCAAACCAAGCACCAATGGAAAATCCACCCCCTTACAAACACTCGCACAGTTTCAAATGGGCCAAGAAGAGAGCTGATCCTTAACCTCCATCTCCCCCACCACGTCTGCTCCCTCACCCCCTGCACTGGGACATCAAACAGTGGTGCTTTAATCTCCCCCACCCAATGGTGCTAACAGGGCCAAGCAGAGAGGGATTCTTCTACCTGTCTCTCCACTTCCTGGCTAGAGCAGACAAGATTCTGGTTTCCCTGCCACGTTAGTATCAGCATGGCTGAGTGGAATATTGATCTTCCATTTCCTGTCCAGAAAAGCAGGGGGTGCTTTGACTGCCCTGCCCAGCTGGTAGTAGTAGGTCCAGAAATATGTTAAGCCTCCACTTCCACCTGGCAGCAGAGATTTAATAAGCCAATGAGAAGTGGGGCTCATCACCACTCTGCTTCACACCCCCACTGCAGTGTCAATGGGGCCAAACAGAGAGCTGGCATCAAGAGATAAAAGGAGGGGATAAGAAGAAAGTGGCACTAGCTTTCCTCCTCCCCTCCCCTGGCATCAGCTGAGCTCACTCAGAGCAAAGAGTCAGTCTCAGCCAATGCCCCACTTGTACTGGCAAGGTGTCTGGGGGACCAAGAGAGGAAATGAACAGCAGCGCCACCCATATGCCACAAAGCAGTATAAATTAGTGGCCCACATTTGCATAGTGGGGAGTGCAATATACATATCCACCCAGCCTTCATGCTACACCTCAACAATGGGAATGTATGCTCAAAAGTATTAAACAGAATCCAGAGGTTCATTACATAATATCTAAAATGTCTTAGATAACCAAATATCACTCATTATACTCAAGAATCAGAAAAATCACAACTAGGATGAGAAAAGACAATGAACAAATGCCAAGATGAGATGAATCAGACAATGGAATCATGTGACAAGAATTTTAAAGCCCCATCATAAAAATACCTCAGAAAGCATTTACGGGTTCTTCAGAAACAAATGAAGAACTAGAAAATCTCAACAAGTTATTTAAAAATGAAAATTATAGAATGATAAAATATAATAACTAAAAAAACATTTTTTAACTTGTTAAATGGGCTCAGTAGTAGAGGGCAGATGACAAAGGATAGAATCAGTGAACTTGAGGACAGATCAACAGAATTTATCCAACGTGAACAACAGTGAGCAAATAAACTGAGAAAAATTAACAAAGTCTCAGTGATAATAACAAAGAAGCTAACATTCATATTATCAGAGTCACAGAAAGGGGAAAAAGAATGGAACTCAGAAAAAGTATTTAGGTAAAATAATGACTGAAAACTCCCCCAATTGAGAAAAGATATAAAATCACATACCCAAGAGGCTGAGAAAACCTCCAGTAAGAGATACCCAAAGAAATTAATTCCAGGGGCGCCTGGATGGCTCAGTCAATTAAGCATCCAACTCTGGCTCAGGTCATGATCTCAAGATCCATGAGTTCGAGCCCCACATCAAGCTTTGTGCTGACAGCTTGAAGCCTGGAGCCTGCTTTGGATTCAGTGTTTCCCCCTCTCTCTGCCCTTCCCCAGTTCACACACTATCTTTCTCTCTCTTCCTCAAAAATAAAAATAAACATTAAAAAAAATTTTTAAAGAAATTAATTCCAAGACAGATCACAACTAAACTTCTGAAAACTAAAGACAAAGAAAAAAAATCCTTACAAAATGACACAATACTTATAACAGAATTCCAATTTGAATGATTTCCCATCTGAAACCAACAGGCCGGAACAAAGCAGCACAGTATTTTTTTCAGGAACTGTCAATCATGAATTTTATATCTGGCAAATACATTCTTCCAGGATGAAAGAGAACTAAAGGCATTCTTATGTAAAGGAAAACTAAGATAATTTGACACTAGTAAATCTATCCTCGAAGAATGGCTAATGGAGTTTCTTTTTTTTTTAATTTCTTTTAATGTTTATTTATTTTTGATAGAGAGAGAGAGTGCAAGCAGGGGAGACAGAGTACAAGCAGAGGAGGGACAGAGAGAGAGGGAGACACAGAATCTGAAGCAGGGTCCAGGCTCTGAGCTGTCAGCACAGAGCCCAATGCGGGGCTTGAACTCACAAGCCATGAGATCATGACCTGAGCCAAAGTCAGACACTTAAACAATTGAGCCACCTAGGCACCCCAAATGGAGTTTCTATAAACACAAACCAAATGGTAAAAGAAGACTTGGAACTTCAAAAAAGGAAGAAAATCTTTGGAATATGTAAAAACAGGAGTATAAATATAATAGCAAATATAATAGATTATCCTTCTCATGAGTTTCTTAAATCACATTTGATGACTAAACCAAAAATTATAACCCCATTTGATAGATGTTCAATATACCCAGAGAAAATTCTTTAAAAAATTGTTTAAAAAGTGGGGAGGCAAAGGGAATTAAATGAAAGTAACATTTCCACACTTGACTGATGTCTATTGACTAAGATAAGTTAGACATGTATATTATATTATAGCAACTGCTAAGAAAACTACACAAGGTGATATATTTGAAAACACTATAAATGAAGCGAGAATCCAATAAATGTTCATGGAACTCCCAGAAAGGCAATAAGAGAGAAACAGAAAACAAAAGACAGAAGAAACAAACAGAAACCAAATGATAAAATTATGCATTTAAGTCCTGACATATCTATAATTATATATACATTAAAGTAAGTCAGTTTCACTATATATAAATTTTAAATAATTTGATTAAAAAGTGAATAGGCACCAGACTTAGAGAAGATATCCGCAGCATACTGTTGTGTGTTTATTTAAAAAGATTCATATTGATCATGTTTAGACTGCACAAGAGAGTCCTACAATCCGATTTTAAAAACAATAAAAGGCAATGGAAAGCAATATGAAATGCATTAGGGTGGGCAAAAGATTTTAACAGACACTTCATAAATAAAGATATACAATAGTTAAAAAGCACATAAACAAGCACTTAATTTCATTACTCATTAGAGAAAGGAAAACTAAAATCCCAATAACACAACTCCCAAATACTGGCTAAAATTCAAAAGACTGACAGCACCCCAGTAGTAACAAGCACACCTGCACCCACATCTTGGTTTCTAATACTGTTCTCCACTAAAAGGAACTTGGTCTCCTTAGAGCAATGGCTGATTTCAGGACTTGAATAGGAAATATACAAAATGAGACTGAAGCATCTTGCAGTGTCAGAAAATAAGGAACAGCTCAAAACAAAAATTAAACCAAAAACCAAAAACCCCACAATTATGGTAATGTCAAAGGGACACAGGTGCTGACTGAATGAGCTCCCAATGGCCAAAGCCAGAAAATTTTGAGCAATAAAATAAAGTAATATTGGATAATACCTCAAAGTATAAAATAAATATCTATGAGTCAATAGTGGTATAAACAAATGACTGAATAAACAAATAACTGGGCGGAAGAGACGAATCTTCCATGTGTAAAAATTTCCAAATAATTTATGTAGATACTTCATTCTTAAAGAGGTGAAGCACAACTCCCTCTCCCTTAAATACGGCTGCAAATAATGACTTCCTTCCAAAGAGTAAGTATGGAAAAGGGGCGGGATGGTTAATGAGTCACTTCACAGTAGAAGAATATGACAAACACCACCTCAGGAGATCGAGGTTAACATCAATAGTGGTAAGTCAGGCTGACAATATGTGCCCTAAATATAATGTAAAAAAAAAAAAAGACATTTTACCCCTGTTGTCTTCCACCCCAAAATCCATAACCTCACTCCTATATGAGAAAAACAGCCGTTGAACCCCAATAGAAGGGTATTCATATGTTTGCACTCATAGGTCTAACAGGACAAACCTAACAGAGGACCATAGGGAGGGGAAGGGGGAAAGAGAGCTGGGGAGAGTGAGGGACACAGATCATGAGAGACTATTGAATACTGAAAATGAACCGTGGACAGAAGGGCAAAAGGGAGGGAGGGTAGGGGGTGATGGTCATGGTGGGGGGCACTTGTGGGGAGAGCACTGGGTGTTATCTGGAAACCAATTTGACAATAAACTATTATTAAAAAAGAAATCACATGTCACTTTGCAGAGCAGTGGATGAATTCGAGATGTGCACATGCAAATAAAGTTAATCAAATATGTAAAAAAAATAGAAGGGTATTTAGCAAAATAAGCAGTATTCTTCAAAACCAACAAGGTTCTCAAAAATAAGGTAGATATAGAAACTGTTACTGCCAAGAAAAGCCTGACAGTTAAATGTAATATGAAATCCTGGATGAATTCCTGAAACAGAAAAAGGACACTGGGTAAAAACTAATGGAATCTGAATAAATGCAGACTTCAGTTAATAATAATGTATCAGTATTGGTTCATTAATTATAACAAATTTGTAATTTTTATGTAAATCTAAACTGTACTAAAAATACCTTTTATTTCCAAAAAATGAACTGACAGCACCAAATGTTAGCAAAAACATGAAGCAACTTGAACTGTCAAATACTAATAGAGTTCTGGTTCCAGTGTGGAAACTGACCCACTGTCCTAACAAAGCTGAACACGCTGATTACCAGTTCATATAGAATTGTAAGTGCGGTGAGCACATTGGGCAAACCACTGTTGCCATGATGGGAGAGACAGGCAAATATATAGGGGACAGTGTCTTACTAAAGCAGAGACTCAAGAGAAACCACCCTAGGAATCTGAACTGTGATTGACAAATTGCTGGAGGCTCAGTGTGGACAAATCTGATCATTAAAAACTTCGAGAGAATCCAGTCATCAAAGGCCACCACATTTTTGTGAGCTTCATTTCCAGGACTAAATATTGGGGCAGAGGAGGAAATCCCCATGTGCTTCCAGCAGAGGACAGGTAAAAGAATCATTTTGAAATACAGCAGGGCATGCTGCTCCTCTTAACAAGGTCTGCCTTCAAGGGCACTGGCCAAGCAGAGCCCAATCTCCTTGGGTATTATTAAAGCCTAACTGAACTTGGGGGAAATAAAATAGCCAATTCTGGCCCACTCCAGTCACCCTCTTCCACCTAAAAGGGGGAAGGAAAACAACAACTGAGGAACACTTGTGAAGTTACCAACCCAGAGGCAAAGCTCACCGAAGAATGGAGCCTCCTCATAAGGCTACAAAGTGCTTCATGTCACCTAACATCTCACGCCCGTACTATTAAAGGCCTATTTACAGCTAGCTATTCCTTGTACCAGTAGATCACGTCTGGCTATCATGAAAAAATACAAGGCATACCAACAGGCAAAAACACAATTTGAAGGGACAGAGCAAGCATCAGAACCAAACATGACAGGGATGTTGGAATTACCAAACATTAGTGACTAGAGTGTAAATTGGTTCAATCAGTTTGGAAAACTCTTTGGCAATATCTACTAGACCTAAACATAAGTCCATTTATGACCGAGAAATGTCATTTCTACCTACCTATATTCCCAAAAGAAAGGATTATATGTGTTAGCCAAGAACTATTACTGTACTGTTCAAAGTAGCTTTATTCATAGTAACCAAAAATGGGAAACAAACTAGTATCAATCAAAAGAAAAATGAATAAATAAATATTTACTTAGTCATATACTAGAATACCACAAGAGAACTAAAAGGAAAAAAAAACTACTGATATATACAAATGTGAACAAAACTTGAAGACATGTTGAGAGAAAGAAGCTAGCTATAAAAATATACATACTCTATGATTGAACTTATATGAAACTCAAGAATAAGGAAAACTAAACCATGATAAGAGAAATCATAATATTTCTTACCTTTGTGAGAAGAGCATTCTATGAATTAGAAAGGGCTAAGAGGAACCTTTCTCGGGTAAATAGAATATTCCATATATTGATCTGGGTACAGTCACACGTGTGTGTGTGTGTGTGTGTGTGTGGGTGTGTCTTTGTGTTGTTTAAATTCATTAGGTTAAACACTTGAGATACATATAACTCATGTAGGTTATAACAGAGTAAAAATATTAAGAAATTAAAACTTAAAATGAAATACTTGCCATAGTTTATATCTAATCAAGAGGTAGAAAACCCAAAGTAATCTAAACAAGGCAGTTTAATATGAAGAACTGTTACAATATGATCAGAGAGTAGCTATAGGAAATAAGAAAACTTTATATGATACACTAGGTTTGAGGGACATTACTCAAAGAAAGGCAACCTTGGAAGGGGTTGCCTCCAATGCTGGGGTTCTCTCCAAGGCTGGGTTTTGATGACATCATTGGAGAAAGTATAGTTGAGCCCATTGGATCCAAAGAAGTTGAAATGATTTGCCAGGTTAAGCTGGTCTACAGTCATGAGCAAGAAGGAAACAACCTTCTGGAACCCAGGAAGGTATGTGAGCTACAGCTAGCTGGTGGCCAGCATGTGGGCATGAGGCAAGAATGGACCACCAGTGGGGGTTGGCTTAAAGCATAAAGTATCCCTGCTGGGAAGACTGCAAGAAACACACCGAAGGGTGGTGAGTGTGGAGAGAGGATCAGGGCACCAGGGTAGGCAAGAGGACTGAGGAGCAGAATGATCATATTGAAAAGACCACAAGAAGGTGATTACCAGCAACAGTGGTGCTGTGAGACCACCAAGGGACTATACAAACTCTGATCATAAGAATGGGCAAAAGACCACCAGAACACCACACACCCACACCACCAACTCACCATTCCACAGCTGGAAACCTAGGAGATACCTTCCCCTTGTAATGCCCTCTAGTGACCCCTGCTAAGAATACTTAACTTTATGCTCTCTTAAAAAAGAATTGCTTAAAGAAGTTCCATCCATTATCACAGAGTAGGTAGTAAAGAATCCAATTGGGAGTAGAGAGGCAATAAATTAATTAACTGACACAGTATCATAAAAATTATAAAAATTAATGAATAAAAAATTAATGAATAAAAAAGTAAATGAGATAATGCATGTAAAGCACTTGGCACAAGACTAAGCATATTGTAAATACTGCATAAACTGTTATTGTTATTGCTGTCGTGATGATTATAATTATGACAATTTAATTTCAGATACATGTCCCTTTTGGGGAATAGAATAGAAAAAGTAGACCAGCAGCAAAAAGCTTCTTTCATCCTCTTTATTTTGTTTCATTAATTGTTAAAGTCACAATACCCATTGTCAAAATTTGAAATGAGGTATTCAGTGAAACACATGAAATCTTTTCTTTCCCACCATTAATCCCACTTCCCTTCCCAGAGGTAACCACAGCTATCAGGCTTTCATCTCTGTATTTAAGTTATATTAATTATTAATAATATGAAATATTTTATAATACCAATATGTTATTAGGCACTGCTCTAAGTTCCTTACAAATAGAATTTTATTTAATCCTCACAACATCTCTATATTGTTGGTTTCATTATTGTCCTCATTTAATAGATAAAGAAACTGAGTCATGGATATTTGAAGAAAGACCTATGGACAAGAGGCAAGAGAAGTGCAAGAACACTTCGAAACAGTAGGAAGAGCAGGTACAAAGGCCACGAGAAGGCGGGAACTGAAAAAAGAACTGAGAAGATGATGGGTTTAGCCAGGTGGGTGATTAGGAAAGAGTGCTGCAGGCAGAGGGAACAGTGACAACAAAGGCCCAAGCAGAGAGCACACATGTGATGTCTGGGGAGAGCAGCTAGAGCTGAAAGAGGAAGAGAGATCCTGGGGCAGGTGCCAGTCCATAAACTGGTTCGCAAAAACCTTAGAGCAGACGCTGGGAGCTAGCTAGAAACATCTACAATGGTTTGGAGGGAAATTTTAGGTCTGCTAAATCAAATAATACAAAGGTAGGGCTTGCAATTTTATATCTGTTTTTCATATTTTTAACTGTATGTTTGGTAATACAATTTTTAAGAGTTATTACATTTTACAAAGGGTTTGGTCCATGATGGATTCAAAGGTTTTTGTTTGTTGTTTGTTTTTGATTTGTTAGATGGATGGTTGGTTGGTTGGTTGGTTGGTTGGTTGGGTAGGTGTTTTCTCAGAAAAAATAGGCAGTAATTTCTCTGACACTGGCCATAGCAACATTTTTCTACATATGTCTCCTTAGGCAATTGGGAAACAGAACCAAAAATAAACTATTGAGACTACATCAAAATAAAAAGCTTTTTCACAGCAAAGGAAATTATCAACAAATCAAAAAGACAACCCACTGAATGGGAGAAGATATTAGCAAATGGTATATCCAGTAAGAGGTTAATACCCAAAATATATAAAGAACTTATACAACTCAACACCATAAAAACCAATGCCAGTTAAAAATAGGCAGAGGACCTGAATAAACATTTTTCCAAAGAAGACATACAGATGACCAACAGACAGCAGAAAAGATGCTTATTATCACTAATCTTGGGGAAGTAAAAATTGAAAGCAAAATGAAATACCACCTGTAAGAATGGTATATTGTCATAAAGACAAGAAATAGCAAGTGTCGGTGAGGATGTAGAAAGAAAGGAATTCTTGCGCATTGCTGATGGGAATGTGAATTGGTCCAGCTAGTGTGGAAAATAGGATGGAGTTTCCTCAAAAAAAATTAAAGATAGAATTACATATGATCCAGTAATTCCACCTCTGGGTATTTCATTCAAAGAAAATGAAAACACTAATTCAAAGACATAGTGCCCCTATATTTACTTCAGCATTATTTACAAAACCCAAAATATAGAAGCAACCCATGTGTTCATCTATAGATGAAGAGATAAAGAAGATGTGGTATACATACATACATACACACACACATATACATGCAATGGAATATTACTGTACCATAAAAAATTATGAGATCTTGCCATTTGCCATAATATGGATATACCTAGAGAGTATTATGATAAGTGAAATGAGTCATACAGAGAAAAAAAAATACCATTAAATTTCCCTTACATATGGGACCTGAAAACCAAAATAAACTAAACAAACAAAAATCAGAAACAGACCTATAAATACAGAGAACAGACTAATGACCTTTTACCACAGGCAGTCTTATAGTATCTGGGGATCCTGTTAAAATGCAGATTGGTTTAGAGTAGGGTCTTAATGAACTCTCAGGTTCTGCTGATGCTTTTAATGCAGGAAGTAGAAGGCTTAAGAATCACTCCAGAGGTGCCTGGGTGGCTCAGGGGGTTTAACATCTGACTCTTGATTTCGGATCAGGTCATGATCTCGAGATACATGAAAAGAAATCTTTTTCCAGGTAAACATTTTAAAGCTTCTTTTTGAAGTCACTCACCTATTTAAAAAAATCTGTGGCTTCCCATTAAATAAATTAATAATAAATTTATTCCCATTAAATAAATTTTTAAGGTCCACAATAACCCAGCTCCAGCCTGCTGTTGGCTTTTCCAGCACCATTTCCCCACATGAACTCTGAAGTTCAACGAATGTGGATCACTCATTATTCTTCTAACATGCCTAGTGCGTCCTTTATTTAGTAACTGGTTTTGTTTATCTTTGGTAATAAAATGCCTTCTGTCTAGGGGTGCCTGAGTGGTTCAGTGAGTTAAGTGTCCTACGCTCAGGTCATGATCTCACGGTTCATGAGATTGAACCCCGTGCCAGCCTCTGCATTGACAGCGTGGAACCTGATTGGGATTCTCTGTCTCCCTCTCTCTCTGCCCCTCCCCTGCTTGCATTCTCTATTACTCAAAATAAATAAACAAACGTTAAAAAAAAAGAATCACTCCAGATCTGGGTTAAGAATAGACAGTCTGAGGGTTAAGGGAGAAGCAGGGAGACTAGGTAGACAGCTAGCGTAGAAATTCAGCCAAGAGATGATGGTGCTCAGATTAAAATGGCAAGAATGGTAGTGGTGATAAGTGGTCAAATGGTAGGTTTATATATGAAAAGTAGAGATAAAGGGAGAGCCAGATGTACAGGGTGTGGAGTGAGAGAAGAGACAAGTCAAGGATGAGTCAAAGGTTTTGGGCATAAGCAAGGGAAAGAATTGGGTCCTGCAGCCAGAAGGCACTCTTTAGAAGTGGTCCATACTGTTGGAAAATATCCCAAACACAGATTTACCTTTTGGATCTATCTCTCCAGAAAAACAAACACAATGAGATATGATACATACAACTATCTACTCTAATTCCCCCAAATCAACAGCAATGGCAGCAGCAACAAGAAGGTTCAAAAATCACTAAAACCAAAGATAGAAGGACAAAACAAATGCCACAATTGAATAAGATACTGTGACCTGTTAACACATCTGTTGGGTCACAAAAACAGATAATCCCAGCCTGAACTATCTGACAATCTCTCAGGAGATGTTCTCATCAGAACTCACCAGTTTTCTCCATGAGACAGATGGTTAATTTGATTTTACAGTAAAACATGGAATGTATCAAAACTGTGCTGACGCCTTACTAATAAATAATGAGGCCAGAATGAATATGTTGTCCAGGTGTGTGTGTGTGTGTGTGTGTGTGTGTGTGTGTCTGTGTGTGTCTGTGTGTGTGGTTCATGAGTTGCTAGGAAAAATAATTCCTGAAATGTTACATTCCACACTGTTAAGGGTGGCCCCTGGGGAAGGGAGTAAGCTGACAGACAGAAAAGGAAGGAGAAGAAAGATAAGGTGACATCTTCTTTCCAAGATATACCTCTGATTTATTTGAATTATTTTATAACATATTTCTTTTGTAAATTTCTGGGAAGTAATAATGAAAAGGAAAACACTGTAAGTCTTTCTACCTTCGTATTTCAACTTAAGAAAAATATAACACGACCTTCTCAATAAATCTACAATTTTCCTAAAACATTTCACTTATATATATGCTACAGGAACTTCCTTGAGATGTACCCTTCTCTACAGATTAAACAACCAAAACCATAAAAATAAATACAATTCTTCCCTCTCACTTTATCTTCAGCAAACACCAACTCCTGAAGTAATGGATATAAAAAGACAGGTGGAACTCCAGCTGGTTAAAATAGCACCAAAATTTCTTCATACAGTAAAAAATAGTATATGCTCAATAAGGAAGCTGAATGTATTCATGAACAACCAGGAAGTAATCCTGTTGTGATGTTTTTACCTAAGTCAGACTATACTTTTAATGTAATAAAGCTTTGTGCGATATCACCAAATATTCTCTTTACAGATCTCGTTTTAAAATGTTCACTAATATCATCTCTCTCATTTCCCTCCAGGGAGCATGCCTCACAATCTGCTCCATGGATTCAGGAATGATCTTTCCCTTGCAAGATCAAAGCACTATGAACTAAGTAGTTTTATCTTTATATGTATCTGGCTGCAAACTGTGTATACAATCCTGTGCTTTATAAATATAATGGTCTTATAATAGACCTGCTGAGCATAAGTGGGCAGCTTAATGCACACAGCCTATGAATCTTGATATTAATTACTTTTGCTCCCAAACTGTGTGTAGTGGAAATAACTGGATGGAGGTTAGAGTCTAAGCTTTGCAGCTTACTGGGAGGACTTCAACAGTCACTTAACCTATCTGTCAGTTTTCTTATCTATAAAGTGAGGATTAAAATATTTACTTCTTAAGTTGTCTTTGAGGCTTGGTGGGGTAAAAAGAAATTGTGAAACTTCTTTCTCAGTGCCAAAACCATAAATCCACAATAAGTGCTGGTTAATTTTAAAATGTGATCTACAAAAAAAAAAAAAAATCCATAAGAGACAAACCATATTCTAGAGACTGCAAAGAAGACTAAGACAGATCTTCCATGTAGAAAGAGTAAAGTTAGCAGCTATTTCGGTAAAGTGGGATGCAAAAAAGATTTTATCTTGGCTCTTGGCTTCCTTAAGAAATGCCCCCTTTTGTTTGGTTCAGTCACTGTGTCCCCTGGTAAAGGTAATCTATTAATTAGGTAATATACAAACAGAAGCTGGGTTTTTCTCCATAATGAATCCACACTCATTTTTTTACAACGTAACTGAATGAACTAAAAACTGTGGTAGTCAAGTGGCAGGAGAATGCACTGGACACTGAAGGAGGGGGTAGAAAGCATGCTAAAGCTGGGGACAGAGAACCGAAGAACAAAATATGGGCTCACTTATTAGTCTCATTCAAAGACCCATAATGTAATCGTAATGTCTATCTTGTAATGCCCATAAGTTTGCATATAGGTAATTCTATAAGCAATGAGATCTGTTCTGGGTTTGATGGCATCCCAGTTCTGGCTCTCAGCACTGCGAAGTTTGAGAAAGTGCACTTGGCAAAGTAGTTCAGGGTGAAGGTACGGGCAGGTGCACTGTGCTTAGATGCTGTCCTGGAAACTGGACTAGGTTTGCCAAACTCATCAGTTTGTTAGTTGGAACTGCTTGGCCTTGTATGACCTTGATTTAAAATGATGATTAATTGGCCTGTTATCTGCAGTGAAAAGGAAAAGAATGTTGAGAATAGAATAAAGTATGTCTTAGAAGAAAGATTAACTCTTTCCTAGAACTAGCTTTCCTGCAAGACAGTAGCAGGGAATAGTTCATTGGGACCCGAATAGTGCAGCATGAATGCATGCCAAATTTCTACCATATGATTTGTCACCTCAGATTCTCCTTGAGATAAGGATGATGTCAGATATACATTCACTTTTACGATATTGAAAATCAAGGTACGGGAAGGCTTACTCATAGCTGTTTATCTAGCACTAGCTAGATATCAAGAATTGAAGTAATAACTACTGCATTTGAACATTTATGATCTGTTTGGAAATGCGGCATGAATATCAGTGAAAAAAAGTAAGGATAATGCTGTCCATCAATGGGGGTGCCATGAAATTTCCATAGATAATGAATGTAAAAGCTCCCGGTATAGGCCGGGACAGCAGGTGTTGAATAAACATTTGCTTTCTTTCTAAAACACGTTTTGTTACTTTTGTTTGCTTTATGATAGCATCTGGACTGATGTAATAGTTTAGATGGATCATGTGGTTCACTGAGGATCAAATGAAGCTCAAGTTTTGTGTATTCACCAAATAGTAACAGGTGAATATTTTGGAGGAGATTTGAGAAGAAAGGAATGGGAATATCTTCTCTTAATATAAAAAATGCTCAATTGTATGTAGACCTCAGTACCCACAAAGTACTATGAATTCATTTAGAATACTTGCCATTAATAGGTGGACAGATGATTCCCAATTACTGTAACATGACATATATTAGATAGATTTCATGTGTAGAAAACAAGAAAGTGTGCAATCAAGTTAAACACATTTGACATCTTTTTCCAGGCAAACTGGAATAACAGGGACTGGCTTTATGTGCCAGCCTGAAATAAACAGTTAAGATTTGCTTTTTAAAATAAAGCAAACAACAAAAGAAACAACAAAATATATAAAGAATGGTTTTTAGACACTGGACGTCAGGCTGCACAAAATCACTATCCTTGAGAGAGGGGAGACACGAGAAGTGAGTGCTACAATTACCCTAACTTACTGCCTGGAAAGACTTTTCCAGGCTGCAGTGGAGACAGGGGAGACCCACATAGTCTCCCTTAGTGAAGATGACAGAGCTGGGAGTCCACAGAGACCTAGCAACTATAATTTACAGTATGGAGAAGAATATTGGAAAAGGAAAAGCTACACAGAGTGAGTTTCAGTGCATGCACGTAAGACAACTATCACAGCCCGGGAAGGAGCCACCCAAAAGGAGAAGGGGGTGGGGGGAATCACTGAAGCTCTCCCGGTGTTGGGGCTTATTTGTATCATAGTTTGTATTCCCACCAGTCAGAGTAGGGAAACATCATTGTCCATGGAAGGGTCCTCAGAAGAGTTCGGCTTCAGTAGATGCAGGCTACTTTGGTCTCGTCTAACAAAGCTTCAAAGCAAGGCTTGAAAAGACCAAATGCCTTCCGGCAACTTATCTGTGTCCCAGAACAAAGCTTAAGATTATTTATAAGAGTATAAAAATATCTAGTTCCCCAAAAGGAAACATTTGCAATGTCTGATGGACAGTAAAAAAAATGACCAGGCATGCAAAGAAGCAGGCAAATAGCACCCGTAATGAGGAGAAAAATCAACCGATTGAAACGGGTGAAGCACTGACACAGATGATGGAACCAGTAGTTAAGGACATTAAAACATTTATTATAACTGTATCTCTTCAGCTTATAGACTTGTAAGATATTTTTAGAAACAGACCCAAATTGAGATTTGTCTATTTATAAAGATAAAAATACATACATATTTTTAAAATATTGTACATTTGGGGCACTTGAGGGCTCAGTCAGTTAAGCATCCAACTTTGGCTCAGGTCATGATCTCGCAGTTTGTGGGTTTGAGCCCCCCCTCGGGCTCTGTGGTGACAGCTCAGAGCCTGGAGCCTGTCTTTGGATTCTGTGTCTCCCTCTCTCTCTGCTCCTCCCCCACTTATGCTCAATCTCTCTCTGTCTCTCAAAAACAAATAAATGTTAAAAAATAAAAAAATAAATAAAAATATTGTACATTTAGGCAACAGGGCATAAATAGCGAACTGAAGGAAAAGTATTACCGTTGCTTTCTGACTCACGTTGAGTGTGGATTTGTCTCTTCCATTTCCCATAAACTTCTCAGATCCCACCTTGTGTTGCAGAATGCGCTGAGAAAATCACTTAACTTTTTCTGAGCCTCACTTTCTACACTTATGAAATGGTGATAACACTGACCCAAAGGCACCTTGTGAGAATTAGAAATATGTATGTAAGCTGTGGACCAGTAGTCCTAACGAAGATGTCTATGTCAACCTTTGCTTTACATTAAAATTACAAGCAACAAACAAAACAACTTTTTCAAAAGCACAAACAAAAAAACCCCCATGAAAACCATAAGGAAACAAAAATTTTCCTTTGCATGTTTTGAGATACACCTGAAACTCTTTTTCAGTACAATACTTTAAATACTTTATTGTGAATTATAATGCATATGCAGAAAATTACACAAAAACAAATGTACCACTCAGTAAATTTTCATAAGGTACACATTAATGTCAACATCAACCTGGCCATTGGAATGGGAAATTGTAAGCACCACATAAAAGTTATCTTCATGGCCTCACATCAATCTTTATTTGTCCTCCTTCCTCAAAAGTAATCAATATCCTGAATTCTAACATTATAATTCAATTTTGCTTGTATTTGAGTTTAACTGGAACCATCTAGTACATATTCCTTCATAACTGGTATTTTTCCATCAACACTGTGTTTAGGAAATTTATGCATGCTACTGTATGTAGCTATAGTTCACTTATTTTCATTGTTGCATAATATTCCCTTGTATTAAGATTTGATAGTTTATTGATCTATTCTACTGTTGATTGATATTTTAGTTATTTGGAGGTTTTAAGAGTAATGCTAACTATGAACCCTCTTGCACTCTTGTTATTATTGTGTACTGATCCAATAATCAAACTGATGGGTCATAGTGCATAGTAGATAATATCAAACAGTAGTTATCTAAGTGGCTGTACCAATTATACTCCCACTCCCAAAGAGTTCCAGTAGCTCCACATCCTTGCCAACATTTGGTAGCGTTGATAACCTGATTTTTATTCACTGTAACATATATGTAGTGGTATGTCATTTGGTGTTAATTCACAGTTTTAAGACTAATAAGGTTTAAAAAATATTTTTTTAATGTTTATTTACTTTTGAGAATGAGACAGACAGACAAGAATGTGAGCGGGCGAGGGGAAGAGAGAGGGAGACATAGAACCTGAAACAGGTTCCAGTCTCTGAGTTGACAGCACAGAGCCCGAGGTGGGGTTCGAACTTTTTTGTGAATTATGTGAATTATAAGATCATGACCTGAGCTGAAGTTGGATGCTTACCGACTGAACCACCCAGTGTTTGTTTTGTTTTGTTTTTATACTTAATGGACCTTTCTTAAGCTTACCGGCCATTTGTTCTCATGTTTTGTAAAAATACCTGTGCAAGTCTGTCCAGTGTTCTCATCATTATCCATATGTGGCTAGCCAATTTGTACTATTTCTTTATACGGTCAGGATACAAAAGTCCCTTATCAGTTACATGTGCAGCAAATGTGCAGCAAATGTCTTCTTTAGTTTGCCTTTACATTCTATATTTTGGTGAACACTTTTAATATTGTGAAATGCATAAATCTTTCCTTTGTGGTTATCTTTTTCTGTCAGAGAATTAATACTTTCTCCTCTCTTCTAGAAGCTTATTTATGTTGCTTTGTAAATTTAAATTTACAAACCCTGTGGAACTGATGTTTGTGTATGGTGTATGGTAGAGATCAAATTTATCTTTTCTATATCATATTCATTTTACTCAGCACCACTGATAGAAAAACTTCTCTGTAGTGCTATGCGCTGGAGAACTTATCGTGGATTAAGTAAGTATCCTTAGGTGTTGTGGTCAGTCCATTTCCAAGCTCTCTATTTTCTTCCATAAGTCAATTTGAATTGACAACACATTAACCTAATTTGTAAACCTGTTTATTAATTTTTGATATTCTATTGGGAGAATACTTCCATCCTGTTATTCTTTATAAGTGTGTAAGTTAATCTTAGGTCTATGTGTTTCCAGTTACATTTAGACTCAGCATGTCAGGGGCCATATACATACATGCATATACACATATACAATTTCTTATGGTATTTCATGATAATGCATAGAAACTATAGATAATTTTTAGAAGAAATGGCATTTTTACAATAGCAAGTCCTTAGAATGGTGTATTACTAGGTTTATTTAGGTCTTCTTTCATTTCAACAAATGATGTTTTATGGTTTTCTTTATAGTGACACTGCACATCTTTAATTAAATTTATCTCAGTAGACAGTATTTTTAATTTTATCATAAATGATATCCTTCTTAAAATGTATTTTCTAATTGTCCATTAATGATACTGAGAAATGCAATTAAATTTTTATATTTAACTTGCATTTGGCATGTAACTAAACTCATTAATTTTAATAACTTGTTTGTAGAATTTTTAATTTCTATGTAATCACGTCACCTGAAAATAATAATAGCTTTATTTCTAATTTTCTAATCTTTATGTATTTTACTCTTTGCTCATTTATTCATTGAATAGGATTTCAACATGATTGAATATCAAAGGCGATGGTAATCATCTTTATGTAACTCCTGATAACAATGGGAAAGCTTAACTACACCATTCAATATCATATTTGCAGTAGATTTTATGTGGACACCACTTGCCAAATTAAAGATGAGTTCTTCTGATCCCAACTTGCTAAACTTTTTATCAGGAATTTTATCAGAAACTTTTTTGTATGATTTATGTGCTCACATTATTTTTCTTTCTTATTAATGTGGTGATCTATATTGGTTAATTTTGAAACGTTAAAAACCTCAACTTGATGGGGCCCCTGGGTAGCTCAGTTGGTTAAGCTTCCAACTTCGGCTCAGATCATGATCTTGCAGTTTTTGAGTTTGAGCCCCACATCAGGCTCTCTGCTCTCCGCTCAGAGCCTGCTTCAGAGCCTCTGTCCCCACCCCTCTCACCTGTCTCTCTCTCTCAAAAATCAACATTAAGGAAAAACTCAACTTGGTGAATTCTCTCTTTTCATAGTTTGTTATATGTTATTTGCTAATGTTAGGATTTTTTTTTATCTGTGTTCAGAAGTGAGAATGATCTGTAATTTTTCTTCTTCATTGTACCATTTCCAGATGTTGCTGTCACAGTGAAGCTGACTTCATAATGTTTCTTTTTCATTATTCTTGAAGATGTTTGTATTAGCTACCTTAGTTTCTTATTTAAAATATTTGGTAGAAGTGGTGAGACTTCTTGGTCTAGGATTTTACGTGTGGAAAGATTTTTATTTAAAGAGCCAATGTATTTAATATTTATAGCATTTACACACATTTATGTATGTTTTCTCTATCTTTTGTATCAGTTGCAGTGAGTTATGATTTTCCAAGAATATGTATATTGCATCCTTATTTCTAAATAGGTTGGCATCTAATTGTTCTTAAGTTTCTTATTTAATTTTTATATATACAGAATATGTGGTAATGTCCATTTTTCATTCCTGGTATTGGCTATTTCTGCATATTATTTTTCTATAATTTGGGGGCCTTTTCTCTTTTTTCCTATGCTTTTTCCATACATATGATTTTAATCAGTGTTATTAATTTTATTAATCTTCTCAAGGAGCTAAATTTTCTCATTGTAAATTCTCTCTAATGTGTGTTTGTTTCTGTTAACAAATTTCTGCCCTTTGTTATTTTTCCTTCACATTTTTTTAGATTTAATTTGTTAGTCATTTACTAACTTTTAGAAATAGATGCTTAGCTCATTGATTTGCATGATTTTTTATATCCATTTGAGGCTACAGATTTCTCTTTAAATGTGCTATATCTGCATATCACAATATTTAGATTAGTTCTACTATTTTTACAATTCAAAAGATTCATAATTCCCATTTGGAATATTTTCTTGATCCATGAGTAATTTAAACAACATACTGATTTTTATCTACTTGATTTATTAATTGTTGAGAGAAGTATCTTAAAATATAGCCCTATGAGTGTACATTTGGACAAACCTCTCTTTAATTCTGTCAGCATTTATTTTATATATTTAAGGCTATATTTTTAAATGTACAGCTGACCTCTGAACAGCACAGGTTTGAACTTTGCAGGTCCACTTAAAAAATACAGTACTGTAAAGGTATTTTCTCTTCCTTATGATATTCTTAATAACATTTTCTCTTCCCTAGCTTACTTACTTGAAAAATATAGTATATAATACATACATATAACATAGAAAATATGAATTAATTGACTGTTCATGTTGTCAGTAAGGCTTTGGGTCACAGCAGACAATTAGTAGGTATATTTTGGGGAAGTCAAAAATGATACATGAATTTATTTTTAAATTTGAGAGAGAGAAAGATCACAAGTGTGAGTTGGGGAGAGGGGCAGAGGGAGAGAGAAAGACAGAGAACCTTAAGCAGGCTCTATCCTCAGTGTGGAGCCCGATGTGGGGCTCAATCACACAACCCTGGAATCATGACCTAAACTGAAATCAAGCATCAGATGTTCAAGCAACTGAGCCACCAAGGTGCCTCAACATACATGGATTTTTGATTGGTGGTTGAGTGGAGGTCAGTGTCCCAACCCCCTTCTGGTTCAAGGATTAACTGTATACTATAATCGTTCCATCTTTTGGTGAGGTCAATCTTTTATCACCATTTATCATGACATTCTTTCTCTCTGAAAATACTCTTAATGTGTATGGTCTGGTGATGATGTAATGATACTAGTTTTTGTTTGTTTAATGTTTTTTACAGTTATTTGTCAATAGTTTTAATTTATTTATATGCTTGTATTTGAGAGGCATTTCTTACAAACAGCTTACAGTTGAAGGTGCTTTTGTTTCATACAACTAACAATCTTTGTGTTTTAATTGTAACATTGAGCCCATTTATATACAGTATAACCACAAATAGTTTAATTCTACTGTAATTTACAGAGATTGCTTTCTACCAGGTTTTGTAATATTTTATTCTCATTTCTTTACTTCATTTAGATTGATTTTTTATTATTCCTTCCTTCTCCCCAACAAAAAAATGGCTTAATTTTAATATTTTTTAGTAGTAACTCAAGAGATTATAATATACATACATTACTTAATTTGGTATAATATTATTGCCCTATTCCTGGACAATGAAAAATCAGTAGAAAACTTTGCTATCATTTACACTCCTCTCAATAATCTGTTTTAATTTTATATAGCATTTTTGCCCACACCCCAAACTTCTATCTGGGATCATTTTTATCCTACCTGAAAAAAATAACTCTTAATATCTTTTAATGTGCATCTGCCACTGATGAATTCTCTTACTGTTGTTTTTATCATTTCACCTTCTCCATAAAAGACATATATATATGTTTTTTTTTACTACGCATAAAAGTCTAGGTTGTTCTATATTTCTTCTCTTCAATGTAAAGATACGCCACTGTATTTCTGGCTTCCATTGTTTTTTGTTGGGTAAAAATGTGGGTCATCTGAAGATAATCTATTTTCATTTCTTTATGATCTTTTCCTGGTTTCCATAAGTTATACTATGATGTATCTTTCTTTTAATTTATACTTCTTGTGATTTATAGAATTCCTCTGCCAGGTTCAACAAAGTAGACATAGATGCTATGACATGGATTAAAGTGCCATTACCTTACAAAGTGCAAATCCAGGGTGATATGGATATGCGAGAAGGAAAATAAGGCAAATACATCTACAAATCCTGTAATAAAATGTGACACTGGCTATCATATCAAGCTGCCAAGAGATTGACAGGCTGCTCAGTAGCTGAGTTTACTTTCTGGCATTATAACTTCATTATAAAAGTTGCAAGAATGAACCATACCAGAGTATTCAATGGAAGAAAAAAAATAAAGGGGTAATCTGTCTTCCCAGATATTTCTCATTTCTAACTGTTTTCAGTTCCATTCATGAGCATTGATTCTCTAGCACTAGCAAACTGTATTATTTGGCCCTTTGATGGGCATTCAGGAAAACAGGTAATGCCTAGGGTTACAATGTTACAGCTTAAAACTAAGGATTAGTGTCCTAATTAGTGTTGGAAAAATCTCAGGCATTACTTCAAATGTTGCTTCTGTACATTTATTTTCTAGGATTCCAATTACATGCACGTAAGACCTTTTTGCTTTATAGTTTAGATCTTTTCCCTCTCCTCTATTTTCCACACTCTCTTGCTTCTCTGAGTTTCATTCTAGATATTTTATGCTGGTCTATCCTCCTATTACTATTTTTTTCCTTTAGCTTTATCTAATCCACATGTTTTCTCAATATCAGATATTGTATTTTCCAATTCTATAATCTCTTTTGGAATTTTAAGAGTTTTAAGCCTCTACCAAAATCCCCAGTCGGGTCTTCTAACTCTATAAATACATTAAGAATAGTTATTTTAAATGTTATATCTGATTGCTCCATTTTTTCGGAGGCCAAATGGATCTCGTTCTGTTGTCTGATATTTTAAAAAGCTTTTCTTTCTTATTGGTTATTCTTTCATATGACTTGTAGTTTTAATTGAAGTCTGTGCATTACAGATTAAAAAAAATTTTAAACATAGTAGACCTGTCAGGAATTTACCTTTTCACAAAAATAAACAAAAACTTGCCTCTAACAGGTACCTAGGGGCACATTCAATCTGAAAGCAACAATTTTCAAAGAAAAGGCTAGAAAATAGTCCTCTAAAATATAAAATGTCAAAGTAAACTTTTTTGAGAATTTACTCCATACCTGGTTCTTTGCATACATTATTTCTTTTAATTATATGACATCCCTCTAAGTGAATTATTCTTGTCTTCTCTTTCAAAATAAGAAAGTAGAGAATCAAAATGCTAACAATTCTACGAAAAACACACCACCAGATACAGCAGAGATGGAATTAAAATCCTGTTCTGTGATGCCAAATACTCTATATGTTCTGCTTCCTATTAAGACCTCCTGTAACCCTCTCTTAACATAACTGGAAGGGATCTAGCTCCAGCGGCAAAAGTCATCAGGATTGCCTAATAGGTAAAAATCCTTCTAAATTGCCAATATGTAACAAAAAGCAACATATGAGTAAAATAAAACCTGGAGAGCAAATTAGAAGAAAGAACTTACCAAGCCAACACTTTCTGTCATAAGGGAAACAAAACCACATGCTGACTGAATGAACATTTATCATGGGACTGATTTGTTTAATGTATCAAGTCCCTCCATTCACTACACACCAGTAGGAACTCTTGGAAGCCCACCCTCTTCTATGCTTTGGGCAGCTTAGTGCCAGCTTGCACTCTTTAACTAGATATTCTCCTCCACATCTAGGTCCCATGGTTAAAATTACAGGGGAATTTATAGCACTACATTCCTCCTCTCATGTGGTGGGAGGAAAAGGGAAATAGTTTCACCATCTTTTTTTAAAAGATGATTTAAATTCTTTCAAGACTTCAAGCTTTTTATTGGACAACTTATGGAAAATTTTGAAGAGGTTCAATGAATTCCATTAAATGAAACTTAAATTCAAAGGAATTCCTTTACCCTAAAGGAGTTCCGTAATATTTATTTGATTCTCACATCAATTAGGCTATGAGTCACTATTTTTAAGAGGCAGTTTGGTTAGGTATCTTATTTGGCCTTAATTTAATATCCTAACAATAGGCTGTTGAGCTCAGTAATTACTACTTTGAGTAATATGCTTCTCCTTTCAAAGCTCTGAATCTTTCCCAAGCAGAGCTGAAGGTCACGATGCTGCTATATTTGCTGGTCTTTGATTCTCTGGGTTTATATTATTGAAGATTTGAGGATTTGCCTAGCTTCCAAGAATGCTGCTGCATTTGAGGCTTTGATTCCGAAGTATGAAGGCATTTCATGATATTCATGATATCATATTATTCATGATAATCAGAACCCAAATATATTAATTTGGGTGACTGTAAAAACATAAAGCAACCAAATGAAAGGAAGCTCCAAATTTGAGAAGAAGTTGGAATTTCCCTGTGATCTAGAGAACAAGTACATCATTGACCCTGATTCTTGGAATTAAGCCATTTCTCATGTGGACTACAGGCTTATCTCACATATTGCATGGGTTAAGGTAAAAGCAAGGAAGGTTTGAAACATGTGACTACTGTTAGAGCTGGTTCTTCTTGGCTCTTTTCCCGGTAGCTTCAGTGCTGAGGTTAATGGCTAGGGAAACACCTGGGGGTCGGTGAATAAGGGCTTGTAAAAAGAACTAAAGCTGAATACAGAACAGGGGAAGAAGAGAAAATCTCTCAGCAAGAAATACTACAGTCTGGTCTTCAGGGAAGTACTGAATACATTCCACACTCTTACCTCCTCTCGGGGGTGACATTACCAACCATGTCACAGAGCACGGAGAAGTGTAAAACTAAAGCAGAAACAAACACTAAAAATAGTCACTCCCATGTGTCCTGGGTGACTAACAACATAGTAACCACCAAACAAATCCCACACTGCCACATTCCTGATACCCAAAGGCCAACATCACCCATCTTTAGAAATGGAGAACAAAAATTTTTAATAACAAAAGCAAGGCAGGATATATATGTAACTATATACTGTGTATATCCTCTCATATTTCTATGGAGTACTTCATACATATATAAAATTTACATAAATATCAGTGCGGGGGGGAATGCAATAGCAAAAGGACTTATAAACAAATGTTCATTGTAGCTTTATTCATAATATCCCCAAACTGAAACTAACCCATATGTCTTTCATTGTTTTTGAATTTTTTTAAATGTCTTTTATTTATTTTTAAGAGACTGAGACAGACAGTGCCAGCAGGGGAGGGTCAGAAAGAGAGGGAGACACAGAATCTGAAGCAGGCTCCAGGCTCTGAGCTAGCTGTCAGCACAGACCCTGACACGGGGCTCGAACCCACGAAATGTGAGATCATGACCTGAGCCGAAGCCAGCGCTTAACCGACTGAGCCACCTAGGCTCCCCACCCATATGTCCTTCAACAGGCAAAATGGATAAACACATTACAGTCCATTCAAATAATGACTACATGGCAAGAAAGAGAGACATCCAACTACTGTTAACTGATATATGCAATGACAAGAATGAATCTTAAAATCGATATACTGAATGAAAAGAGCCAAACACAAAAGAGTGATATCACACAAATGAGATACGATTTACATGAAATTTTAAAAAAAGAAAAAAAACAAATTTATCATGAGAAAAAGATATCAGTGGCTTCCTGGGGCTAAGGTTTAGGGGGAAGGGGTGGTCATTAATTATAAAGGGACTTGAGGGAATATGGGGGGCTGATAGAAAGGTAATTTATATTGATTGTGGTGGTAGTTATAAAAATATATATTTGTCAAAACTCATTGAAGATTTCACATTTCAAAGATATATATTTATTTGTAGGAAAATTATACCACCATAAACTGTTTTGTTTTGTTTTAATGCAATATATTCAACTCAGAAAAAAAAACAAGCCTAAAACTTAGGTATTCTCTTTAGAGTCTATTCACATACTAGTAAAAATAAGTAAAAAATACAGATGCACTCAAATTATGGGTTGTGTAAAACTATTGGAATATTGTGTTAAGTGGATTGTTTTTATCCAAAAGTAAAGGAAAAAACCCTTTTTCCTTGCTAGGCTCTATAGAGATGAATAGCGCTTTTGTAAGGCAAGGAATGAAAGATCCAGTTATCACTTATTATCACTTTATTATCACAAAGATATTATTAAATGATAACCAGATATTATACACATTAGTCTCTCAGCCTTCCCCTGGGGAGTCTTCTTTCCTCAAACTATTGAAAATATTGGGCAGCACTGAATACCAGCCTCACTTCCCATCGTAGAAAGGTGAACCACTCCATTCATCCTTAGTCAACTCTGCACTCTCATCCTCACTCTCCCCATAAAGTCACTGCTTCTTTTGTTAACAAAAACAAAACAATTAACAATAATGACATTTAGTTGTAAAATTTTTCTTTATAAATTGGGACATTGGAGAAACAGGTTTCTCAAATTCACTAAAAAAAGATTACAAAGTAGTAGGCATACAAAAATGTATCTTCACATAGTACAAAATATAAAGACTAGAAAACCTCATTCTTTCATCTCTTTCCTAGTTAAAACTTAAAATAAATTATCTGATAGGAATGAAACAGACAAGGCCTTGCTATACTGTGCTAGTCCATGTGGATCAGAGTTAAATAGTAATTCATATTAATGAAATGCTTACTTCGTACCAGGCAATGTTCTATGCACTTCACAGCCACTAATATTTTTATATGCACAACAACCATAGAAAATAGATTATCTTACTATCACTATTTTACATATGATAAAGCGGGATACAGAGAGGTGAAGTAAAATAACTGAAGCTTATAGCTGGCTATTGGTAGAGGAATTCAAACTTAGGTAATCTGTCTCCAGTTTCCACATTTTTAACTGCCACGCTATATGGCATTGTCATTTGTCAAATGGGCAAGGCTTCGAGCTGACATTCAAGGCCTACATTCCTGCTATCTTTCTATTTTTTTTTTTTTTTTGTCTTTGCAGAGTCAGGTGCTAACCCAACTCAAAGTCCATAGTGCTCAGAGGCATAGTGCTAACATCCGAGTTTCCTAACATAGTGAGCTCAGTATCAGTAAAAATCTCCAGACACACTAGGAAGGGGTCATTTTTCTTTTATCTGACATTTAAGAAGTTCCAGAAAAAGTGATATAGTTGTTTCTCTTTCTTTCCTTATAATCATAAACCAAAAGATAAAGTGTATAGATCACATAGTATGTTAAGGGTAACACTTTCATACTCTAATTATTATATCCAATTAAGTTATTATTTGAACACCTATTGCCCATTTTAGCTGAAGAAACGGGTTTTGAAATGCTAAATAAGTTGTTGAAGTCAAGCATCTAGAAAGTGGCAGAACTCAGAATTAAAACAAGTTCTGTCTGATTCCAAAGCCCACACTTCTAATCACTAATCTGTAAATACTTAACAAGATATGGTCATTCACTTTACAGCCAACTATGCCCCTATACGTGGAGATCCCTAGGAGATTCTGGGGAGAGAGAAGGGAACTTGATGGCTGACTCTGGCATCCACATCTTTTCTTCCTACTTCAAAGAGCAACAATCCCTGAGGTAATTATGAACTGTCTCTTGTTTGAACGAATCCTGGATGGTGGTTATTTAGAAAATGTTAAGATTAGGTACTTTAATCCAGAAACTTTCCTACCTGAAAATCAAGTACAAACAAATACCTGAAAAATGGGCAATCCATACTTGAGAATATTTTGCCAAAAGGATATCCACTCAGCTGACGTGGGGTGAATGCCATTATCTTTCTACCCTCATATGCTCTCCACTTTCACCCACAGGATATTGGACTGCTTTGTAAATATTAAATGAAAGAAAGAATATATTTTATCCAGCTCTAAACACTGAATCCATGAAGATTTTTGTCTTCAGGTTGCTTTATTTCCCTTGTGATTTCTGATGCATATCAAGAAAATTATTATTATGCTTTATATAGTATTACATGCTAATGACAAAAAGTATTAAGCAAACAAATATTTGATTTGAATACATACTAATTATTCATGGATTTAAAAGAAAAGATATTTTATCCATTATGAACATAAGATAGAAACATCTGATCCTAGTAAAATTCTGTCTTTGAGGTAGCTAAGGGTTCACAATTTTGAAAATATTTGTCCTGGCCTTACATGATGACATGTGTATAAAGCTTTTTATTTTTGATTTCTGGCAATCTATGTTGCAAACATTTAAGATGTGAATGGCGGGAGGTGGGGGGTGGGGGGGGATCAAACAACCTAAGGAAGCATCACAGAACACCAGAGGGTACAAGCAACAAAGTCTCAAGGAAACTGCTTTCTAACCAAATGACCAGGAAAAGGACAGCGTAGCAATACAGAAAACTTCATACAAGAATCACCCTACTCAAAGCAAACACCACAGAAAACTGATCCCAACCCTATCTCTACCAATACAGGCCAATTGGGAGACTGCACTTTCACTTTCATAGCTGTAATTAGGTGCGCCATGGATTCCCACCATGGTGATGTCTGAGGAGACCAAACGGTAAACATGACTTTCATTTCCTCCAGTAACAAGCCTCCTTCCAGTTGTGGGGTTAGTAGAAATTATGGGGGAAGGGAAGATCCTGTAATTTCATCCCCTCGCCGCCGCCACCAATCAGTAATGAGGTATCCTCCCCACTGGAGAAGTGTCAGAGGAGACTTACTGGAGAATCGGAAGTACTACCACCTCCCAGATGTAATGAGGCCAATCCTTCCTGGTCTCAATTCCTCCCACCACAGTGTCAGTGTCAGTGGAAGCCAATGGGAAGCAGTACCAAAACACCTCTGCCCTTTCCAGCCAGCATGATACCACAGAAGCCTAGTGGAGAGCCAGAACTTCCAGAACTTCCACCCCTCCCTAGCAATAATGAGGACTCCCTCCCCTGCTGGAGTGTTAAAAGAGGTTGAATGCAGAACTGGACTTCTACCCCTACCTAGCAGTAATGAAGTGGCACCTTCCTTTCCCCACCAGCGTAGCTTTAAAAGAGGACACCTAAAACACAAGATTCGACTAAGATCCAGAGTCTCAGAACATAATATCCAAAATGGGCAGGTATACTTAAAAATCACTTGGCATGACAAGACTCAGAAACACCTCTGTTTGAATGAGAAATAGCAATCAATAGGCACTAACCTCAATATGGCACAGATACTGGAATTATCTGACCAGGATTTACTTTTACTTATTATTTATTTATTTTGAGAGAAGAGAGAGAGAGCACACACTTGCAAGCAAGGGAGGGCCATAGAGAGAATAGGAGAGAGAGAGAATCCCAAGCAGGCTCATTCTTCAGTGCAGAGCCCAACATGGGGCTTGATCTTCCAAACAGAGATCATAACCTGAGTGGAAATCAGGAGTGGGACACTTCACCAACTAAGGCACTCAGGCACCCCGACCAGGATTTTAAAGCAAGCATTATAAAAATGCTTTGGTATGTAATTACAAACATACTTAAAACAAATGAATAAATACACCTTCTTGGCAAAGAGATAGAAAGTCTCTGAAAAGAAACAGAAGACATAAAGAACCAATAACCAACCAACCAAACTAAAAAACTAATTGAATAAGCTCAAAAGCAGAATGGAAAGAACAGAGGGGAAAAAATCAGTGAACTTGCAAATAAAACAACAGAAATTACCTAATCTGAACAACAGAAAGAAACAGACTAACAGATCAAGAAGTGATCAGAGCCTCAGAAACCCATAGAAACAAAATATCCAATATATGTGTCATAGCCTAGGAGTAGAGGAGAAAAAGAGTATGACTAAAATATTTTTGAAGAAATAAAGGATATCTTTTGGCAAAATCATGAACTTTAAACCATGCCTTTACACAAAAATTAACTTAAATGGGTCATGGATTTAAATGGAAAATGTAAGATTATAAAAATTTTAGAACATAGTATAGGAGAAAATCTTTAGGACCTTTTGTGAGGATTTCTTAGATATGACATCAAAAACACTGTTTATAAAGAAAAAATTGGTAAATTATACTCTTGCAAAACTCAAAAATTTGCTCCAGAAAGACTCTGTTAAGAGTATGAAATGGCAGAGGTGCCAGGATAGCTCAGTTGGTTAAGCATCTGCCTTTGGCTCAAGTCATGATCTCATGGCTCGTGGGTTCGAGCCCTGTGTTGGGCTCTGTGCTGACAGCTCACAGCCTGGAACCTGTTTCAGATTCTGTGTCTCCTTTCCTCTCTGCACCCCCCTCTCAAAAATAAACATTAAAAAAAATTAGAAAGAGTATGAAATGGCAAACTAAAGACTAGGGAAAAATATGTGCAAACAACATCTCACAAAGAATTATACCTAGAACATTTAAAGAACTATTGAAAACTTTATGGCAAACAACAACAAAGAAGCAAAATCAAAATTAGAAAATGGGAAAAGATATAATGAAGTATTTCACCAAAGAGGATGTACAAATGGCAAATAAGCACATGAAAATATGTCCAATATCACTCGCCTTTAGGGGAATGCAAATAAGACCACAATGAGCCATCACTACACATCTCTAAGAATAGCTGAAATCTTTTTTAAGTGACAATACTAAATTATGTGGAGGTACTGGAACTCTCCGACATTGCTAATTGTAATGTAAGATGTACACTACCCTGAAAAACAGTCCAATCATCTCTTTAAAACTAACCATCATTTACCATCTGATGTGGCAATTGCACAGCTGGGCATTTATCCCAGAGAAATAAAAACTAATATCTACACAAAATCCTGTACACAAATATTTGCACCAGTTATATTTTTGATAGCCAAAACCTGGCAACATCCAAAATGGCCCTTGATGGGTGAATGCCTAAAGAAACTATGGTGTATCCATAGGCTCAGCAATAAAAAGAAAACTACTTGAAGACATAATGCTGAGAGAAGTCAGTCACATAAAGGCAAGCACTGCATGGTTCCACTTAAATGAGGTACTAAAGTAGTCAGATTCATAAAAACAGAAAGTAGAATGGTAGTTACCAGGGGCTGTGGGGAGGGAGAAAAGGGAATTGAGGCTTAATGGGTATAGAGTTTCAGATTTGCGAGATGAAAAAGTTTAATAAGTCTACTTCACAACAATGAGAATATATTTCACACTACTGAAATGGACACTTAAAAAACAGTTATGATGGTTATGTTTATGTTTTGTGTTTTATATCAGAAGAAAAGAAAAATACAGACACATGCAGCGACTTACATGGCTCTCAAGTCACCCTGTGATTCCATTTATATAACATTTTCAAATTTTCAAAAATTATAGAGCTGAAGAAGAGATTAGTAGTTTCCAGGGATTAGGAATGTAAGGCAGAAAGAAAGTGTGACTATAAAAGGGTAACATCAGGGAGATCTCTGTAATGATGATAGTTCTGTATCTTTATTGCATTGGTGGTTCTTCAAATTTCCATATGTTAAAATGACATAGAACTATAAACATATACTGTACCAATATCAATTTCCTAATTTGATATTATATGATGGATATTTTTTACAGTTTTTATTGTTTCAGGAACAAATTCTATAAATTTAGTGACCTAAAACAATACAAACTTATTATCTCACAGTTGTCCTGTAGGTCAGAGCACAGTATGACTTGGCTAATTCTCTGCTCTTGGTTTCACAGAGTTAATATGACACTGTTGGCAGGGCTGAACTCCTTTCTAGAGGTTCTGGCTTAAATCTATTGTCAAGCTCCTTGAGGTTATTGACAGAATTTGGTTCCGTGTGGTAGTAGGATGGGGATGTTTCCCTGCTGGCTATTGACTGCAGTCACTGTTAGCTTCCAGAAGCTGCCTGCACTTCCTGGCTAAAGGACTCCTTTCTTCATCTTCAAAGAAGCAGTGGCGGACCAAGTCCTTCTCATTCTCAATCTTTTGACCTCTGCATTTTCTTCATTTCTCCTGTGTTCTTCTTCCACCACATCTCTCTTGACTGCAAATGGAGAAACTTCTCTGCTTTTAAGGGCTCAAGTGGTTAGATTATATCCAGTTAGACAGTCCAGGATAATGTCTCTGTTCTAAGATCCATAAATTTTATGACACCTGCATAATTCTTTCACAGCACTATCTCAATTAGTGTTTTAATAATTAGAGGATGGGAATCTTGGGGAGATGGCTTTAAAATTCTATCACAATTATTCATAATGCAACCATTAGAAGAAACTACATAAAGGTTATGTGGGAACTCTCTATGCCAGTTTTGAAATGTCTTGAAAATTCATAATTATGGTAAAATTAAAAAGTTTAAAAATGCACAGAATAAAAAAATAAGGGCAAAATAAATATATTTTCTATCAAAAAATAATCTCCATTGCCAGAAGACCTACACTCAAAGAAATACTAAGAAAATTCCTTCAAATAGAAGAAAAATTATTTCAGTTGGAGATATGCAATTGTAGGAAATGAAGAACACTGAAAAGGGTATATATGTAAGGACAATCTAAGTTGCTATTGACTTTATAATATAATAAAAATGGTATGTTAGAATTAAAATATAGACAGAATTGAAATGCACATCAAGAATAGCATAAAAAGATGGAAGAACTTAAATGGAGTTCAAGTGTTTTAATATCCTTGCACTGTAAGTAAGTTTAAAAGTACTAAGTTACAGATGACACTAAAAGAATAAGACGCATAAAGAAAAGTGATAAAGGGAGACATTTTGTGATGAAAGTGCCAACCTTCCCAGAAGATATAAGAATTCTTAACACGTATGCACTAATAGCATAACATTAAAATATAGTAAGTAAAAACTGGCAGAATAAACAGGAGAGGTTGACAAATTTACAAGTAGAGTAGGATATTTTAGTAAGCATTTCTCAGCAATTGATAAAACAGACTAAAATAAATCAGGAAGGATTATTTGTGTTGAATAACGCAACAAATTTGATCTAGCTGACACATGTGTAAGACTATACACATTTAAGAATATGTGTTTTAATGCCCACAGAACATTTACAAAAGTTGTAAATTTTTGTGTTTAGATCATGCAGTTAGTCTTAACAAATTGCAAAGGACTGAAATCATACAGAGAATGTTCTCTTATTAGAGCTGAAATCAATAGTAAATTTTTTTAAAAGGTTAACTAGAAAGTAGCCACATTGCTTGAAAAGCAATACATTTGTAAAGAACACATAGTCAAAGAAAGAAATTCCAATGAAAGTTGGAAAATGTTCTGAAGTTAAAATAACTAAAATATGGCATATCAAAATTCACAGGGTACATCAAAAGCTTGTGCTTTAAGGAAAATATATAGTTTTATATGTATACATTAGGAAAAACTATAGCACTAAGGATCCAATTATATTTTGCAAGAAGTTAGTAATTGAGTAATGTTATCTTGGCCTTTTGTGTTTGTAAATGTTTCAAACCCTTTAGTTTTCAAACCAGAATTCCATAAATCCATGTATTCTCCAAACAGACATCGTTGTTGTTGGCTTTAGAATGACAGTGCCTCTTGGAGGAATTCAACATCAGTCAATTTCATGGGTTGAATCAAAAACACATTCTATATTTGAAATTGTTGCTGCTGTATTGGGAACCTGTTAACAGCCTAAAAGGAGCTTTAATGTGGATATATTTTTGTAGTTTGGAATGCTATTGTAAGCATTAATACATGTTTTTAAAGCTCTTAAATATCTGTCAATGAAAATAGCAATATAAATGCAAAGATTTGGTTTTTCAAACCATTTAGATGTTCAGAATAAGAGAGAAAGTGAAATGTGAACTGAACCACAAAATTGGAGTGTTTACTTTTCTCTGTTCATTTTTAAAACAAGCAAGACTCAGAGGAATGAAAGATAAGGGTGGGTGTAGAATTGGTTTCACAACTCATAAACAGCAGTTCTAGAAATAACTAACTGGCTGAAGACAGACATAGGAGGCTCTTAAATAAAAACAAGCAACTAATATTCCTCAAATAAATGTGATAATAAAGAGAAAGTAGACATCAAATTTGAACCAAACTCTCATGAGTCAATTAATTTTTCCCTCACCAATCCATTCATTCAACTATCCATCAATCCAGGAGATCCTTGTTAACTCTGCCAGGCACCGGGCTACATGCAGGAGAAACGATGGAGACCAAACTGACATTTTCTTTCCTCTTAGTATTTACAGTACAGCAGAAGAGGGTAGCATAAAAACAGGTAAATAAATAAACTGGTAAGCACAAATTGAGATTCTGTCTTATGAGACAGAGGCACAGGGTATTTTATGAACATACAACATGGTATGTATTCTAGGAAGTTAGGGAAAGCATCCCCTAGAAAATTTTATGTGAGTTGCACTGTGTAAGATAGAGACTGGCTAACTAAGTAAAAGAGATAAGTGGAGGGGGAAAGCCTTGTGGTTAGAAGAAGTAGCATAGGCAAAGGCTCCCGAAGGGGTGGAAGGGATCACAAAAGAGCTGAATCAAGGCCAGAATGTATGAACAAAGAGCCTGAGGGAAGAATGTGAAAGAGGGAGAGTTGAAGACGATGTGAAGGAGGTGGATGAAGCCAGGAGGTCAGCAAACATAAAAACATGTAGGTCGTGTTAAAGGTTTTACCTTTCTCCCAAAAGCAAAGGGAAGCTAGGAAAGGCTTTCAGCAGGGAGGTGATACAGTCTGGTGTTTTTTTAAAAATGTCACTTCACCAAACATAAGCAGTACAGATTGGATTCCAAGAGACAAGCTAGGATCCTGCCGCATCAATAGAAGTGAAAACACGGTAGCTTGAAATAATGCTTGGAGGGCACTGCCTCCCCTTGACAGCCAAAGCCCCACCCAGCAAGAGTCCACTTCCCTTTCCCAAATCTACCTTCAGTGATGCCCACCCGTCCCAGGCCACTATGCTGGCTGTCACATACACAAATCTTTCCTATTCTTTCTTCCACCTTTGCCCATGCTGTTTCTTTCTTCATGAATATCACCTTAAGCTTTCACCTGAATCACAACCATCTTACACACCCACACTCACATTCTATTTCCCTGTTCCTTAGAACATTCCCACTCTCAGCCATTTCCTTCTTCCTTCGCATTAAACACATGCTAGTTCCTTCTTTTCCTCCTCCTGGTGAAATTATAAGTTTCTTAGGAAGGAAATGTGGCTTGCATTTCTCTGGATTCTTCTTTAAGACCAAGCACAGTTTGGGATTAAGGGCAAAACACCCTTTACACTTAATTGAATTACCCTGCAATGAGAAATATTCCCAAGTATATGAATGACAATTTGCAGAAATATCATGTTCCAAATTTCACTTAAGGCCAAAAGGAGGTATTTTGTGAATATAAAGGGTATTATAGAAGAATGTTTTATAATAGGTCAAAATCCAAGCCATCTGGAGCAGCACCAAACTTGTTGATTACTCTTACCAGTTTGCCTTTTGTAGCTAAGCATGTCCTTTCTGACTTCTTTATATTTCTGCACCCACCAAAATGTAGCGGCAGCATCCATGAACCTGACTTTCAGAAGGACTCCCGCTAGAGCTTCTGCCAGGGCAGGAGGAAAGTGGGTCTTATCACGCACATGCCAAGGTACATTTCCAGCATGACCTACTGTCTCTGTGCTTGCCACCCGGCAGTCTTACAAGACCCTGACAGCAAAGTAATAAAGGATCAGAGAAACAGGTCTTATTAGGACAACTTGTCAAGAATTCAACTATTTATTAATTCTACATATTAGTTTCACAAATCTTCAATACAGCAATATTATGTTCTGTGTACTTGAATTTTGTGAAGAGTCTAACTTTTGTGAGATGTGAAAAGGGTCAGCCTACATGCATAAGACATATTTCCTGGCTTTAATAATGCTTTAATAACAGCTAACATACATTGAACATGCCAAGCCAAAGGCAAAGTTCTTTAAACACATTGGTTTGGGGCGCCTGGGAGACTCAGTCGGCTAGGCGTCCGACTTTGGCTCAGGTCATGATCTCATAGTCCATGGGTTCCAGCCCCCCATCAGGCTCTGTGCTGACAGCTCAGGGTTCTTCGGGTTCTGTATCTCTCTCTCTCTCTGCCCCTCCCCTGCTCATTCTCTGTCTCTCTCTCTCTCAAAATAAAATAAAGACATAAAAAAATAAACGCATTGGTTTTACTAATGCTCACAACAACCTCGTGAAATAATTTATATTGTTACAAATAAGCCTGAAATTCAAAGAATGGAGATAACTCACCTCACTCAAAATCTCAGAAACTGTAATGATGGGGCCAGGACTCTGACTGAGGTTTGTCTATGGAATCAGAATCTAAATTTCAATTTTTACTCCCCAAATAGTGGCCACACCTGGACTACATATACACTGGTGGCGTCTCAGTAGGGCCCTGAATGACTAGATATCCTCTGATTTTCCAGACCATGGCTTTGCTCACAGCATTTACACTCTTCTTTCTTGTTAGAGTCACCAACCAACTTGAGGCATCCCCTCTGTTCTTCAGTTGTCTCAGGAACTTCCACAGCTACTCAGTGCTCCTCCAGGTAGACAGAAACTCTGCAGACTGGCATTCAATAACCACATAATACCAGCGACAGGAGTACTGGCTTTCTAAATAGTTTCTGCATCTCTGAGTACTACAATTGAATTCTGCTTTCTCCAATAGACCAATGTGTGATCTTGAGCAACTTAATCTCTCTGTACTTCTGGGTTACAACAGTACCTACCTTATAGGGGTTTTCTGATTATTATAATAAAATGTGTGAAAGTGCTTTACATAATTCCTGGAACAGATTAAAAAGCCAAAAACTTGACTGCTTTCACTATTATTTACCTCTGTTCCCTTTAAACAAGCTGGATGGTTTCTGGTTTTTTCACTTGCCTTGTACTTGTCTGCTGTTTTAGGGTGAATGCCTCAGAAGCACAATCTGTTACAGGGCTTTGGGTGCAAGTAATTAATCTGGAAAGTGATCCCAGGAAGCACCCAACAGGAGAGTGGAAAAGTGAGGGAGGAAAGGGAGGAAAGTCAACGTAGGGCAAGTTAATGAGTATCAAACACTCTGGGTAACTGAGAGCAGTCCTCCTGCTGTCGCTAGGAGATGATATAGTAATACACCAGGAGTTGTCCCACCTAACAAGCAAGAAAGCCCCTATTTGTCACTGAAGAGGGCTGTTCCTAAGGGCATCAACTGCCTGGTTCTTCCAGCCTGCTCTGCACCCTCCCTAAGCATGCCTCATGCCCAAAGAAAGCTCTCAGGAGAGTTGAAGACTTGGCTGTGGGAAGCCACCAGTGGCCTCTGGAAAGGTATGTGCCCACAGGACACCCTTTTATCACAGGGCCCAACACAGTACTCTGCCCATAGTCAAGAGTTCAATAAACATTTTTTGGATTAAATTGTATTTTATATTGAAAACAGTTGAACACAAAATGTACTTATCTTCTCTACTGTGTAAGTAGAGAAGATACTTCGGCCTCCTGGGAAATGTTTGCTGGAATATCTCGCCTTCTTTAAGGAATTTTGATCTTACATTACATTTAAATGCCTTGGAGTTCCAAAAGACAAATATATCCTCATGTAATTTAAATGACAATCAGCAGGCTATTTTTTCCTTATTAATATACAGAAAGCTGGTGGTCACAGCAGGTAACTGATGAAGCTAATCTGTCAATGTCCTGATAATTCTCTGCCTGACTGCTCTCAGTCCAGAAGGCTACATAATCATAAAAACACCAAGCAATTTGATCAGGTCCAGAATAGATCATCGATTGTCCTCAAGTGAGCTAGGTGTTGTCATTGGATGAGGTTAGCATGATATCTCAAGGGAGCCCCTCTGAAAGAAAACAAGATTGAGACTTCAAAATATTGTAGAAGAGAGCTACAGGGAGCTTCTACGAGATGCAATCCTAGGGGTAATGTTGTGGCAGAAAGAGAATTGATGTGATTAGTCATCTACTCTCTTAATTGGAACTCAGCCAAAAATATTCAGAAAGGTTTGAGGATCCTAATAGATGACTCAGCCATTAGACTGCTTTGGTTTCCACATTTCTCTACAGTTTTCTAAATAGTCTGAACTCTTTATTAACCAAATGTTCATAAAAGTATTCTCCAAACCAAAGGAATTAATTATTTCCATTGTGGCATGAAGAAATGAATAAGTGGCAAGGGCTTACCAGAGATGAAAGAACACTTAACATTTTTTACAATGTCTTTTAACAAATAAAAATTTTACATACATGATGAAACTTTATCCTTTATTTTGATAGCACTTTTAGATAAATAATTTATAAGATTACGTCATTTTACTTTGTGGCTTGAGTATTTCCAAAGTTAGGCATACAAGCCTTTTTTGCTCCAAGCTATTGCCTTCCTTGTTTGGTTATTTGGAATCATTATTGCTTTTATTTGTTTTTACTTTTTATAATAAAACAGAGTGGGGAAGAGGGGCAGAGAGAGAGAGAGAGAGAATCTCAAGCAGACTCCACACTCAATGCAGAGCCTGATGCAGGGGTCCATCCAACAACACTGGAATCATGACCTGAGCTGAAATTAAGAGTTGGGTGCTCAAGCAACTGAGCCACCCAGGTGTTCCTCATTATTGCTTTTAATTTAAAACTTTTCAATAACCAGGTTTCAACAGCCAAGTTTTTCTTCCTTATACATTTTGTTAACCAATTCATGACATCTAGGGAAGGAGCAGGAGAATACAAGGAAAGCAAAGGGGCACAGGAAAGTTCATGTTTGATTGGTACTTTTGTGTGGACCTACCATCTGAGATTTTTGAGCCTGGTAAGAATTGAAACCGATGGGGCACCCAGGTGGCTCAGTTGGTTAAGCATTTGACTTTGGCTCAGGTTATGACCTCATAGTTTGTGGGTCTAAGCCCATCAGGCTCTATGCTGACAGCTCAGAGCCTGGAACCTGCTTTGAATTCTGTGTCTTCCTCTCTCTCTCTGGCCCTCCCCCACTCACACTCTGTCTCCTTCTCTCTCAAAAATAAATAAACATACAAAAAGATTTTCTTTGATTCTTAAAAAAAAGAATTAAAAACTAATTCATTCTCTTATGAAGTTCAGTTATGAGTTCTTTGTAGATCCCAAACTCTGAGGATCTCTTACCTGATATTCCTTTGCTAAAGAGATACATATTTTTGCCCTTCTGACTCAGCCTCTTAAGACTGAGCAGCAGTAGCAGCTTCTCTGCCAAAGTCCACTCATTCTTCCAGATGCTCCTCTTAGCTAAGATCTCTTTTACAAGAAGGCCAGAGGAAACTCCCACATTCTCTACCTCAACCAGCTTTGTAAGTACAGGTATTTTTTTTAAACAGTAGCTCATTCTTTCACTGACACAGGCCACTTCAAGCCAGCCTCTCACTTCACGTATTTCTCACACAGAAAGGAGACCCCTGTCTGCTGTGTCTCTTCAAAAAATGCACTAAGCTCTTCTAGAAATATCTTTGATGAAGGGCTTACAATTGCTCATTACAACTGCTCGTAACTGGTTTCACCAAACTTTAGTCAGACTTCTGTCCTCTCCACAAACTCCTAAACTCAGGCTTGCCCCTAAGTCTGAGCAAGCACTAAAGCACCAACATGCAAAACACCCCTTCATGCCTCATTCTATGAATCGGCTGATTCCCTAGAGAAACAGACCGTTAAACTTCCCTGATCCTCCTGCCCACTGCCACCTCCCACTTGTCCTCCCCACAGAGTTCCTGTTAGTTCTGTTTACTCTTGCATTTAAAAGAAAATCCTTTTTCCATTTAATTTTCAGACCCTTGCAAATGCTGAGGTCAGAACACACTCTCCACGGAAAATTTCTAATTGAAGTCTCCCCTTACTTAAATCTGACTTTGTTTTTGACACCTTCTAATCTCCCTTGAATGAAGGCAAAGCTGGAAATATTCATGTAGCCCCCCCCCCACTCTACCTCTTTTAGCAAAGGGAAAAGACCCAAACCCATCAACACCTCTACCTCCCTCAAAACCCACCAGTTATGCCTTCTCTGTGGGCAGCAGGTTAAGTTTTTGTGACACCGCTTTGTTAATTGCGACTATAGTCTAGCATGTCCTTTGGATATGGTATTTAATGTCCCTTGGTTTAATGAAAAAAACCCTGCTACAAGAATAAACGTATTTGTCAGGGAGGAAAAACTTTTCCTCTACCCTTACAGGTTATGGTTGGTGGCCTGCATATTAAACAAACAAAAGACAGATTAACAGGAAAAAAGGTACACAATTTTTATCAATATTCACATGCAGAGAGTCACAGAAAAAAGTGAAACTCAAAGAAGCAGTTAGAAGAAATCTAACAAAGAAGCAGTCAGGGGTTTGGGTTCCTTTTAACAAAGGAAAGGAGGTTTGGGCTTCAAGGGATGATAAATTGTGGGGAAGTAACTAGGAAATATATGGGGAAACTAGGAAGATAAGGTCTGTTTATACAAACTCATCTTGCTATGGACTCCTCGAGTTCAATGATTAAACACTGCTCTTCCCTCTAGATATGGGGGCGTGGGGGTGCAGGGGGGAGTCGTTTTCAGGCAGACAAGAGGAGAGCAGGAACCCTTCCTGCAGCTGTTGATTCTCAATTGCCTTTCAGCTCAAGATCCTTCTGCCAAAGGACTATTTTGGGGTAGCGTATTCTGATCTCCTTCCCAATCAATATAGACTTTGTCCAGGTTACTCTAGAAGGCATTTCAAATATAGTGTGTGCGTTACTGCTTTTCAAGAAAGGATGTACTATGATGTATTTTTGGCTTGTACCCTGAAACCAAGCTGTAATATAACAACTTAATATTACAGTTGTGGGGCAGTGTACAGGGGCACACATTAGAATTAAATAATTATCTGAGGGGGAAGAATGAGTGATTTTTAAATTAAATCTTCAAACGCTATTGACCATGTAAATGTAAATTTCCCCATCATGTGTGGTAGTGCAGAATATTATATTAAGGAAGAGATTTTCAGCCGAGTAATGTATACTCGTTGGGTAATATCCTTTTGAAGACTACAATGTTCCACCTAGTTAGGCAAAGGGCAGGTCACACAGGACCCTGACCAGCAGGGTGGGGAGTCTGCACTCTATTCTAAATAAGATGAAAAGCTTTGGATGATTCCCAACAGGGAAGCCTCACAATCTGATTTATACTTGGAAACACTCCCTCTTAGCTGTTAGGTGGGGGAAAGATGAGAGAAGGACAAAAGTGGCCGTTAGAATTCAGTCTAGATAAAAGATGACGGCTACTTGCACACAGTTGCTGCCACGGCAACCCGAGAATACAGCCCGGAGGGACAAGGCTGAAGACACCTTAAAGACATGAAACACTTTCCCATCTAAAATCCGTGTACCACCAGTTAGGTGCCTGTTTACTGGTGTTCCCTCACTGTCCATGATCTTTGCCTTCACAGCTCACATCCATACCCATCGTGTCCACATAGCACTCTTTATTCCCTCCCTATCTGGGGTCACTCTAGTCTCTCTTTTCAGCAATATTAATTCTGGCAACCCAAAAGACATTAACTTTGGGTACAAAGTCAGCAAAAACATTGGGTATAAAATGCCAATGACCCTTTTAATCCATGAGAAATTTAGGCTAATAAAACTATTGCTTAGTGGTCACTGCAATATTTGGTACCAACTCTCTCTGGGTTCAAATTCTAGGTCCACTACTTATTAACTATGATCTTTGCCAAATTGCTGAAATCCTTGGGGCACCTGGGTGGCTCAGTCGGTTAAGCCTCCAACTTCAGCTCAGGTCAGATTTCACATTCGTGGGTTCAAGCCCCGCGTCAGGCTCTGTGCTGACAGCTAGCTCAGAGCCTGGAGCCTGCTTCCAGTTCTGTGTCTCCTTCTCTCTCTGCCCCTCCCCCTTTCATGCTCTGTCTCTCTCTATATCAAAAATAAATAAAACATTAAAAAAATTGCTGAAATCCCCTATGCCTCAATTTCTTTACATGTAAAACAGGAATACTAAAGGTACTTATCCCAAATGATTTTTACAAAGATTGGATGAGTTAACATTTACAAAGGGCTTATACCTCTGCCTAACACATAATAAATGCTATTTAGATGTCTGCTATTATCATCATGACCTACCTTTTAGAGCTGTATCAGGAGCAGATAAATAACACCTATAAAGCACTCATCACCTGGGCTCAACATATACAGTAAGTGTCCAATTTATGCTCAGCTATTATTACTTGGCTCAAGTATGACACAAATCTCAGCAATGATCCTGTGTTTATTTTTGCCTTTCTTGCTGTTTCTAATTTCTTTTTCAGCCCCTATGAGGTCACCTATGTCTGTGCCTGTGTCTGTGATGAGTATATTTAACCTCGGGGCCAAGAGAAAGATATTGCAAGAAAGGCAGAAGCCATTGGCTCATTTCCCAGTTTTTCTGCTTCTATTAAAAAAATAAAAGTGTTTCTCCTAAGAACTAGGTACCACATTTTTGAGACTCCAGCTGAGGTAAATTAGTTCAATAGTTCATTAATTTTGGCACTCTTATATGAAATGAAAGCAGTTTTGGAAAGTGTGCCTTTGTCTGGGTTAATTAGTAAGTGAGAACATTGGGACTTTAGTACATTTTTTGCTTCAGCAATTCTTATAATTTTTAAAACATGTTTTAATGTTTGTTTATTTCTAAGAGAGAGAGAGAGAGAGAGACAGACAGACAGACAGACAGACAGAACCCTAAGCAGGTTCCAGTCTCTGAGCTGTCAGCTCAGGGCCAGACACAGGGCTCAAATCCATGAACCATGAGATCATGACCTGAGCTGAAGTCAGACGCTTAGCTGACTGAAACATCCAGGTGCCCCTCTTGTAATTATATTTTTTAGGTTCATGTTCTACATAAACTTATAAAGACAGGTCTTAATATCCATTCTGTGATATGGGGATATTAATAGAGATCTAAGGGCCATTTAAGTGGGGAGGGGATACGGGATACGTTGCTACAAGATGAGAAAGAAGCCAAAGAGATGAGGGTTAGGGGAAAGAAAATGGAGCTGTCTAAATGATAAAGTCTGGGTGAAAGAAAGAGCAACAGCAAAAACACCTTTAACAGCGTGTTCCCTTTTCATGTCTGACTACATGAATCCCCACTTCATTTTTATCCTCTTCATGCTTATATGGTTGCTGGCATTCCTGACTTCTGTAACTTCTGCACGCCTCTTAAGAAATCTCTCCAATTATTTAAAATTTTCACAGATATTTGGAAGTCTTTGGCAACAACATTATCTTCACATGACAGCAAACAAATGTTTACTCATGCAGTGAGGAGTCTGAACACTGGTGCTGCCTGAAGCACAAATTGGTTCAGTGGAAATTTTTTTTTCCCTTCCTCTTTGTTTCCACCAACTTGTTAGGACAAAACTGGCATGTGATGCCCAGATTGACACGAACACCATACCCTTTCTTTGGCTCTGCTCCTGCCTACATCCCCATACATTTGATGCTCCCGCTTCAACTGCAGTGTGATGTGTACTCAACCCAGATGAGGGTAAGATTTATTCTTCTACATTGTCTAGCGCTGGCTGTGCAAAACCATGAGAGGGTCAAGAGGAAGGCTGCAAAGTCCCTGAAGGACACAAACTTCTATAAAACTATAGAAGGCCATTTAGTCCAAAGTCGTTTCCTTACTCTGGGTAATTATCTGGACTATCTGGTCCATTAGGGCATTAGTGTTTATTGAGTCGTGAAATGTGTATCAGATACTTTACACAATTATTTTATCCATTCTTTGCTACAGCATTGTAAATTGTCAATAGCCCTGTTTAACAGGAAAACTGAGGTACAGAGAAATAAACCAGCCAAAGGGGATGCTGCATGTTGGTGTATTTATAAAATTAAATACTGTTTGGCGGGCTTGAGTCTAAGCTCTCTAAGATTATCTCCCATACCCATCTTTTTATGTAAGTGTGATCAGCAAAGTGATTCTTGGTCCCAAGCATAGGCTGCAGGGAGCTACAACATATGTTTTTAGGTAGTATTATTCAGGCCAGTGGAATGTTACCACAAAGAAAATGACATCACAGATGTTCATATGTGTCACACACTCTAGTTATTTAAGGGTTTGTAAAAGAATCCTACTCCAACAGGATTTTAGATCCATATGGCAAAGCAAATCTAATCTTGGCTGGGCCGCAGAACACCCTGTCAGTTGAGGATGAAGTTGTTCTCTCCCATTGGGCCCTAGTAAGGGACACCCTGCCCTGTCTCAGCATTCCTTGAGGACCTCGAAGCAGGTGTTGCTCTTGACCCAATAAGTCTCCAAATCCTCCTAAGTCTGACCACCCCTGGAGGTAAAAGAACATTCTCTAGCCAATCTCTCTCTCTCACATAGGCACATACATACATACATCATTCTTTCAAATCTCTCTTAAGAGTTCTTTCTTTCCTAATAGATTCCAAGAAACTCCAAGGAAGTTGGGACTGCTTCACATTCATAGAAATGTAGACATTTTTGTTTGTCCCAATGACTGATGGGCACTTCTGGCATTCACTAGCATTTACTTGTGGCATTCAGGATCAGACATGCTAAGTGTCTTCCAGCATGCAGGGCAGTCTGCACCAACATAAATCTTCCCTCCCAGAGGTCGACAGTCCCCATGGAGAAGCACTGTACCAGAGTCTCCTAACCTTCCTTTCTTTCTACTCCTTTCCCAATACCCTCCCCCAACTCCCACCCAACAGCTGACTCCAGGAAGTGCCTTGTGGGAGAAGAGGGGAAATAGATTAACATAGTACCCCAAAAAGATAGCAAACCATTCTTGGTTCTGACATCTCTGACCCAGGTTTCCCTAATTTCTTGGTTTGATTGGAAGTCTGTTTTTTGTCCAACCTGGTGAACACTCCTTACTGGCAGCTACTCACAAGGCCACTGCTTGAATATTTCAGCCCTTGGGGTTCATTTTTGCTGCCAAAAACAGCAGTTGTTGAAGTTGGCTACATATTGCTGGGTCATCCATAAGAGTTCTTCCTTTTTTCCAATATGGAAAACATTTGTTCTGCCAAAGCCATGCCTACCCCCAGCATGGGAGTTGACAGGATTCCATTTGCTTCCAGCAGGGGGAGAACCCACCCCTATCAATTACATTCTTCAATAATGACTTGGCCCAGGGTAATCTGGCATTACCCCAAAGTTCTCTCTCTCCACTCTTGATCTTAGCCAAAAGTCCGAGAAGAAATAAATCTTTCTCTCTCCAGCCTCACAGATGCTAGATGAGGAGAAGGAAAAAGAGCAATTAGGAACAACTTCCCAGGTTTTGACCTGAGTACCTGTATGGATGTGATGTTCCTTATTAAGATGTGAAAAAGTCTGAAGAAAGGAACCTCAAGGGTTCAGCTTTTGTTTTCAGTTTGAGAAGTCTCTTGGGCATCTAAATGAAAATGTTAAGATGGCAATGTGAACATGAGTTAAGATTCCAGGAAGTGGCCATAGTTAGAGATATACATTTGGGACAGATATACAATTCAAAGTCTGGGGACCGGTCAAGATATCCTAAAGAACATATGTATGGCTTGGGCAAGGGGGAGAAGAAAGGCCGTCTCGGGATTTGAGGACTCCAACATTAAGTACCTCTGAATGTGAGATCATTAACAGATTCTGCATCTGGTACATATTACTAATAGGCAAACCGTCTAGTTATAATGCTGAAATTAGTGGCTGGAGTATCAATTTTACTTATCCCATTTTTCCCCCAACCATGAAATATGGTATGCGATGTGTGTGGCAGTGAGATAATTATTTTAAATTTCTTCCTTGTCCTTTTCCATATTGTTCAAATTCTTTACAATGAACATATGACAGTTCTCTAATGATAAAATGCAATAAATATTTTAAATAGTAATAGACTATATATTGTGCACACTGCCTTTCAACCAGTGATCCTAAACCTATGCACACTACACCACATTATGATGTGAAAGGGAGTTGTAAAGTTGGACACTTATCCTATGGTATTCAAAGAATGATGCCTATAAATATTTAAGTTTTTCAAAAACCAAGAATAATGATGTGTCAGTAAAAGTGATAAGATCAAGGTGTCACATGGCACCATGGACATAATAGAAGCATATTTATTGAATACACAAAAGATCACAGCTAAAAATCGCCCTACAAAAGCTTATTAGTTAGCTTGAGAAGTAGTTTACAAGCATGTTCCTTATGTCTCTGTATGTTTTCCAACTCTCCAAATGCAGAGGGATAGCAAAAATGTAATCAGGGAAATAATTCTTGGCCACAACTCACATTCCAAAGGAAAAAAATAACAACAAAATACCCAAGCAAAACCATCAAACCACATCCTGGCAAAAACCTTTAATGTGCTGCTGGGGCATCATCTGGTCTCCATCATTACCAGCTGTGACTTGTATACCCGGGAAGGCCAGACTTCAGCAACAGAAACTAAAGTACAAGGCCATGACAAGGCTTTGAAATTGAATGTGGTTAGCAGCATTTGTGAATAAGGTGGAGACTAGAGAATTTAAAGAAGGGACAGACAAGGTCACAGAAGTCTTATATAGGTCCTATTGTAAAATTCTGAGGGATATTTTCAAATCTAGATAGGAATGGCAACGTTCACGTCTGCCACAATAAGCACCCATTTTCATTTGGCAGATGTGAATAAAAACCCACTTTGAACAGATGACATGTGCATGCTAGGGGATATGGACAAGAAAACTGAAGAACTTTCTATCATATGGGGGGAGAATGACTAAGTACTCTAAAAATGATAGCAGCAAACTTGATCCAAATATCACAACTGTAGTATAGTTGGTTCCTAGAGCCCATTCCAAAGAACAGTTTCTAGGGATGTAAATACGAGATCAAGTAAGTTAATCAAGATAAGCTGCTTATAGCAAAACTTTCAAGACATGCTGTTAGTCTCTCAGAGGGATAGAATAACAGCAACATATCCCTCCATTTGTTGTTTATGAAACCCTTTTACCCAAAGCATCACAGAAGAGTTATGCTCTAGAAAATACACTTGCTACATCCTTCTCAATAGAGATTAGGGTCACATAGGATGATTTGGGAATAATGTTGTAAAAGTTGGAGCAGAGTTTCTACACAGTGAGATAAATAACTTGATGGAGAAGGAAGAGGAAGGCCAGTACGATGGCTCAGATGCTGAGCTTGTTGGCCCAGGGAAAGAACAATCTCTATGCATGGAAGAAACATCAATTCTAAACTAAGTTTGGTTGAGTGAGCTTTCTCTATGAACACTATAGAAGTCCTAGCAAATCAGGTAATTGAAAAAGTCAACCAACACTTTGAATTATAATTATTATAAGATCAATGAGAGGATGGTTGGTAAAGCCTAACGAATCTACTAATCTTATAGACAATATATCACAGATATGTTACTCCTAAGTTGGTTTTTTAAATTATTGTTCTAAATAATTCAAAAGTTGACACAAAATTTTAATGACCTGAATATTTAAAAGCTAGTACACGTTTAATTAATTTTTATTAATTTGTCTCTTCTCTAAGCTTTACCTGTCTCTTGTAAGGCTGTATGCTTTATGAGACAAATTAACAGTACTATTTAATGTATTTGTTCTTTCTAGAATTTAGACTTCTCAACCTTAAGGCAGAAATACTGCCTTGTATAATCCTCCCCTTACAAAACATCATCGAAACGCTGATTCATACTGACTAAAGAGGCTGCATATTAATTACTCATTTCAATGTCAGCATGTTCATTATACATTGCTCTTTCCAAGGGAGAGAAAGATAAAGAGATGCTGATGCTTCTAGGCCTTTTCATTAAAATGCACAATGAAGCAAAAATAAGTTACTTTTGCCCTTTAAATAAATTATGTAGAACAAACTTCTGAAAATTATAATGGAACTGAAGTCTTCATCATTTGAAGCCAAAAGAATATTTTCAGCTTTCTTTGTTAAATGCTTTTGTTAGTTCAGATCTATACACATTATACTACAGTTTCTTCAGTCTGGACCTCTTTGGTCTATGCCTCTAGTTCCTGGCCACACAACTTCTCTCACTAATATGTCAGATCTTGGTAATAATCTGGGGTGATAAAGAGAACCTGACATGGCAGAAATTAATCTTGGGCTTGGGCTATGTTCCTTTGCTTCAGTCATGCCTGAGCAAGTCTTATGTAAGAAATTACATCATGCACTATTTAATTAAATGCATCCAGCTGATAAGAAACACTTAAATGGTAGCTATTATGATGATGATGATTATAATTATGACAAGGATGAAGATCAGAATGAGGTTGATGCTGTTCCTTTCTAGTGAACTGAAGAGACAGTACTCACCAAAGTTTCTCAGCTTGATGCCAAATCCCTTGGAACCAGAACTCAAGTAACACTTTCTTCTGGTGCTTAGGCATACCCGGGTCTACCTTGATAACATGATGGCCCAAAGGTTTTTGGATGGAGGTTGGAAGTCTACTTATAGGGAACTTATCCTAAGGGAAGAACTAAAGACGATGAGCTGAGTTTGTGACAAAGGCTTAGTTAGCAGAAAGGAGCAGGGCATAGCTTTACAGAACTGTCCCTATCCCATCCTCATAGATACATGTACAAACCTCAAGAGAGGGAGACAGAGTTATCAATTAAAACATTTCTACCAAATTGTATCATATATCTGATGTGATCCTATGCTGCCAGAAGATTAGGCACAGGGAGGAGAATCTGTCTCCTCCCTCACCTCTGACTCCTCCTCAGCCCCTTGACATAGACCCCAGGCAGATTCGGCAGGATGGAACTCAGGTCTTCCTCGGTGAGTCTGTCCAGGTGCTAACTATGCCGACTAGAGACACAGGAGGGACTGAAATGGCCAGGGAAGGAGAATGGAGAAGGAGGACCCCAAGGCCATGAGAGGGTATGTGGAGCTGTGTCAGGGAGATTCTGTGCACAGAAGAGAAACAGGAGGGCCAAACTGCCTAGTGTTGCTGGAATTTGAATAGGCTGAAACTGCCTCTGAGCATATTTAATTCCTTAGAAAGTTCCAGAAATACCAGTGGGTGGGCTGGCAGGGGGGTGCTCAAAGTCCTTTGCCAACAAGTAAGGAAAGCCAGCAACACTAGTGGACTTTGAGCTACTACTACTAATGTAACCTCATATGTTGTTCTGGTTGATGAGTCCTAGGAGAAGTGTGTGGCATATATAAATCTGGGAAGAGGTCCCCTTGCCCGTTTCCTGTTAGAGAAGAGAAATTTGCAAACCACCATTCTAGGAGAATAAATCTGAGGTCTCAGAGTAGCTGATGAAATATATAAAGTTTCTCTCTTTCCTTCATTTTTCAAACTTAGGAGTAAAACATGTAAATTTGAGGGATCATGTTTGGACCAAAAGGAAGAGGGGAGAAGAGATGCTACACTATGCATCAGAGTATAGTGAATATTTTGTAGTATACAAAAAGTACTTGAAAAAATTTTTAAATGAATAAAAAGTGAATAGGTATGAAGGATACACTTCATAGAATAAGAAATATTTGGGTAACAAAAGGAAAGGGAGATGACTTTAATTTTAGAAAGAAGTTGGAAGGCATTGGAGGCCAACCATATGTCACCTTTAGCTGCAGATGCTGTCTGTGATCTCAGTATCCCTTCCAGAAGGAGCCCCTGGCACTCTCAAAGTGATCTGGTTTACATGATAAATCTTATAATTATCTTAATTATACAGAAAATGTTTAAATTTTTCAATTTCTCCATCTCACCCTATCTCTCTTCCTTTTTCTTTCTACCCCTGACTTAAAATATGTATCTACTTCTCTCTCTCTCTACCTGTCTGTCTTCATGAGGAGCTCTGTTACCTGTATATGAGATCCTCCTGGCTATGACACTTCTACATCATGATCTTCCTTCCATGCAAAATTAATCTCTCCCTCTCCTTAAGTGTCTTCATTCCCTGCCTATAAACATATCTAGGTCTTGAAAAATCTAAAATAAAAAAAAAAAACATTTGAGACCAATCTCTCTTTGAATTTCTTTCCCCCTTTTATTTTATTCTGGAAAGTCTTTAAAAGGAAGCTCATACCTGCTATATTTCTTTCCTTCTCCACCTAGGCTACTATTGAAACTGCTTTTAAAGATTCCTGGTGGCAGCACCATTTCATAGATGCTAATCTCTATATTCCTCTACGAATGTTAGTGGGAGCTTAATTAGATGCTTGAACAAGGATCGCACCCCTTTAGCCAAAGAATGGTCCTCCTCTATATAGGAACATCGGAAAAGGTGAAGGGAGGAAGCTGCCACCTGCCTGCTCAGTCAGGTGGAATGAACTGGTGACCGTCATCTGGGCATCTCACACAAAGCCATTTTCTTAGTGCCCCTCTCTCTGCATCTGTACCTGAATATTTGAAATGATTGACCAGATTTCACTAACTTAAAGTTTCTATTATTTTGGTATATTCCAGGACATTACATGGTGTTGTGTAAATACTACAGAATTTAGAGTCAGGAAGATCTGCATGTGAATTCTGGTTCTTTCTGTCCCACCATATTGCTCAGTGATCTCACCCAAGTTATTAGCCTCTCTGAACCGGATTTCACTGTTTATCAAATGGAATTGATGGCACCTCACTCATAGGCTGATTATCACCAAGAGTTACAAAAGACTATGTTCATGTGGGTACTGGTTTATGCCTGTTTTTTATTATAAACTCTTCAACTGCTTTAAATGGCACAACTCATTGAGCTGACTGTGCTTTAATCCACATTAACTTGCAATAGAATCAAAAGTTCTGAAGAGTCACTTTTGATGCAGTGTTTACTCTCCACATATTTGAGTCTAGAGTCTTCAGGACAATGACACCTTCTGTTTCTGAGAGAACATGAGAAATAAGTGTTCTAAGAAACTTTCTGGACTGTGCCCAAGATCTGATTTATTTTCCTAGAGTTTATGCTGAGTATTTTCTTCTAATTCCATTTTATAATATGTAAATAATAAGAAAAAACGTATGAAAGAAAGTAACAGAAAAATAAAATTTGGAACTATTGCTAAATGCCTGAGAAGAAGCAAGAGTTCAGCCTAAGGAAAGGTACACTTAACCCGTATCCTTCTTCAGAAAGTTACAGGCAAGAGACATTCGGTGGATGGTGGCAGGGGCAGGAGTCCCTACAGTGCCTGCACAGGACCCATATGAACCAGAGTCACTTTAGTCCACGGCACACTGACAGCCATCATGGGAGTTTGCACTGGTAAAAGCAATGGTCCCTCCTCCTCATCTTCCCCCACATTCTAGACTCTGTAGGAATATGGAGGGGGAAGATGAGAACTGCCAGTGTAGAAAAGTAGAGGAATTCCTCAGTGGAAATTCCCACCTGCAATATGCCACGATCCCCAACTAGAGAGAGAAGAGATGCCTCAACTTAAAATCAAGGTGGGAGTTTTGATAATTATGAGACTGGATATTATACTTATCTGAGGATGTGTTTTATGTCTGGTCACTAAGAGTGACCATCAAAGGATTGCCTATGTTTTCACCCAGGGGCAGGATTGTTTCAGAATAAAAAATCTGAGGCCACAGGATGCAGGAATAAAACTGTGTAACCGGTTCAATGACCTCAGTTCCACCCTAGCACAGTCCTTTGCTCTGCTATCCCAGGTCCCTTCGGGCATCTCTCTGCTCATTGAGACACTTGTCTTGGGCTATTCCCCAAGCTGCAGGTGCACATTCAAATCCAAATCTGATACAACATAGCTTTATGTTTAAGAGGCTTATTATCAGAGACACACAGAATGGGAAGGATGCATTGTGTGGGGGCTCCAAGAGCAGGATGCTGAATTTTCGTTTTGATGGTCAACACTGTAAGCCAAGGCATGAAAGAGGAATTATGGTCTGCCATGTTGACTGCAATTTGAGAAGATGTACCAGAGGAAGAATTATGGGAAGTGGGGTTAGGACAGGGATTCCAGGAGAAGGAGCAAAGACAAAGGGTGTTACAGTTGGCTTGCTTTCCAACACCCTTCAGCGCATAATCCAAACCTGTCCTGCCATTGCCAAGCACACATTTGTAGATATGAAGCACTGAAATTAGCTAGAGAGAGAAGAGAAAACTTTCTTAAGTTATGGCCTGAAAAGTTAAAAGTTTATCTCAACTTGGCTCTTCAGAAAGCAGGAGTGAATGTTACTGGAAAGTTTTCATTCTCCCATAAAAGGTGAGGCAACTGTAGACATGAAGTTAGGCTCCATCTCAGAGAGCGACTGGACACAGTGACTTATGGGCAGGATTCCTCAGGAGGGGGAAGGGAACAGCCCCAGGGCTGTAGACCAGAGGAAACAATGCTTTATAATCTGCTAAACAAATGATAAGTCAAATTACAGAAAACACAGAATAGTAGAGATAAAAGCACATTCCCTGGGGCCAGGAAATTGTAGAGCATTTATCCAGGAAGTTTAAAATGAGAGAATTTCCTTGAGCCCACTCCTTATATTTATCTCCTTTATTCTTATTGTTCTGTCTTCATTTCTCATTTCCTGTATCTTATGGACATTTTTTAACAATCAGTCCATACGGAGGTAAGTCATATGCATATAAATTAGTTTAAATATGTAAAAGTTGAATTTGTCTATAAATAGTGATACAGATTCAACACTTTCCATCTGAAACAAAACAAAACAAAACAAAAAACCCTTAATCCCTAAAGCTGTAATTAACCAAAATTCAGAGAGCCTGTCATGACAAAAATTCTAATGTTGTACCTAAGAATAAATCATTCTGATTTTAACATTTCTTTCTGAGAAACTTACACTTCCCACACTTTATTTTTTTTATAAAATGGAAAGCACTATTTTCCTCCTCATTAAATTTATGTAGCTTTCAATGAAATGAATAATGGTCACTTTGTTTTAAAATTTCAATGTATATCAATCAATACCTGCTTCTTTAAGCCACCTCCCTACATTCATTTTGCAAGTTTTCGTATTTACAACATAGCTATTAAGAAATATTTATGCAACGATTTCTTAGTTTTTAAGATTAGAATCTACTAGGGATATAAGACCACTTAGCCTACCCTAAACAGTCCCCCTTAAACACTATGGTTATTATTTGTTAAATGTTGACTAAAAAAAAAATTCTTTGATTTTTAAAATTCAGTCTAGTTTGGTGATTTTCATAGCTGATTATATTTTAAAAGTCACCTCAAGTTGTTTTTGAGCATATTTGCTAGATGGTGCACTACTTTAAATGCAATAGCAATCAGATGGGTCCATCTGTATCTTGAATGATCTGAGAACCACCCAGAAAGATCCTCAGCATCCACCATGTCACACATTCCCATGGAAAGGAAGGGCTAAAATGTGAAGTGGTGGGTGGTCCTGGGCGGGGTTGGGGGGTGGGGGGGGCTGCAGCTGCCCCTATAGAGATGCCCAGAAGCTCCTCACAGCCTGCTTCTGAAGGGCAGGCTGTGTGGTCAGAGCAGCTATGACACCCCCTAGAAAGTCCCCCTGTTCAGCCACAGAAGCCCTAAGTAACCACTAACTTCCTTGCTACAAATACCCCTCTTGTCCTCCCTGCTGTTAAAGCAAACACTAGTGTTTCTATGCCCTCGTGTTTTTTTCCCTTCATATCCTAGTATCCCAGAGTTCATTCAAGTTGACTTCTTTTACAGTTGGTCATTCCACAACACTTAATTAGAGAGAAAAATTCCTCAGCTTAAATAAAGCGTGCTTAATGCAGTAAGCATGACCCCTTAGAAATATGTAAAGACTTAGCTTTATTTCATTAACAAAGCTCTTGTGCGTTGAATTATGTACCCACTCCCCAAAACAATATGTTAAAGTCCTAACTCCCAGTATGTCAGATGTGACTTTATTTAGAAAGAGGGTCTTTATAGAGGAAACCAAGTTAATGCTAGGTCGTTAGGATGGGTCTTGATCCAATATGGCTGGGGTTCTCATAAAAAATAGAAAATTTGGACACAAAGACAGAGGAAAGATGGTGTGCAGTCACAGAGAGGGCCATACGAAGATGAAGGATTGGAGGGATGCATCCATAAGCCACTGGATGCCACAGATTGCTGGCAAACCACCGGAGGCTAGGAAGAGGCCAGAAGGAATTCTCCTACAGGTTTCAGAGAGAGTGTGACCCTGGGACACCTTGATGTCAGGCTTCTAGCTTCCAGAACTGTGAGACAATTAAGTTTCTGTTGTTTTTAAGTTACCCAGCTTGGGTTACTTTGTTACAGCAGCCCTAGGAAACTAATACATTAAGCAAAACTCTTCCCAGTTTCCTTTTTTGCTCCCCATCATTATTTTGTTGAGTTTGACTAACAGGAGCTGAAGGGCTGTTGTGATTTTCACTATTAGTACACTATCTTTTCTTGGCCTCAGAGAAGGAATTTAATCTTAATTCCATTGCTGCTGCAAATAAAGCTGTAAAAAGAGTTCCACTATTAAAAGAGATCCTCACTTCACGTTGCAGGACTTAAGGAAGTTAAGTGATAAGATCCACAGACTCTAGCTTCTACAATGCTGTGCTGGGTTTTGTAGCCTTAGCACAAAAGGTAATTCTCCCTCCCCCACCCTCCAAATGAACTAGAGTTTAAATGACAAAAGACTTATCATTATTTGCTTGACAAATCAGCCTCTTCCAGTACCATCTTGCATCTGCAGATCTGCTTGTCATTACATCCAGAGGAGGGCTAAGGATATCTCTGGATTTCAGGGATGCTTCCGGCACCAGTAAAATTCATCTCCACATTATAAGCCACGTGCCTGTAGGCATGTCAGCATTCCCAGCTACACACAAATCTAAGTGAATTAAAGATACAGAGCCCTGTTTCCATCCTTTCTAATAATACTGATGAAAACATAATAGCAAATGAAACCAGTCTTATAGCCTCTAATTATAGTGAGTTTTTTTTTTAATTTCTGATCATTTAAATATCTTTTTCTAGGTCAAAATATTTATTGTAAGACCTCTCCTCATAAAATGCTATCAAACCATTCATTTATTCACCTATTTATTCAACAAGCAGATATTAATACATAAAATAAACAATAACCACTAAGAGCCTACAATGTACCAGGCACGGTGGTGAGTGCCTTCATAACAACCACATTAGGTATACACTATTACTACCCCATTAACGGAGAAGAAGACTAAGTGACGTTCACCTGCCCAAAGGTCCATACCCAAACTGACAGTCAGTACTTGAAACCAAATCTCTGACTTCAGAGCCTATACTCAACTTTTCAGCCATTTTACTCCTAGTGAATGCACTGTAGGAATCAACTATTGTGCTGAGAACAAGGGAGAACAAGATTTTTCACCCCCATAGCTATATATATTCTTTGCAGTCAAGGAATTTACAGTTTAGGGAGAAAAAATGATAAACAAGCATCACGTTAATATTGAGTCTGATAATCCCAGAAATGTAGTTGCTTATGCTGCTATAGCTCATATCAAAATCTTTAATTCATGAAGCCAAGGATTCTCCTCTCTATAGGATTTATTTAAAACACGGAGCTTCAGAAAAAAATATTCTAAATGAATCTTAAGAAATAAGAAAATTAAAATATGTACATATGCTGACTTGGAACTCAAACTGAAATAATCCAGAAGGCCAACCTACCTACGATGCCTTGGCAAACCTAGGGAGCAGTTATAAAGGCATAAAGATAGTATGGCAAGAGCAGCCATTCCTTTTCTTTCCTGGCCAAAGCCTCCTGGAAGAAGGCTTGGAATTTTTCCTCTCTTGCCTTCCTGTCTTTCAGACACCTTCCAAATCCCCATCAGGAGTCCCCTTGCTGCCATCAGAGAAGAAAGCATCTGTTGTAACCCAGAAAAGCATGCATTCCCAGTGTTCAAGCTTAATTCAAATCTTTGCTTGTCTTTGGCCTGATTTCTTCAAGCTCCCTAAGGGTGAGGGGTACTGCTAAATGCTGTCTTATCCAATTATCAACCAATGCAACCTTGTGGCATTTTGCAGCTGAAACAGACCTTAGAGATCATTCCCCTGAACCTGCTCATTACTGTGTCACCCCCTTGGCATTTATGCAATTAGTTTGCTCTGTTTAACTTGTATTTATACAGTTGGTGCTTTAGTAGTATACTTAAGAATTTTTCCTCTATGCATTTTTCTCAACTACATTACAAGATCCTCAAATATAGGGAGTGTATGAGTATGAAGTATATTTGTATTTATATGACGCTCTGCAATGGTTTTCATACAGTGGGTGTTCAGTAAAGTTGTTGAATAGACCATCTAAAAATTTAAAAGTATAATAAATAGTCAGAAAGTACATTTGGAAGTCCTTTTTCTTCAGTTAATTGAGCACCCCACCTGTTCTCCAAAGCTTTTCTAAACTAATTAGCATAGAATTCAAAACTGAGTTTGGAATTGCGTTATTTTATCTTACATCCTATGATATCAATTCACATTAAACATTTATCCCTGTTACTTTGGACTTTTTGGTTGTCAATAACAGAAACCCACTTATAATTAAGAAAAATGAAATGAAAAATACCAGGAGGCTACAAGGACTGGAAATAAACTGAGCTTTAGGACAGGGCCTCTGACACCATCAGAAAGACCTCTCATCTTTCATCTCTGCTCTCCTTTACATATATCCTTTATTCTACTCCAGCTCCGTATTTCTCTGTATTTCTCTCTCTTTCAGATAACCATATGAAGGAAAGCAAGGTGGCCAGCAGGTACTGAGATTACATGCCACAGGTGTACCCAATGGATTGTTTTGGTCTGATTCCAAGTTTCCTAAGGAAGGGAACCTGACAGGCCCAACTTGAGTCTTTTGTCAACCCCTGGACTATGACCAGAAAAAAGGATCATGCAAAATCTTGATTATGTCCATTCTAAAGAGGGGAGAAGTTGATAAGAGAAATTGCCCAGGAAAAATAAAGAAAATTAGACCTAGACAGAAAAAAACAAATCAGTGGGAATCTACTCCAATTTCTACACCCATATAACCAGTTAGTCAAGTTCTCTAAATCCTAACTCAGAGAATAAAGTCCCAACAACTTAACTCTTACACATAGATGTGCTCACATGTTAGCAACATTATTATTTAGAAGTAACTTCTTAGTAAATGTATACAGGTGATGACCGCCAAATGAATGATTGTTATGTTTTTTTTATCTTTGACTCATATCTCAACATTTTATTCATTTACTTTATGTCTCATCATTTTTATTTAATTAATTTATTGAAATGTCTCTAAATCCCACTTCTAGTTCAATTTCCTTTTTTTCCTTTTGAAATTAGTTGATTGCTTAAGGGATAATTTAATTCTCTTGTAGAACTATTAAGTCTAATCCTGGGAGAATAACTAAATTCTCTAGAGAATTGGATAACTGTAGTGGTGTAGATGCATCCAGAGAGCAAGATTCATAGACTGCTATCATGGTATAACATAGAAACAACAACTGTGATATTTTCAAGGCCCCATGAGCTAAAAGTTGTATAAGAGCTCCATGAAACTACCCCAACAATCAAGTCCAGGCAAATTCCAGGAATTTTTCATCAACCACTTATTTAACATAACAAATTCCATGAGTAACCTGGCGACAAAATGACAAGCACACAAGACCCAATGTTCATTGAGTGTAGAAAATTCTAGAATGAAAAATAAACTATTTTTGGTGAAACCATGATAATATACACATGCAGGAACCAGCGAAATGTAACTGGACGAGTATTCTGAAGAAGACACTCACTGTGAATAGTGTGACCAAAATCTCAGGGTTCCAAATCTTCCTTCCCTACAGAGATTTGTATTTGCCCATTCATTATTTGGAGCAGAGATGACTGACTGTGGGACTCTCAAATCATGCATAATATAAAGAGACTTATTTCCCTCAGGCTTCCAGATAGTCAGGCAAGGCCATCCATGATGGCATTAAAATCCAAACAGTCACTGAACAACAAAACTCATTACAATTTGATCCAGTCCTGGCCAGTCAAGGTTTCATTATACAGGCCCTCAGGGCTGAGAAGAGGCCAGAGAACTAGGATGGAAATGTACGTTGCCATGGAGTCCCTGCTGCATCCCCTGGTTCCACAGGAGTGGAACTGAGTCTCTTTGAACCAATTTGGTGGTACCATCTTCACAGAACTCAGATCAACAGTGAATGATTCTGTATCCCACACTGATCATCATAAACTCCTATTCTTCAGGTTTCCTAAGTGATCTTTTTCCAGTCCTGGAATGGAGTTGCTCATTGTAGCTGAGAAAGAAAAGCATTTTTACTAGGAGGTTTGTGCAGTTTTTGACATATGGGATTATTAAGAGAGAGAAGGGAGCATAATCTGGAGCAGAGTCACACATGGGGTAATAAGATCAGGGTTCTCATCCTAGCTCCATAACCAAAACACAGGATAGCCTGCAGAAAATCCCTACATTAGCTGAGCCCTCACTTTCTTCATCTTATCTAAGATATTACTGATTTAAAGAAGCAAAAGCATTTTATGGCCAAGAAAGAAAAACCACAACCATTTATAACTATAATATGCCATTAATGAAAAATGCATCCTGATTGCAGAGATGTTAAAATATGAAAAAAAAAAATTTTAGAATCAGTGATAAATGGTGTAATTGAGGGTGGAGGTTTCGTAAACGTTACTTCTGAAAGTGGTCTGCTCTGGTTGCTCGTTCTTTTTAAGAAATGACTGTGTGAATCGTTGTCTTCTCTTCCCTCTGCAGCTGCACATAAACTATTGAAAGTAGCTGCAGAAAAGAGAGGAGCAGGGCTTTTAAGGCAAATGCACTTCTGTTCGGCAGTTGTAGTGTCTCTGAATCAATTAGCCGTTGGAAAGTGAAACTCTTTGCCCGTTGTAAACAAAACCCAAAGTCAGGGATTTGCCAAAGGTCACCCTCACGCCTTGCTGACCACCCAGCTTTCAAAGCACTTGTCCTCATCACACCAGCGTGCCTCCCTTCCACCGTCCCGAATAGTTACCTCTTCCTTCTCCTGCTCCCTCTCTCCCTTCCCTTTTTCTTTCTTTCTCCTTCCTTTTCTCCTCCACTAGTATTTATGAAGCACCTACGCTGTGTTTAATAACTTACATATGAATAAATAACAGGCACAACTGAACCATCTTCAGTAAACACACCCTTCTTGAGTGAGAGGGAGTATGGGAAATGCACTGGAAATGCAGCATAGCAGGAGTACACACACATGACCCAGACTTGGAAGATCAGAGAAGGCTTTTCCAGGAGGTGACAGGCAAACTGAGGCCTGAAGCATTATCAAGAGCATGCCAATTTATACAAGAAATCCTCTCATGGCCCAAAGAACTGAGTGATCTGGCTAGCTGAATTCTGGTTAACTAAAATAACTTAAGAACATCTGACCTACACATTTTCTGTTTTCATTCATAATCTAACCTAGTTTTTAACTCCTGTCCAGATAACCTTTTGAATTAGCTAATCAGTAGCCTTTTTCTACCCCGTCAATGTTGTTTCCTTATGCCCCACACCTTGGCTCAGCTCTTCCAGTTGCCTAAACTGCCTTCTCTCTACACTCTTCCCCTCGATTCCATCTTTGACTAAAAAGCTACCTATTATGCATCTCAGCACAGTTTTGGCAGGAGAAAACTGAGATGCAGAGTGGTTTAGTCTGAGGTCACACAGCCTGTAAGCAGCACCAGAATTCAAACCAGGACAAACTATCCCCAAAGTCCCTTCTCTCCCCACTATACCATATTGGCCAGTGTCGCCAGAGCCCTCCTGTTTTTTTCAAGGCCACCCTCAAGTCATAGCACTCCCCTGAAGTTTCCCTCTAAGAGTTGGAGCCTGTACAGGTCTTACTTTTCCTAGTCTTTTGGTGCATATTTCCTTATTTTGGTATAGACTGGCATTGCTTTTAAATGTGCATACATATTCTTTCAACAAAATTGTAGACAACTTGTGGGCAGAAGTTACGCTCTTGTATCTCTTTGGGTTTTGAGATTTTTTTCAATGCATGACAGGCTTTTCTTTTTTGTACACGTAGGTTGGAAGATCAGGATATTCGCTATCTGAAGGAACCCTGAGCTGCGTTCCAGGAAAGGAACACTGCTGGTGACACCAGGCTACAGAAGCTCTCCGAGGCACCAGCCAGGTCAGTTTTGCTCTTAGTTCAGTTCTCCTTTCAGGGAGTGCCATGAATTTAGTAAGCATTCACTGGCAATGGGAAATGAACCAAAATTAAGGATGTAAAAGGTTTCCTGATCTTTGAACTCCCTCCTAGAGCAACCAGACCAGAAAAGTATCCCTCTTTGAATGCAAATCAAAAGCCATTTTGGATGAGAAATTACATTTTTCCATTGAAATTTCTCAGGACGTGCATTCTCAAGTGGATCACAGCTGACATGTATTATTGGTTTTTATTCATACTACGTCTCTCCCAGGGTGTTCACAAGGCACTTAGAGAAGTGCATTCACCCCACCAGGCTGCCAATTGATCATTTAGTACATTATTACATAACTTATTGCCAGTAAGTGGCAAAAACACAGAGCAGAATTTGATTCCTTATCATTATTTTCGTGACATATATAGCACTTTTCTCCAGGCTCCCGTGCAGAGAATATTTAACAAGCCACATTAACTTCCAAGCATCTTGAATTATACAGCTGAAAACAAAGGAAGCAGAAGAAAGAGCAGAAAAGGTAAAGGATTGAGATAAGAGATAATCTGACACAGAAAAAAACAAAAGCAGATAAAAGCAAAATCAAGTCCTAAAGAGAATGAAACAGTATGTTCTAGTTACGTGGCACTGACCACAAAACCAACAAAACTACCTAAAGAGTTCCACTTGTCCCATGTCCTTTCAGGCATAGGTCTATGTGTTGACATGAATAAGGAACTATTTGGCCTAGGAAATCAGAGCAAAAGTATTTCCACTTTGTCATGAATCTGTTAAAAGTTGAAGACAATGAGCATAAGGAAAATTGTATGTGGACCCCAAGTACAGAGTCTATTATCCAGTTATGTGGATATAAGCCATCTAGAGTAGAGAGTACAAATCCCTGAAACTTTCTTATTCTAAGAGTAAGAATCACCCAGAATGACTGACCATATCCTCAGTCATCCAGGATTTTTACTTTAAATATATCAGCCTTTGTCAGTTTTTACCAGGATTAGGTTTTTCTCTAGAATGTTCCTTATTTTTAGCATTTTAATTGCCCTTTTATACATACACACACACACACACACACACACACACACACACACACAGGGTGGGGGGGTAGGGGTCTAGTGAATGAAAAACAAAGGATTATATCTTTCAGGGTTATCATTTCCAGGTGACTGGCTGCACACACATACATACCACATGACTTTGCACTGGCTGTGTAGACCTACTTTAGAGGTTGGATAGTTTTCATTGATTGTATTTTAATATATATTCTGGATGTGTCTCAAAGACTATGTCAACTTCCAGTACACCCCAACCCCCTTAATTGAGGCCATGTAAGGCCTGCATCAGTTCATAAAGGTCTTTTTAATCACATGCAATTCTCATTACCAGGATTTAATCTTTCCAAGAAAATGCCAAGAGAGAAGAGACAACTTGAAGAGATTTGGCAAAACTTCTCTGGTCATTTGCAAGAGATAAACGCTTCCTTTACCTCATTAATTCCCTTTTTTTTTGGCACACATAATGCACATTATCCTTGTAGCTATCACCAGCCTCAAAAAAAAAAAAACCCTGAAAATTTTGTGAAAAAGCTTAGTGGCTCATGCTATAAATGGCAAAATTCCCCCAGCTGGCATCTAACCTGCTAGAGTCATTCATGGGATATTGCTTTCGAGACGAAAATTAAGCTAGGAGATAAAATGGGAAAAGCATGACAAAGTGCCTTGTAATCATCAGATATATTTGGGAGCAGCTTAATTTCCATTTGTCTAGGCTTTCTAATGTTTACCACAGAGTTTTCATTTGGGAATGGGAAACCAGGCTTGCATGATAAATAACAGATATGTTGTTTGAAAGGATAGTATGTATGACATTTATTCTTTAACTATCCACATAACCTTTCAACAAATACATGTGGAATATGTATTGTATGCTCTTCATATTTTGGAAGATATAAGGAAGATTAAGTTATATGCTGTCCACAAGGAGTTTGTAGTCTTTATGGGAGAAGACATATATAGGAAAAAAAATCTAGATATGATCAAAGGCAAATAACTTACAACATCACCTTTTATCTTAACTATGTTGAGAGACAGTTTAGGGATAGATATCATCTCTGAGTTCATGATTTCAAATCATAAGCATGAAACCACTGGTAGCCATTTAAAAAATAAACTATTACTTTTCATTTTTGTATATCAGCTTGTTGAAATGAAGAAGAGAATGTATAAAGCATACTCCTGGAAACTTGAGTTGCCAATCTTATCTGTAGCATAGGGAATTTGTAGAGTGTTTTAGAAGAATAAACCTGAAAAGATATGATATTTCCACATTATAGAGTGTCTTTAAAGCACGGTTCTGGCTAGGTTAACTTCAGTAGGTAATAGCTGCTACAGAAAGTTTTTAAATAGGACCGAAGTTCAAAAACTAATCTCATTAAAAATGTATTCACATATGTATGGATTATGAGCTGAGGACCTGGGAGTTAGAGCAACCAGTTAGGAAGGTACTGTATTCTTGAAAAACAGTGATAAAAGTATGGACTAAAGTAGCAACAAAGAGAAAAATAGTGAGTTCAGTTTCCATCACATTGAGTTAGAGACTGAGTCAATGGGTCATCTTGCAGGTGAAAATATGTAGCAAACAACTAGAGAGCAGGCCTGAGAAAGGTCATTGCTGTGACAGAAAGTTTGGAGGTATTTTTTAAGTACATTTTCATTCATGTAAGTAACTTGATCACTTTGAGAAAGACTATAGTAAGAGAGAGAAACGAGAAAGATCAGAACAAAGAGCATACTCATTTAGGAAGAAGGAAGAGGACCATAGGGCAGATCTTAATAGTAGTATTGGAAAGTCAAAGGAACATAGGAACATGCAGCATCACTGAAATTTTAAGATGTATATCTTACTGTGTTTGGGTTGCTATCACCAAATGCCATAACAACAAACATTTAATTCTCATAGACCTAGAGTCTGGAAGTCTAGGTCAAGTGCCTGTATGATTGTGGTCTTGGTGAGGAGTCTTTCTGGTTTGCAGATGGCTACCTTCTTGCTATATTCTCACATGGGGGAAGGAGCCATCACCTCTCTCATGTCTCTTCTCTTCAGGGCACTAATCCTATTCAGGAGGGCTCCACCCTCATGATCTATTTACCTCCAAAGGCCCCTCCTCCAAATATCATCACATTGGGGAATAGGGGTTCAATATTTGAATGGGGGGGCACAAACATTTAGTTTATAGCAATGTGAATGGCCAAGGTGCCTCACAGTGCAGACATAGTAGGAAGGTTAAGAACTCAGAGGAAATAATTTGAGTTACAGACTGATAGATGCATGTATATGTGATCAAAAAGAGGCCATTTTGAGCAGAATACTGAGTTTGGAAGCCAGATCTCAAGGCATTTGTGAGTGTTAAAGGGGTGAAGATTGCAGGTGCAGACTAAGAGTCATGTTAGCAAAAGCAAAGTGAAGAGGTGGTCTCAGAGTCAAAGAGCCCAGGGGATTTTGTTATTTTGACTACCTGTTGTTCAGTTTGTGCGTTTGTTTGTTTTTGGGTAATAGCAACTTGAGAACGTTTGTCAAATGGAGGGAAATGTCTCATAGCTCTGGAGAACATATTGAAATAAAATTTAAAGGGAATAACCATCAGAGCAAGATCTCAGCAGAAGTAGGAGACAATGAGATTGAGATTTAGTGATAAAGCAGAACAATGCCTCTTTCCCAGGGGTTAGAAGACAAGAGTGGAAAATGGTGGAAGATGTTGAGAATATTCAAGACGAAGTTCTCTCACTCACAACAGTAAAGTAGGCTCAAGATAACTCTACAGTCAGAGCATGATGGCCAGGCTCACAGAGCATACAAAAAGCAAGGCAGTTTGGAACCAGGACTCAGAAGCATTGAGAGGGAACTAAAAAGAGAAAGCAAATGCACTGCATGGAAGGCTCCACTGTGGTAGCTAAACACATTTCATTGAAAGCTCTGGGATTAGTTTTGTGACATACTCTGTAGGTTGCCAGCAGCCCATGAACAAGAAGAAAAAAAAAACCAAAGTGACAAGGCAGAACTATTAGCTGTGTGTGCTGCTATTTCCCAGTGTCCTTTGTAGCTGGTAGGAATAGCTGAAGGTCTGAGGGTCAGGGAGATCAAGAGTGAAGACAAGTGAATGCTGATATTCTTAGCACTGAGGTCTACACTCGATAGGAAGGTCAATGAGACAGATAATGATCTGAATGGTAATGGGAGAGGTAAGTGCACACAAGGTCAAGTCCTAGTACTTCATCCTTCCTAGAAATATGGGTAACAGGCATGGGAAAATTTCTCATTCCTTCTGAGGTAGACCAGCCCTTGGTATCCAAATTAACCCCAGCAACACTGCCCCATCCTCCTATATAGCTCAGGAGGATATACCTAGGTGGCTGTGAAGTTGTCCTGGCAGAACCTTCCACACTAAACACTGACCTTTGCCTCACTAAAACAGCTCAGGCATAGACAATAACTGTGTGGTTACTGTGAGGCAAAACTCCAGTCACCGGGAACAGCAGAAAACAGTAGTGAGTAGCTCTTTGTGAAGCATCTAGATATACAACGTGAATAGGATTTTTGGCCCCAGAGGACCTTCCCATGCTCTCTCTCCACACGTGATTTTCTACAATACTCCTTTAAGTCTGAGGGCACATACTCCAATTAGATAAAGCTTTCACCAATAAAGAAATACCTTGTTTCATTAGTTTGGAGTTCATTCAGTTGCCAATAACATTTTGATTTTCAGCTGAATAAACAATAAATCTAAGGGGCTATTTATTTGTATGGTGCACTTGAAAGAAGCTTTTTAGGACACAAAAGCCAAAGCTGTTTACTCTAACATTAAAAAGATAATGTAGCTGAGCTGAATTAACCCATTTAGGGATGCATTTCTTCCCAAGGGAAACTACAAAGTTATTCTTCACAAGCAGACACTGCTGCCCCCACACAATTAGACATCAGGGATCAGATAACATGTTACTGTACTTATCACTCTGAACTACAAAGCCTTCAAATAAATCCAATTGCCCACTTAGATAACGAAAGAAATGTGCTTTTCAGGGCAAATAACCTGTTTCATAGAAAAAGTTATCCCATGTAAAGAATGCTATATGAAAGAATGAAATTAGAGCAAGTCTCTCTCTCTGCCCCTCCTCCCTACTGTATAGAATCTGGGACTGGCTGCTGGCTGAGCTCTTTCTCAGGGGCCAAGAGGATGGCTGTCTTCCAAAGGCAGCCCTTAGGGCATGGCATGGATCAGAGGCTATAGCAGAAATTGTGCAAACAACACAAGAGTCAGTGGGATCCATTCTTCTGTGCTGCAAGCATGAATTTTGACTGATCCTGAGGTCAGAGGAGGTAGCTCTAGCCCAGAACCTGCTGATGGAACTTTTCTGGTTATAAAAATTTTGAAGAAGGAAAATTGCTTTAAAATACTTCAAAAAATAAACCAACAGGATCTCACTGTGTCTGAAGGGGAAATAAAGACTTCCATAGTCTGACGGGGCAATCATTGGTTGCCAATAAGCACTGTTCAGCTCAGCGTCCCACCTTGATCCATGCTGTTCTGTTCAGGGGCTCTTCCCCTTCCCTTGTGCTCTCCTTCACCCCTACCCTGAGTCACTGCAATACTCAGCACAGCACAACACTTCCAAAGTGCCTCCCTGGACAACAGCTCTCAGACTGCTCCTCCTCTCTGAAACTTCATATCACCTATTGGTTGCCACTCACATGTCCCATATTTATTTCACAAGGCACCGTAATGTCAGTTTTTGTATGTATATCTTGACTGTTTAACTGCATTGTGCTTGTTTGGTATCATAGACTTTGGCTCCACCTCCAGAAATGCTACATTTAAAGTCACTGAGAAATGAAACCCTTTTGAGTTATAAAGCACACTTACGTAAATTCTCACAATCCCAAGAGTACCCTCTTTGGTACATGGATGAATCAATCCAACCTCCAATCCAGTGCAATACAAAATAAAGGACAGCAGAAGAGCACTGTCCTTCCTTAAATGTTTGAATTAGGATGTTCTAGATAAACAAATCAAACTCATCTCTGAACACAGTAGGACTTAGCAGGACAGGTGTTTGCTAGAAGCTTCCATGAAGTCAGACATAGAAACCTGGGGATCTCTGGGGTCATCTCTGAATAAAATTCACACTTGCCAAAGGTCTGCTCTGTCTTGACCTTACTATCATGGTGCTGCCATGACAAAAAAAAAAAAAGCATGGAGAATTGGCTTTGCCACAGAGGTGATGTAACCAAACCTGTTGCTAAACTGATGACTCTGTAAGAAACAGAATACAGAAGTGTGGGCCAGCAAGAGTTTTCTTACTTGACACTGGGTAGATTCTTTTTTTTAACTGTTTGTTTGTTTGTTTGTTTGTTTAGAGAGTGAGCACACAAAGGAAAGAGAGAGAGAGAAAGAGAGAGAGAATCCCAAACAGCCTCTACACTGTCAGCCCAAGTTCAACACTGGGAGATCACAACTTGAGCCAAACTCAAAAGTCGGATGCTTAACCGACTGAGGAAACTGGGTAGATTCTTAAGAGCAAATGTATAAACTGCAGTTAATCCTTGGTTCTGGACTTTTCTCCCATGCAAGATTTCTCTGCATTGACCACTGAATCCTGGTAACTCTTCATGAGCAACTAAAGGCATTGTCCACTCATGTCCTCATTCACACACATATTGCTCATGTGCTTTAATCCACAGCAAACAGAACCAAAAGTAACCTCAGTCAAGTCCTGGTCATCAGCTACTACAGTCTATGAAACTGGATTCATGGTTTTCATTCACCAAAAGTGGACATGCCCCCAATCTTGAGACCAAGGAATTTCATTTTTTCTGACCCTCCATGGCCTTTAGCCTTGATTCTGGAAATTTGATGGCCTCGTTTTCAATTGCTAAGTGCTGCCCAATAACCAGATACTCAAGTCTAGAGAAGATAAAACACCAGTCTGGACAGAACTACATTGTATTCTAAGACCCTAAGTCTATCACAAGTGACCCTTCTCTGAGCTACCTGACCATGTGTTTGGAGAGCACCTAAAATTGTAACATAATGAAACCACCAGAAATCTTATAAAACAGAAATCTTCTAAAAACTGGGTGAAACATTTGTTTTATCTCAGTTTGCTAAGAAAAACAAAAACAAAAACAAAAAACTTCAAACACACAAACACAAGTCAGTATTATTCTCTTAGGTATTTCTTCTTAGATTTTACTTTTAATGAAACATTTGGCATCAAAATATACTTAAAAAGTGTTATACCATGTATCGGCAATTTTAAGAGGCAAAACTTTTCCCCTCAAAAACATGAAAGCTTCAGACTCGCATGGCATTACCCAGCTTTTCAAAGTTTACTAAAATAAATCTCAAGAGCTTTGTATGTACTGTTTGGAACTCTCGGTTGACTTGGAAACAGCAGAGCAGTTTTGCCCTCCTCGTATCTCCTGAGAACTGCTTCTCAAGGGCAGGGAGCTCTCCTTCAGCAAAAATGGAAAACAGAGAAACAGTACTCCACGCCTCACAGACTTTATAAGTGAACCTGTTTCTTAGCCAGTGGGATTTCTTAGGTCTTTCTCATTCAACTTCTCAAATAAAGCCTCACCTCGCTGCCAGACAAGGCTACCTGTGACCTATGCTCCGGGAGGCCCCATTTTGGCCCTCCTCCAGCTATATCTCTCTCGCAGAGCAAAAGAAGTGCCAGGGTTCCCCTTACACCAACTCCACACTTCTAGATATCCCAAGCACCTAGGGATCCAGCATTCCCTGCCCAAATATTTCAAACCTGTTTCTGTGGCCATATGATATAGCCCTGTCTTAAGAATTTCCCCATGTGGGGAGAGAGAGGGATGCAAAACTTGAGAGACTATTGAATGCTGAAAATGAACTGAGGGTTGAAGGGGAAGGGGGAGGGGGGAAAGGGGGTGGTGGTGATGGAGGAGGGCACTTAAGGGGAAGAGCACTGGGTGTTGTATGGAAAACAATTTGACAATAAAATACTTTAAAAAATAAAAATAAAATAAAGAATCTCCCCATGATAGGCACCAATAAAATCAAAGTATGCTAGTAATTTTGAGGATGTAAGATTTATTTAAAAATCATCTTTGCTCATCATCAAAGTCAGTGAAATTCTAAGAGTATTCAGACATTTAAAAATTGACTTCATTCTCTCATTTTATGGTCTAGCACTGTGAGTAAGAGCAGGGAGGGGCCTGACCTTGATGGGAACCTTAGTTCCAACTATTAGAGATCTATAATATCTTTTCTCAAACCCTTGTGGCAAGATGTGTTTAGAGATTCAGAATTCAGGGCCTGTTACAAAGGTGACAGAGTACATATTACATAACACATCATATTCCTCGTAGAATCTAAGATAGCAGTTCACAATCAAACACAATAATATTTCTGTAAGAAACACACCAATATTCACACTGTAGTGGACTAAATCAGGTCTCTAATACCCCCATCACATGTTGAAATTGTAATACCCAGTAGCACAGAATGTAACTGTCATTGGAGACAACCTTTAGAGAGGAAATTCAGTTAAAATGAGGTCATTAGGGTGGGCCTAATCCAAAACAACCAGTGTCCTTATAAGAAGAAAAAATTAGGACACAGTCACAGAGGGAAAAACACGCAAAAGACAGGAAAGAGAAGACCATCTATAAGCCAAGAACAGGTCTTAGAAGAAATCAGCCTGACACTTTGACCTCAGACTTTCAGCCTCTAGAATTGGAAGGAAAAAAATTTCTGTTGTTAAAGCCTGTGGTACTTTGTTATGGCAGCCTAATCAAACTAACACACACCAAGTAAGATTATGAATAACCTTAGGTCAGTTCAAGTCAGATTCTACTCAAAAATAAGTTATGAAAAAACTTCCTCTTTTCAGAATTTTCTTGGCTGTCAGGAGAACACAGTGTGAGCTTGTCCACGGACAAGTTGCCTAACCCAGCCGAGAGCCTTTCCAAGAGCACAGAGAGCAATCTGTGCTCTTGGAAGGCCATGCCATGGAAGTGCCCTTACCGCCCGGCTGCCCATGTGTCCAGGCTGCCTTATGAACAGGCTTCAGATGAACCTGAACCCAGACAATGAAACAGCTCCTATTACACAAGGTCCCTGTGCAAGGAAATCCTAAATCAGCCTTTCACCAGGTCCTCCTAAATTGACTGAATGCTTCAGATTCTTTAAATTCTAGAGTCTTTTTACTCCTTACATTCTGGCATCATATGAGTAACTGGCATTCTATTTTTCTCTCTCTACTAACACTTAGGGTTGGTTTCTGTACTGAATCAAAACTCGGAGGATCACCTCAGAGTTTAGGCCAAGTAACACGCACATATGTGTGTACACTAAAAAAAAAAAAAAAAGGCACTTGCAAATAGTTTTATTTAACAATTTAACAAGTGTCCTTCCCTCACTTCTCCAAATCTTTGATTAGGACAAGCAGCCTGTTATAAAATTTGACAGTTTATTATGTAGCAATGGAAAATAAGCTCAGTTACTAAACTCTTTAAAGAAATAGTTAAGTATCATTTTTATTCCAGAATTCCTTCTATAGCACCTGATGGCTTGGTTTCTTGGTTTTTCCTAAACTGATTCAACAGTCATTAAAATTCTACCTTGCATGTCCCTCACCAAGTCATAGATGATCTTACTTTCAAAGAGAAGCCTATTGGATACTCTTTCCTGCTTTGTCAAAAATTAATTAACCGTACATTTGTGGGCCCAGCTCTGGATTCTCTATTCTATTCCATTGTCTGTTTTTGTGCCAATACCATACTGTCTTGATGATGACAGCTTTGTAGTAGAGGCTAAAGTCTGGGATTGTGATGCCTCCCGTTTTGGTTTTCTTCTTCAATATAACTTTGGCTAAACAGGGTCTTTTGTGGTTCCATATGAATTTGAGGATAGTTTGTTCTAGTTTTGAGGAGAATATTGGTGCAATTTTGATGGGGATTGCATTGAATGTGTAGATTGCTTTGGGTAGTAATGACATTTTCACAATGTTTATTCTTCCGATCCATGAACAGGGAATATTTTTCCATTTCTTGGTGTCTTCTTCCATCTCTTTCATAA
>NC_043702.1:77654385-77675395 GCF_006229205.1 Suricata suricatta
GAACTGAGGGTTGAAGGGGAAGGGGGAGGGGGGAAAAGAGGTGGTGGTGATGGTGGAGGGCACTTAAGGGGAAGAGCACTGGGTGTTGTATGGAGAACAATTTGACAATAAAATATTATGGAAAAAAAACAAAGAGAAGCCTATTGCCTATTATGTACTTACGCAGCAATAAGAATACTAACAGTAGTGACAATGATAATGCTTCCTCAAGCCAGACACTACTCTAACCACTTTCACCTATAACTCTTGAATGATCAGAAATCTATAACTGTTATTATTATTAACTCCACTTTATTGATGAGGAAACTGAGACATGGACAGGTAAAATAACTTGTCTAGGGTCACACCCTAATAATAAGTGAGAGAATGGAGACTTGACCCAAGCACCCTGGTCACAGAGTCCAGGATCTAAGGTCAATAACCCTGCACCCATCCAGCTGTAAACCATTTCCATAGACAAACATGGATAGCCACATAATCCCAATGAAAAATATTACTTTCTGTATATATATATATATATATATATATATATATATATATATATATACACACACTGAGAGACAGAGAGAGAAAGAGACCTTTCCAATATCTTTTTTAAGGGACTTTATTTTTTAGGGGCACCTGGGTGGCTCAGCCGGTCAAGCGTCTGACTTTAGCTCAGGTCATGATCTCATGGTTCAGGATTTGAGCCCCACATGGGGCTCTGTGCTGACAGCTAGCTCAGAGCCTGGAGTGTGTTTCAGATTCTGTATCTCTCTCTCTCTCTGACCCTCCTCTGCTCACGCTGTCTCTCTCTCTCTCTCTCTCTCTCTCTCAAAAATAAATGAAACATTAAAAAAGATTTTTTAAGGAACTTTATTTTTTAGAGTGGTTTACATGTACAATAAAATTAAGAGGAAATACAGAGATTTTCCATAGATTTCCTGCCTTCACACATAGCATCCCCCATTAACATCACTTATCAGAATGGTATGTTTTTTACAAAGGATGAACTTTAATTGACACATCATAATCACCCAAAGTCCAAAGTTGGCCTTAGGGTTCATGCTTGGTGTTGTAAATTCTCTGGGTGTGGCCAAACATATTATACCATAGACCAATCATTATAATATTATACAAAGTATTTTCACTACCCTAAAAATTATCTGTGCTCTGATTTTTCATCTCCCTTCTCCTCAACCCCTAGGAACCACTGATCTTGTATTGTCTCCATTGTCTTGCCTTTTCCAGAATGTCATGTAGTTGGAATCATACAGAATGTAGTCTTTTCAGATTGGCTTCTCATTTAGCATCATGCATTTAACTTTCCACAATCTCTTTCCATGGCCTGATAGTTCATTCTATTGTCTGGATGTGCCACAGTTTATTTATCCATTCACTTGTTGAAGGACATCCTGGTTGCTTCTGAGTTTGAGAAATTATGAATATAACTTCTATAAGCATCTCAGGGTATGGCAAATGATGAGTCATTTCCTCTTCTGTTATTTCCTTTATTAATGGACACATTTCCACTTGCACACTGGTAATGTTTTTATGGTGATGTAGACCTTCTTAAATAATCTAATTCTAATTGGTATTGACACAATGAAGTGTGTCTGTAGTCTTTTCTTCACATCCATCCTTTAAAACATCCATCTAAGTTGTATTTCTTTCCTTAAGATGCTGATATTGAACATCAACAACAAAAAACAACCATGTAAACAAGGAAAATATTTCAATGGACCTAAGAAAGCTTTCTAATGAAATTTCAAGAGAACAAAGAAGAAAAAGTTCAGATAAAAATGGTAAAATGGGGCACCTGGGTGGCTCAGTCGGTTAAGCATCTGACGTTGGGTCAGGTCATAATCTTGCAATTCATGAGTTCGAGCCTGATATCAGGCTCTGAGCTGACAGCTCGGAGCCTGGAGCCTGCTGCAAATACTGTGTCTCCCTCTTTCTCTGCCCCTCCCCTGCTCATGTGCTCACTCACTTGCTTGCTCTCGCTCTCTCTCTCTCTCTCTCTCAAAAATAAACATTAAAAAAATTTTAATGGTAAAACTAAGCACTGTATAAGAAAAATCAGTTAATCACATAAAGAAAACCTGATCATGGAGAAGGAAGCTAGTAATTCTTTGGAGGAAACAATCGGAAAAAGAATCCAGAATAAGGCACATGACATCCAATACTCATAAATCCATGCACATAGTGTGAGGCATAAAAAAGGGAATGCACATGTTAACACAAATATTGTAGTTGTTGTTTTTTAAATAGGGGTAGAGCATGACCTCAAGAATCTAATGATATTACTTCCCCATAGATTCAGAGGAATGAGGTTTCCAGGTTAGTTGGAAGTTCCTTGCTCAGGGAAACACACAAGTTGAGGAGAAAGATCATTGTGTTTTTAAGAAAACATTCTCTATAACAATTATATACAAATGGATACTTAAATGGATATTAATAGATTGTTCTTACATATGTGAAAGTCTTATTCTGACAAAGTCTCAAAGCCTTCTTATGAGTCCTTGAATATACCAACATATTCTCTTCCCACGGTCTTCACAAAGAAAATGCTTTGTGGAGAAATTCAGATGGCTGGTTCCTCATCTCATCCACATCTTTATATAAAAGAAGTTTTTCCTGACTCCCCTATGTAAAAGAGAATTCACTCACCTCTCCATCTCTCATTATTCCAATTATCTTGCTTAAATTTTCTTATTTAATAAAATGTATTAATTAGTTTTTGCTCCTAGAATATAACACCTTGAAAGTAGTGACTTGATTTTGTTCCTTGCTATAGGTATAGGTCCTAGAATAATGACTAGCACATGAGTAGTAGATGTTTAATAAATGATTATTAAATGAATAAATAAAAGAATAATAAAAATCCTTATAAATAAAATAGTAAATGTGAATAAGGAGATAGTACAGTTAGGTGGATCCAAATAGTGTTCAGCAATGAATCCACACTAATACGTGGAGAGGTCCAATAGCAAATAACTGACCTCTATCCATTCCTGACACTCTACTTACTGAAATTTCTGTAATAGCAGCTTCTATAAAATCAAGCTATACTTTCTCAACTTGCTTATCTCATAACTGAAAGAATAATGATAGGATTCTTTTTTAAAAGCTTGAATGATAAGAAAAATAAATATAAATTTCTACATTTTAGAGTCCATAAATTTATGGGAACCAACTTAACACTGGTATATGAAAAAGATATGAACATTTGCATAGTTGAGTATTTTCATTATTATCTCACTTATCAATTAGGTCCAGGCTAGCTGCTAAGCAAGATGCTAGACAGACATAGATGAGTAAGCTATGGTCCCCACTTTCAAGGAACTTACAGTCTATTGAAAAATACAAGTAGATATCTTTTATATATGTAGAAATTTCTTGATGTTTAGTGCCAAAAAAGCTAATATTGGAGATGAAGGTAGAGCAGTTACTTTAATCTAAGGTTTCAAGGAAGAGTTCCTGATGGAGAGCATACCTGAACTTGGTCTTGGGATAAGCCCATGTTGCACAGGTTAAAAAAAAAAATGAGGGCTGCATTCCAGGCAGAGGCAATAGAATGGGCAAGGAAAATGACACAGCTTAGACATACTACCAGTAATACAGTATTTCCAGAGCATGGAATTTCTGAGGTAGAAATGATGGGGTGGCAGAGAATATGGTTATGAAAAATCTGAACTTTTCTTGATAAACACTGGGAAGTTACTGAAGGAGTCTGAGCAAAGCAATGGCCCACAGAGGATGTAATTAAAGGGAGCAAACTAGAGACAGAGTGTTCGGAAGACTATGGCAATAGTCTAGAAAGGTTAAGATGGAAACCTAAATTAACACCTCGGGAATCAAGACTGAGAAGAGAAGACACAAAAAAATGTCAAAGGATGTTGACATGGGTAGGAAAGAATCAAGTTGAATTCCAGGTTTCCAATAAATATCAGTTGCCAATACATCCAATACCATCCTTGACAGTGCGCTATTTATTTAAAAAAATTGAATTTAGATGAGTGGTATTTAACATTTGTCTAACCATTCATGCTATCTATAAAACACTTTTGAATACATCTTCAAGTATGTATGTTTCTTCACTTACAAATGTACAGGGGCAACTAAACTGATATAGTTATGGATCACAGTAAGAATACAAAAATTAGAAATTAGAAATGTGAGATAAAAATATAAGGAATAAAATAAATATAAATAAGTTTTAATATATTCTTCCTCTACCAGGTCTAGAATAAGGTAAAGAATAATTTCATTTCACGTGCACCAGTCTGTTGATTCTCACACCGTTCTGGGGACATTGATAAAGGAAGCACATTGCGGGGAAGATGGCCAGGATGAGGAAAGTTGTAGAAATCGTATCAGGTTACTGTGGGCCTTTGAGCCAGGAAAGCAAAACCCAGGGAAGACAATAATGGCTACCTTCAAAGTGAAGGCAGAGATTATTCGCAGTTCTTCTACCACATGTCTCTCTGTCCTTACTATTCATAAAAGGCAATACTAGACTGATTAGTAATAGGATAAATCCTGATTGAGGCATATTTGCTAGAAAGCAGTAACATTGCGGTTTTAAAGGTTACTACTTATGTGTGGCTTTTTGCTCTTCATGCCTCCATGCCTTCAGTGCAGTAAATTCCCCAGGAGCAGATGCAAGAAGAGGAGCCCGGATTCCTTTTTTCAATTCTATGGTGATACTCCAGTGGCATGAGTGGTAAAAACCACCAGCCCCATCCTGATGCCCACTCCAATTCTTCCTTGCTCATGCTCTGGCACTCTCATCTCCTCTATTTCCCATTCACTAGTAAGATTTGGGTTTGGGACATGGGACAGAGTAAGGTTCTCCTTTTGCCTTGGGACCAAATTATTTGGGCTTTTCAGTGGTATTTTGAGAAGAAGCAAAGCTAAGAATAAAGTTGTTCTGTGTTCTCATTTTCTGTATATCTCCTCAGAAATTCCACAGGGAATAGAACTGACTAGTCCAGGGCTGGATTTGAATACTCCTGAGTCCTCAAGCCGAAGTCCAGCTAGTTATGCCTCAATCCTGACACTACCTTCCACACAAACATATGAATGCCAGTTGTGTAAAAGAGGGAGAAAATAGACTATAATGATTTAACAGACAGGAAGAGAATTTTGAGTTCTAATAGGCAGTTAAAATTTACTAGCAACAAAGCAAAACTTTCCAAAAATCACTGTCCCAAAATGACTTCCTTGAGAGATGATAAAATGGATGTTGGAAAGCAAAGACCAACAGAAGACTGGGTTAGTAGTAAGAACGGATAAATATTAGGCCCAGCTTTGCCAATAATTAGCTTTCATCTTGTATCTCTGGGTTTTGGTACTTGTACTTGATGACCATCAAGAACCCTTCAGCTCTGTATTGTATTGTTGTGTATCTAAAGTACGTCTGACAGGCAGCTCAGAGTCTTTAACTGGGGCATTTGTTGTTGTTGTTGTTGTTGTTTTAGTTTTCTAAATAATTCTACCTTTAAGCCACTGTTCCCTTGTTCATTTGTTGTTTTCAAATTTTTTTTCAACTTGTGTTTGCTGGTTTGTTTCCGGAAGCTAAGGCCCTAGAGCTGCGCTCGACCCTCCCATATCTGCATCCTAACAAATGTGAAGCTAAATGGTTGTTGAAGAGTATTTCCTGTAGTTTCTTCTGATTATGGGTGGTAAACCTAGTTTCAATGGTTTTAATTTTCCCTTTAACATTCAAGTACACTTTAATCAAGGAGTATCAACTAGTAAACACTTTTCTTGGCTAGAGACCAAGATATATGTTTTTTATACATCACTAATGTTATGCAGAGGACATATTATTTACAATATTCTTTTCATTGAATACTGGATTCTCATTTCCAGAATTTTTTAAATGCCATGTGTTTCATCAGAAGACAAAAATAAACAATCTTGTAATACATGATGGTTCAATAGAGTTAAAAGAGCTCTAGGCTATTTATAGCAATTAGACCGTAAAGAGAGAAACAAACCATATGTACATTTATTATGTCCATAAAATATAACATATGGCAATAAATTCTGACAGTGATGGTGGGACTATTTGCATGTCACATGTCAGTGTGCACCACTGGAATTAATGAATAGGATTTGTCACACAATCCTGTCACAATAGGATTTTCTTTTGGATCTGGAAGGGACAAACTGTCTTAATAAATATTAGCCGTGGCTAATACTGGATGACATCTTAGGGACAGAGATGAACATGTCCTTATCTCCCCTTCCTTAGTTTCCTGTTCTTTCATAATAATTCCCAGGGATGCAAAGAGGCACTTCTCACTAAAGCCTTATTCCACTTGGATGCCAGAAGCTTCTGCTTCCCAGAGTCTCCTAGATGAGCAGAAGCAAGCCCTATTCCTGGGAATCTTGGTCCCAATTAGTAAGTCATTGGCAGAAATACCACTTAGTTGCAGCCTCTTCTTCACCTGGCAGAGTGGTGCTGAGAACTGTGGCCCTGATGGTGAAGTAAAAAGCTTTGCTTTTCTCCTTCTACACAGCCTACTATGGGGACAGCACCATGCCAGGTGCCAGGAAAGAAGAAAATGGGGCAACTGAAGAATCAGAAAATGTGGCCCATCCCCTAAGGGAGTTAGAATGCAAATGAGAGGTGGAACACGCACACATAAAATAACTATGAGATGACCCAAAATTTTGTTATTTATAACCTCTCACTGAATTCAAAGGAGAATGGATGCTAGTAATGGTTGAGTACAGTAAAATCCTGACTCTCACAATATTAGCCTTGGACGAATTTAGCATTATGCAGTGAGTGGAAGCATTCAAGGGAATCAGTGATGCTTTGAGAAGCGGAGACAGGGGAAAGCAGGAGGGAAAAGCACCCAGCAGATGGAAGGCAGGAAGCCCTAACTAGGAAGGCAAGGCTCTCACATCATCTAAAGGGACTACTTCCTGGAAAGGAGCCTCCTGCTTCCAGACTGAATAAACAGAAAGGGGAAATAGATAAATGGAGGGGAGGAATGGAATGGAACAGTTAAAACATATTCTTTCAGGGACACATGGGTGGCTCAGTGGGTTAAGCATCCAACTTCAGCTCGAGTCATGATCTCATGATTCATAGGTTCAACCTTGAGTTGGGCTCTGTGCTGACAGCTCAGAACCTGGAACCTACTTCAGATTCTGGGTCTCCCTCTCTCTCTGCCCTTCCCCCACTGGCTCACGTGCGTTCTCTCTCTCTCTCTCTCAAAAATAATAAACATTAAAAAAATTTTTAAAGATGCTCTTTCAATGCATAATGTAAAACCCATCTTCTTCTCTATGTGACTGTTGGTTATAATCTGCATTTCTCAGATGTTGTGGAATGGATTTTCTTGGGAGGAATCACAATAACTTGCTAATTCTTCATGGAATACTTGAGTGAGACAAAAGCTAATGCTACTTATGTGTATCTGATATTCAGTCTACAGTGAAAGTATCACAAAGCAATAAGTTGGCAGGTGTTTGAATTCTATCAGTCCATTAAGGCTCCATTCAAATTACAACCTAATTAAGAAACGTCAATTTAAAGTAGATTCTCTATCCTCAGAACTCCTGTATTATTTCATCTGTTGTAGCACTTATCACTACTACCTCTGGTACTCATTGCTTACTACTTTGTAATCTCTCCTTCAAAATTGAACATTTCATGAAGACATATGTCTGAGGCATATTTGCAACTTCACATTACCTAGCAGTGGGCTTAAATGTATTAAGTGTCTTCTGAATGAATAAGTAGATTTATGAATGTTGAAATAATATAGTATACATGATAAATGTAAGTCCTGACGGAGCTTTGTATACACAGGTAATCAGGCTGAATTGGAACTGATCAGGCAAGGCATTTAGGCAGAGGTAACTATTGAGCTGGTTCATAAATAAAATGGTGAACTTGGATCAATGTGGATCATGAACAGCATTCTAAGAGAAAAGAATAGCATCACTGTAAAAAGCACTGACCACCGTGACACATGGATGTAGCTCTGTATTTATAATAATCTCCACTCTTTTCCCCTGGAGAGGCAAAACTAGCCCTAGTCCTCTTGAGTGGAAGCAGAGTACCATGGCATGAGATAAGGAATAATAAAAGTTACTAATCTGCCCGGGGGGTGGAAAAACACCCATCGACACACATATACAATCTTTTCAGAATAGGAGTGAAACATATACCAAAAATATAAAGCACAGCCATTATTAAGCAATTCCAAGAATACTGTATGATCACCTTTCAAAAGCACAGCAACCTATTTCCCACATTAATTTAGTTCATTACTAGCTGCTATAATCCTAGGCCATTTACAGTGGCAAAAGCAGAAGCTTCTCAGATGTGAACAAATAATCTGCTAGACTAAACCAAGTTGTTAGAAACCCACCCATTTTATTCAGTGTTCAATTATTCAAAAATTCATTGAGTTCCAAATGCATATAAAGTATTGTATGAAGCAATTTGGGAAACACATACAAGTTTAAGACAAGATCCTTGTCCTTACAGAAATTATTGTCTGAGAGACAAGAATTATATAGGTACAAGTAAAAGATTTATATAATGTCTGTTCCATGTGAATGTAAGTAAACCATTTAGGAAAAACTTTCAGAGAAGGGGCCAATCACAAGTAAAGTGCTGCATGGAAAAGGTGGCTTCTGGTCTAGGACTTCAAGGAGGATATGGTTACGTGGCGTTTTAGAAAGAGCATTCCAAATCGACAGTAAGGCATTCATGAAAATACACAGGGGTACAGTTTATTCCCAGAATACTGACTATCCAAAATTCTAGGCTCATTGGAATGGAAGGTAAATCTGGAGAACAGAAAACAAAACAAAAAAAGAAAAATGGATTGGGCACAGATTATATAAGGGATTTTTCTGCTAGTCCCAAGGCCTATTCCATGCATAAGACCTTTCGACAGCTCAGGCAGTCACAGAGATTTTCCCATGACTGGAACTTACCTGCATTATTGAAAACAGCTGTTTGGATTCTCTTGGGTAACTTTCCAATTTATTACCTTGAAGTATGGATTGTTTTCATTTTCAAAAAAAATTTCAAAACCATACAACATTTATATAATCATGATATATTCCTTGTAGATTCTGATATTATCTTTTAGATACTCAAAAGCAAGGAAATTCCATTTAATGACACCAAGTTAATTTATTCTGTAAATAGTTAGCATAATCCTATAGCATTTACAGTGGCAAAACCTGAATCCCTGAAGTCGATAAATGAAGGCTATTGTATCAGTCTTAATTTACATTTCCAGATTATAGCCAGAGTAATGAAACCCTTTAGGATTATTAAAATGCATTTTGTACAGTGAATTTATTACCTGGCATTTCTTATTTATGACTCACAGAAAGACGAAGCTAAGTGAAATAAAATACGAACTAAACTTTCTCCAGAATAACAAGATCCCATTCACTCCTTCAAATACACTTTTATGAGGTTTTAAATGGTTGTTGGTTTGATGCTTAGGAGCAATGCTTTTCACTTTACCTATCTTGGAGACCGTTTTAAAGCAAACTGTTTACCATAAAGAAAACATTGTATGTAGGTCTTGGAGCTAAACTATATTATTTAAAACACCTGGTGGGTAAAGGTTTCTTTGACGTGAAATCACAAGGAGCAAATGATTTCAAGTCTGACAGAATTATTCATGGCCATGTCAGGGCTGGCTGGCTTGTTTGTCTGTCAGTATCTTAATAATCAAGCGCCCCTCTCACTTAGGTCAAAATGAAGTCCTGAGAAAAGGACATCATACTCCAGCCACATAACTGAATTATTGCCATTTCCCACTTACAAAGGGTAGCAGCACTTCTGTTACAGCTTTTATGCTCTCAGAAATTGTTCTCACTCAGATTAGAGCAAATTACAGCACATGCCTTCCTCAAAGTGCCTCATTCACTGATGCCATGGCCTTCCTGGCCACACAGAGAAACAAGCATGTCATCCTCTAAGCAGAGGCTCTGACTCCACCATTTCTTCTCCAGTGACTGTTTGCTCATGGCACACCACCCTGGGGAAGAAGAGGAGCAATGAGATCACGTTATCCATCTAGTTACTTCTCTTACTGCTAAAACCTCAGAGTGTGCAAAGCTTTCCCTCTTCCAGGTCAAATCCTGGCTCTTTCAGAAGATTCCCTGGAGTGCTGCTTGGAAAACCAGCATCTCTTGAGGTACGGCTACTTCCGTGTCTCCTGCCATGATGGTCTGCATGGCTTCACTGGACCAAGATCACATCCACAGAAATGGAGGCGCCCCTAGAGTCTGTGTGGCCAGAGATTTATACCCTCACTCTATCATTACCAGCTTTGTGATAGTAATGAGCACATACTTTCTCTGTACTTCAGATTTCTCATCTGAAAAGTGGATATAAACATAATACCTACTTCAAATAACTATCATAAATAGTTCATATGGAGTCATAATAAATGAGAATTATTGTCATTGTTTAATATGGCCCCCACTTCCCAGTTATACATTAGCTCTGAAGCTAAGTCAGAGAGCAATCTGGTTGTCTGGCCCAATGACTGTACTCAAAATTGTCCTTCCTTGAGGGTCATCAGTTTTGGAGCAAACTCACATTCCATAAATTCCCCATCATTCCTTCTTTCCACTGGAGGATGAACTCCTTCTGTTTCCAAAGAGGACCCTGGCACCCTCTCCCCATAAGTTTCACTTATTTGGCTTAGGCTTTCACACTGGAACCTTTACTGCACTGAATTCAAGCCATAAATACTTATGAAAGACTTCAGAAAAATACAGCATCAAGGCATATAATGGGATCCACATAGTATTGGAAGCACTGCCCAGTGGCTAAGAACCTGCAGACAATGGCTTCACTACTATTACCCAGAATCTCGAGCAAGTTCCCTAACCTCTCTGGTCCTCAGTTTCTCTATCTTCAAATGTGGAAAATGGTAATAATCTCATAGGGTTGACATGACTGTAAAAGAAGTTAATATGGAACACCCAGGACTCCAAGATGGTTTCACCTACAGTGGTGAAGGAGAAGGAGCTCCTGGTGTCAGACTAGGAGCACTGCCAGCTGGATACTGATGTGGGATCTCCCCCCTCAAGGCACTGCTGTAGTGTTTCAAAGTGGTCGCCACCTGTATTACAACAAGTATGTCAACGTGAAGAAGGGAGGCATGCTGGGATATCTGTGGTGCTGGCAGCTTATGTGCTTTTCCGCCACCGTCACAGTAACAAACACCCTGAAAAAGACCCGCTGTGAAGGCACATTCTGACCATGACCTTTGCCTGGCACCCTTGAATCCTTTCATATCCTAATTGAAAATGAACACCTGATAAAAGTTGACTTGTACATGAAAAAAGAAAGCAGTTGATATGTATAAATGTTTAGAACATACCCAACACTTGACTACCTGTTATCACTTGTTTTAAAGAATAATCATTTAGCCCAGGGGGGCTCAGTCAGTTGAGCGGACAACTCTTTGTTTCAGCTCAGGTCATGATCTTGTGATCGTGGGATTAAGCCCCACACTGGGCTCTGCACTGGGCATGGAGCCTGCTTAGGATTCTCTCTCCCTCTTTCTCTTCCCCTCCCTCGCTCTCTCTCTCTCCAAATAAATAAACTTAAAAAAATAAAACAGTCATTCATAAGCTTTAAAGTTAAATCTAGGTTTGAATCCCAGGTGTTCCACTTTCAAACTCTGCAGTCTTAGGTGATGAGAAGGAGAACTAATATTTGCTTAAATTACTTACCACTTATATATATTATCTAATTTTATTTCATAACTGTCCTATAAGTATTGTTATTGTACTCGTTTTACAAATGAGGCAACTAAGATCTAGAAGGAGTTTGTAATTACTAACATATAGTTATCTATATGCTTACCACTGAACAATACTGCCTCTCCATGTTATATACTAACCACCTGGCAATACCCTAACCGGTCCAAAAAAAAAAAGGATCATAATTAAAATGCAAACCATAACGCAGTGCAGGAGAAGCATTAAGAGCTTCCCAGGAACATGTGCATGTGAAGCATGGAGGTTGGCGTGGTAAAGCATACCACAGGAGTCACCGAGGGAGCATTCTTTCATAGATCTCGGTCAGCTCTTCATAGACCTGCACTAGGGCAGGCCTCATGGCATGGCCTCTGTGTGCTAATCAAAAGATTTTAACAATAGTTAAATTACCTCTAAAACAGTAAGTGCATCCAAGGGCCCTGTAAACATGATCCAAAATGTCTTTTTCACACTTGGTATTATTTGCTGACACCACTCTGAAGGAAATGAAATGCAGACTCAAATATGCTCTGGGAAACACTTCCTCTCCCTGGGACTCACCCCTGCAGTACTGGGGTAAACAGCCTTACTCTGTTTCAACACAGCTCAAAGGCTTCAGTTGCTCAAAGATGTGTGGAGGCAACATGAGCAATGTGGTGGGCCAAGCAGCCAGGAAGCAGGATTCTAGGGAAAACATACCCTGGGTGAGGAATGCACCATCCTTGTGAAACATCTTGCCTGAGAGTTTATAAGTGGAATGGATCCAACCTCCTCCTTTATAATAAGAAAAGCTCTATAATGCTAAGGGGCATATAGGAGCAATAATTTTGTTGTGCCGCAAGGATGTAGACCATAAATAAATGGGATTTCAAAAGCCCTATAGAAGTGGGAGAATTAAAAAAAAAAGAAATAGTAAATGGAAAACCTGAGGGGGAAACGTTAAGACTGTGGAGAGAGAACAAGAAAGTATAAAGGGATGTTTTCTTAAGCTTTGTGATTTGGCAATCTTTGCACCTCCTCCAAAAAAACCATAGTGATATTTGCACTACCTGCTATTATTTTTGGTGTGGGCTTTGTATTTTGAGAAGGGAGGGGCATGCGGAAAGTTTTGTGACTAACTTCGATGTGGCCCAGAGGCTGCCCAAAGGGGATCAGCAGTTATAAGCTACTACAAGTCCCCTGGCTGAACATTTTTAGAAAAAAAAAGTGACCTACAAGCCATTCCTAGTGCTGTGAATGGGCCTGCACAACTAGCAGATTCTCTCTAGTAAATACCAGAAAGTCTGTGGCTGCCTCCCACACAATCTCATTCCAGGTTACTATATGGTACAAAGAATCATGTATCAGGAACACTACATATTTCACCAATGAAATATAATTTCCAGCAGTTCTTATGTTTATTGAAAACCCTCAAATGACTGCTGAGATAGTGGTAGTTGACGGTTTGTACCCACTGGCCTTCAGAAAGGGAAGTCCTGAGTAGAGTCTTTCAAATGCTACCTAAGCATCCTTCAGGTATGTAGCCTGGATTAGAATACTTCAAAAGTTAACCAGGCATGGATTAAAACTAATTTACACTCTCACACATTTATTGTCCTTGCTAAAGTATTTTAAAGACAAATTATAGCCACTACCATAGTTTATTGTGTTTGGTCCTGAAGCTAGTAAGTAGGCAAACTGGGACAAGAATTTGTGGTGCCCCAATGCAGGCACTACTAACATTAAAAGGAATTTATATTCCAGAAAGAGAAAAGGACAGGTACACAGATAAAATGAAGGGAGAAAAGCCAGTCTTAAATTTGCAAAGAGGAAAACTGGTATTTGTGTTGCCTTAAAAGCTCATCCTATTTTTTCAGTGAAGAAGACAACTGGCTAGAGAAAAAAGTTCTGTTTCTTCTTTACATGATTCTCTAAAGCAAATTCCAGATGAGTGGCAATATGCTTGAAAATATAAAATGTACAAATTCCTTAATCTAGCATTTTCCCTTTCAACATTTACTTTAATGAGATTATCACATATGTGAAATATATTTATGTACAAATATGAATAAGGATTGCCCCATCACATTGGTATGTTAGCAAAAAATATCTGAAACAATTGAAACTCATCAACAGGGAATTGATTATGCCTATTAGTATAATTCAACAAAATGGACTGCATCCATCAAGCATATTGATGTACATTACTGTTGGTATGGACAAATGACCACAATATATTGAGTGTTTATTAAGATCAACAGAGAGGCAAAGACAATAGTTTTGATTATCTGGATATAAAACTGTGTGCCTGGGGCACACAATAAGAAAGAAAGTTTGCCTTAATGTTCAGAGTAATCTCTGAATGATGGGATCTACAATGAACTTTGCCTTCCTTTGTGTATTTTTGTTAATTGTTTATATGTTTATGATGAGCACCTACTGTATTACTCATTGGAAAAAAGTAATACTGGTATGGTTGATGATGTGGCTTGTTATTTTGGGTTTATACTCTAATGAAATCAGCTCATGTCACTCACCTACTTGAGACAATTTAATGGCATACCGACCAAATCTAAAATAAATCCCCAAACTTTATTGTGGTCTAGCCCATGCCTGCCCTTCCAGCCTTATTCTCCATCATTCACTCCTACCCCACCTCTAATTCACTACCCTTCAGCCATACTGACCATCACTCAATTTCTTCAAGATGTTGGATTTCCTTTCCACCATACAGTAATAACACGTGCTATTCCCTCTGCTCAAGGAAATATTAATCTGCTCTTCACCTGCCCAGTGTTTCCTTATAATCTAATATCAGATGGTTTATCAATTCTTCAAACAGTTGTTCCATGGCCTACAATCCAAATGTAATCTCCACTAGACCCTCTCCTAAAAACAAGTACTCTTCTACTCCAAGCATGATCACATACTTGTTAATATATTTCTTTAAAGTCCGATTTCCTATTGTACTAATAGCTCCAAGTAGAAAGTAACCACCACATCCTAGTGTCTGTCCAGGATCTGACACTTAGTAATGATTCAATATATCTCTGCTAAATTAATAAATAGGAACTGAAGAACAGGAAAAATGGAATATGTGAATTTAAATTCCAAAACAAAAAACATAACACCTAGCATCTTCTGAGAACTTAATGAGAAAGTAGTTTTACCACCATTATTTTCATTCATTCCTGATAAAAGCGGCTTATCATTATCTGTGATTTATGAGATTAAAAGGAGATTAAGTGACAAAAAATCAAGATAACAAATGAATTTTCTAAAATATGCAAATAATAAAAACATTGATGCAATTCTCAAAACCACGTCTTCAGCATTATATCCAGGCCCCATTGCACCAACTCCTTTAAGAGGAAAATGGATAATCCTATCTGGATCTGAGGGCAAGAGAGTGCCAGATAGAGGCACAACTTTCATATTCAGGCCCACCAGCAGGGTTTATGATAGATGACCTTCCAACTATATTTTTAAATGATGACCAGCAGAGCACAAAGTCTGCATGTTGGAACATTTGAGAAAAAGCGTTAGAATCTTTGATAAGTGTTTTTAAATTACATAGAAAAGTTAATAATGCAGAAGATTTGGCTCTCCACCAGCAGATATTAAACATCAATAAATAAAAGTTAGTTTTTCCACTTCTAGGTTTTAGCCCATGGGAACTATCCACACATACACTATACTACACACACACACACACACACACACACACACACACTATACATATATACATACACCACAGAATATATCAGAATCATTTTTCTATGAATTATCTTCTAAAGAGGTATGAAAAATATTCATCTAATAAGAAGAATAGTTATAGCAAACAACTTTCTAAAAGATAAGTAACAAAATTTTGTAAATAAGCTTAAAATAATAGACTGAGTGCCTCCAAAATTGAGAAACCATTCATGAAGCCAGAGGAGCTGGGGAGCCTGGGTGGCTCAGTTGGTTAAGCATCCAACTTTGGCTCAGGTCATGATCTCATGGTTCGTGAGCTTGGGCCCTGTGTCGGGCTCTGTGCTGACAGCTCAGAGCCTGGAGCCTGCTTCAGACTCTGTGTCTCCCTCTCTATCTTCCCCTCCCTGACTCATGCTCTGTCTCTGTCACTCCAAATTGAATACACATTTTAAAAACTTTTTTAAGAAGCCAGAGAAGTTAATTCTGCTAAATAAAAAATTAAGAACACAAAAAATAACCAGCTCCCTCAGTAACCCCCTCTATTTTTTCCTCTTTTATTGCTTAATTGATGATGATGATGACTAAAACTCTCAACTTGAAGAGCCCAGAAATGTTGGACAAACATATGTTTTAATATCTTACGTTTGAACAAGAATAGGAACCATATTTATCCTAAATAACTTTAGTTTGTTCACTCTCAGAAGGGTTTTATTCTGAATTTTACTTTAGATTTCAAAAAGAGCTGCTCTTCACAAATAGAAAATGGGGAATCCCTTGTGGCAACAGAAAAATTCCAATGGAAAAGTTTTATCATTTAATTTCTGACAGAAGTAGTTGAAAGTTGACAACCATTATATTATTACAGTATGAAACACTTTATCATGTGATTGATTTTCCCCAAAATACCTAATAAATATCTAAGATATTTAAAATTTTCGTTGGAAGCATCTTTCAAATACCCTAGGTACTGAGTTTTTCATTTCCACCACTTAAATATAGTGTATGTGTGTATATCCATACGTGTAATAAAAGTGAGTTGCAACTCTAGAAGTGACAGAAAGAAATTACTTCTCTTGAGATGAGATGTATCTCAAAAATGTTTCAATTACTATCAGACATAGTTTTATCATCTTTAATATTCCACATACAGTCTAGTCCATTCCTTAGAGACTGGCGTCTTTTCATAAATCATATTTCCCATATGTCAGGAAGACAAAGCTCATGATGAAATGTTAATAGTTAGATGATAGTTTCAATCACTTCTGGCTTCTTTTCTGGAAAAAAAAAGTGGGATCAGCACCTTTCTGAGGGTATTTGTGCAGAGGCCTTTTTCTCCCCCGTAAGGTTTGGTTATCTTGCCTAAACTCAGTGTTAGCTGTGAACATTGGCTAAGTTTGGGGTTACTAAATTCTTAATATTCAAGAAACATTTGAGATTTTTAATTTGCATGGTGGTTACAATTGTACCCAGTGAAAGATCAAAGTCTGTTTGGATTATATTTCATCTTAAAGGATTACTATAAATGTAGATTCTCATTTGGTCCTGGAGAGAAAACTCTCTAGCAATCTCCATAGATTTCAATTTTGCTCCCCAGGGCTGCTGGGACCTCTAGGGAGATCAAGCAGCATCAAATGAGACCTTATAGCCCTTGGATTAATTTTGAGAGCAAGATTATAGCTGCCCCCACCCTCACCCTCAATCTCCTCAACTCTGGGGGGCCAGAGTCTATCAGAAATGGCAATCTTTCCCTTACAGCATGATTCTAGAAGGATGCCGTCTTACATATGTGTGCCTACAGAAAGAAAAGGCACCAGATACTTGAATCACTAGGACACTCCTAAACTTATGTGTTTAAGGACCCTAGCATATAGCCTTTCTTGTGCTGATAATGAAGTCATACAGCACAGTTACAGGCTGTGGGGGAAAAAGTGGCCTTGAATCCCTTCTCATACAGAAGCATCCCCTAAGAAGACCTCACCTCAAGAGTTTGAGACTGGTTTTATCTGTATCCGGGGTAGATCCGGCTACTTAAGACTTCTGAGAGCCTGTTGTGGGTGAAAGGCCAGTTCTCCCAGTGACAAGCAGGCTTTGTTCCCTCCACTTCACTGCCAGAGCCTCTATCAGGCAGCCCAGCATGTGAGTGATTCACCCACCGAGGTAGTTTTGTGGGAGGAGAGACTGGAAAATAGGAACACTTTTTATATCTTCCTGGTAAGAGTATAAAAGGAATGGAATAAAAGGATTTTTATTTAAAAACACATATTAAAGGGTATAAAATGGTGAAGTGTGCTGAAACCCAACACTGAATAAAGACAACACCCCATGTCCTTAGGGAAGGACAATCATACACTAGGTGCTCTGAAAATTATTGTACCTGGAGGGTAAAGAAAGATAAAATTAAATAACTGAAAAATCATGATGGGATGTGACAAAAACAAACTTGAAGGAAAACTGAGTAAACATTCTTTATGTGACACAGGACTACCCAGAAATACTGCAAAAGCATATCTAGATATTTTGAAATTGTACACTAATTGGTATATGTCTTTACCACTAAGCTGTTAGCTTGCTGAATGCATGGACGATGGTTATCTGACTCACCACTGTACTCCCAGTGTCTAGCAAAATGGCATATAGTGGGCACTCCATAAATAGTTGTTGAATAAATAAATGAATGAATCCACTGTACAAAGAGATGTGGTAATCACAGCAATAAGCCCTATTAGAATCCAATTATCAAATATGTTTTATATTGTTTTTAGCATTAAACTCAATTTCTTTAAATTATTTAAAAATTGTTACACATTGTGGCAGAGAGATCTCTTCTTCAGGCCCTACTACCAGACTACATTTTCCAGCAACTTTTGCCATTATATGGAATCAATAGACTGAGTTCCAGCCAATGAAATATCAGCAGAAGTGATGTGCATCACCTCTGAGGTGATGCAGTTAAAAGCAAATATGCCTTTTTCACATTCTCTCACTCTCCCATATGTGCAACTGAATGAAGAGAAGAACAAGGTCCTAGAAGATGGTGGGACCACACAACAGAATGAGCCTGGGTCAGTGAGTTACTACGTGAAGCAAAGTCCTACACTGATCTGTACTGGACTAATATTCTTTAACTATATTCTTTATAAAACAAATATTCTTTTAAAAAAACATGTAATGTACTTAGTATAGAGTAGAAGCAGAGAATATCAGTAATCTTAGAAATAATGAAACCCAAGTACCTCTCCTCCTTGGTACTTGCCCCTACTCCAACCTTATTCCATATTTATAGATCAGGTAAAGGGAATAAAATATTCTGGAAAAATGGAAGTTTTAATAATATGATGGTCTTAAATTTTCTTACTACGAATTTATACCAATGTGTTCTCTCATTACCTTCTAAGGCAAAACAGGGTTACTTTGGCTTAAACTTTCTGTCACACAATTACACTCATACACTTGTTTCATACTATATTTAGCTCTAGAAAGAATTTTCTTTTCTTTCAGTGTTTGTCCCATCATAGCAAATATTTAATAAGCCCAAAGTTTGAATTTATGGCATATGTGCCACTCTCAAACTCTAAGCACTATGCACTCTCTAACTCTAAGCAAAATGGTTAAACTGATTCATTGAAATTCCACTTGCTTTAAAACTTTTATTAAATTTCCTTAACGTTGTTATGAAATAACATCTCCATGGGTTAAGTGAGCTAAGAAATAAAAATTATATAGTTATATAATTTTGGAGACAAAATAAGGATTACTCTAACACTACACAAATTAATGCTTATCTTCTGTTTTTCCATTGTCATAAATTGATGATGAAAGAAAGAAAATATAAACCTAGATTTGAAAACCTTTCAAGTAAAAAACGATGGATTTTGGTTCAGGTATAGATACACCCATGTTCCCTTAACCTCTCGGCGCTATTGTCCTCATGAGGCAATCACCCTTCTCATTTTCCAAATGGAAAACCAGATCTATATATAGTTAGAAGCCACAAGCATCAGTGTGAAGGCACATAAAATAAGTTATGTCCCACATACAGTATGCTGAAAAAATTTTAAAAAAAGAGAAATAAAATTATTATCCTTTGTTTTGCTCTGAATCTATAGCCTGACTTACATAAATTAAGTACAGTCATCTGATTTCATTTTGTTATGGTCATGTGGCCAAGTATATATCATCACAGGAGTTACATACCATGGTTTAGAAGATATCATTAAATGTCCTAAACAAAATATTGACCATCATGGGTCCATTCTTTTCATGATGTGATTATGATGATCTAAAGCTATATACTTGGAATTAGAAAAATATAAAATAAATTTAAAGCTGAAAAGGAAATAGAGTTGGCATAAATGTCAAAATAACTGAACAATCAACTTAAGAATATAACTCACACTGAGAGTATTCTTAGATATATTCCTATTTTGCTGATAATTCAATAGAACCAAATTCCTACCATTTTGGGGCAAAACAAAATGTTACCTGATAGACTAGCAAAACAACCATAATGTTTTCTCCCTAAATAAACCTTCCTATTTCAACCTTCATACACAGTGTACTCTACTTCAGACCAGTGACCTTAAAAGGAAGCAGGATCTGCCTAGTTTTCCATTGCTGCTTCATTCCATAGATAAATCACTCCAAGAAAGGCATGAATATGTAGAGAATTCCCGGCATGTAACTTGCTGTATGAACTCTTAAAACTTCTGGAAAGCTGGACCTAAACTGCATACAAATGCCCTGAGAACAGTGCTCTGTTTGCTGTTGCCTGGAATTCATTCAAAATTTGATCATTATTTAAACACCATAGAAATCATGGTTAGTAGAGACAATACACAGATATTATCATTTCTCCTGGGAGTACACCTTCTCCTTCCCACGACCTCTAATCCCTGCACAGCCACACCCATCTTGAAAACATTCACTAGTGTAATGTTTTAGTTCCAAGCGTAGTGTTTTAGTTCCAAGTCAAAAGTCCCTTTGCTGAAGAGACTACTGCACCTTCACCTTTTGGCGCACTGCATTCTCACCATGGTGAGTTGGGTTTACTCAAGGTGGTCGAAAGTCAGGGGGAATTCCTAGAATATCAAAACTACTGATTCCTTCCCAAGTATTTGGTTATTTGTTTGATTTTGTTTTTCCTTAAACATATAATAGGGACCTACCGGTTAAGTCAGCGCTTATGTTGTAGTGTCATATGCACATGTTGTGTAAAGGAGTGTTTTTTCCCATTAAGTCAAATTCTGTGCTGGTGCATGAAGGTATTGCATGACGAAAACTCTAAGGGGCTACTCTGAGAACCTGCCTGCCATGCCAGCAGCCACGTCGGTCTATTCCTGGAACTGGAACTATTGCATGACTTCTGCTGCTTCCCACACCCAATCTTGACCTGAAAAAAGGGGCCTTGACCAGCTCCAGTCTCGTATTCCACATTTTGTCCACAGCATGAACATGTCCTTGTTTATTTTTTTTCATAATATTTTATTGTCAAATTGTTTTCCATATAACACCCAGTGCTCTTCCCCTTAAGTGCCCTCCACCATCACCACCACCTCTTTTCCTCCCTCCCCCTTCCCCTTCA
>NC_043702.1:77675495-77709906 GCF_006229205.1 Suricata suricatta
GTGGCAATGTAAACTGGTGCAGCCGCTCTGGAAAACAGTGTGGAGGTTCCTCAAAAAACTATTGATAGAACTCCCTTATGACCCAGCAATAGCATTGCTGGGGATTTACCCAAGAGAGACAGAAACGCTGATGCATAGGAGAACATGTCCTTGTTTAAAATACGCTATGTAAAGAGATGTTCTTGACATGTTAAGTGAACAAAGCATGTTGTAAGGTATGTGTACAATATGATCCTACATTTGTAAAGCAGATGTATTAGTTTGCTAGGTCCGCAGTAACCAAGTACCACAAACTGAGTGACTTAAACAACAGAAATTTATTGGCTCATAGTTCTGGATACAGAAAGTCTAAGACCAAGGTTTGGAAGGTTTGATTCCTTCTTAGAACTGTGAGGGAGGATCTGTTCCATGACTCTTGCCTAGCTTGTGGTTGTCTGCTGGCATCTTTGACATTTCTTGGCTTACAGAAGCATCACCCAAATCTCTGTCCTCCCTTTCACATAGCATTCTCCCTGTATGCATGTCTCTGTGCCCAAATCTTCCCCTTTCATAAGGACACCAGCCATACTGGACACCACTCTAGTAACCTCATCTTAACTACAATGACTCTAATTCCAAATAAGACCACATTCTGAGTTACCAGAGGTTAGGACTTCAACAAAAGGATTCTGGAGGGATACTATTCAACACATTACAGCAAATGAAAATGAAAAGACTCTGTGCATTTGCATGCCATTATATGAGCACATAGAAAAGCATAGAAAGATACACAGAATACATGAATTGTGAACTTTCATTAAGTAGGTATGAGATTAGTGCAGGTTAAGCAGTAACTATTTAATTATTCACTGAACATTGCATCAATTTTTATTATTCACTGAACATTGCATCAATTTTTATTATTCACTGAACATTGCATCAATTGTTAGAATGAGTATGCACTGATTTTGTAATTAAGAATCTAATAATAAAATGAAAACAAAATAAGAAATAAAACATAATGGTGGAAAGCAGAAAGTTTCTCCAATTATTGCATTTCTCCTCTTTGTCTTAATCCATTTCTCTGAAGCCTTAAAATAACAATTCTCTCTAAGAACCCAGGATGCAGAAGCTGTACACTGAAAAAAAATAGAGAAAAATTCATAGAAAAGGACAAAAGATAAATATAACAGGTATGAAAATGATACCTATAAAAACAGATTAGGTAAGTATAAAAATCATTGGTTTTAAGGAAGAGGAGAGAAAAATTGGAATAGAGAAGAAAAAGTATTCATGCACAAAGAGAGAAGATGCTCTAAAGATTGTTGCATGGAAACAAAGATCCGTTAAAATGCTTGATGTGCTGGGGATAGAAAATGAAGCAGAGAATGAAACAGAGAACTCCAAGATAAAAAATTAAAAGACCTCATCATAATGTGCTTTCCTTAACATGAAAAGATAAGTGTGAAAGGCATTACACCACCCCTGCCAAAGATTTCCACTCCCTAATCACTCAGAACCCATGACTATGCTACCTTTGTGGCAAAAGGACATTGTGAGTATCATTAAGGGTAAGACCTTGAAATGGGGAGATTATCCTGGACTCCATGGGTGAGTCCAATCTACTCCCATCAGTCTTCCAAGGCAGAGAATTTGTGTAGGCTGCTTTGGAGAGACAGACTTTAGGAAGAGAGATTCCAAGCAAGAGGAGTTGACCCATCACTGCTGGCTGTGAAGATGGAGGATGCAAGCCAAGAGCCAAAGAATGTGGAGTGGCTTCTAGAGGCTGAGAATGGTTCTGAACTGGCAGCCCACAAGGAAAAGGAGATTTCACTCCTATAATCAAAAGGGACTGAATTCTACTAATAACTCAAATAAGCAGAAAACAGATCCTCCTCTAGCATCTCTGGCAAGGAATACAGCAGCCTGTCAACACTTTGATTTTATCCTGGTGAAACCTGTTCTGGACCTCTAATCTACAAAAAACATACGATAAATTTGTATTGGTTAAGGCTGCCACATTTGTGGTAATTTTTTATGAATGCAATAGCAAAATAGTATAATAAAAATTATAGGACCTGTGATTATCAATATTTAAAGGATGCCTTTTAAGGGCCCCTCCTGTTCAAAGCACTGTGCTTAGTACATATATCCTGTATCCCATTTTGCCCTTGCCAGATGATCTCCTCTATACATAGTATAACCCAATAGTCTCTTTTTAAATATGAGTGAATTTAAGGCCTGAGAAACAAAAATATCTGTTCAATGTCACAAGGACCTTCCAAATCACACTATGAGTGGAGCAATCTATGTGAAGAACATGTGATGTTTTTCTAGTAAGGGGGACAGTTTGCCCTAGCTGATTCTCTTCTCTCAGTGATCAAGCATGCTTTCAGGGAGTTGACTGCTTGAAGTCAGTGGTGCTTTTAGGGGATTAAGGAAAGCTATATGGCTCTCACCAAGATGGACTCTGCCTCTGAAAAGTTTGAACACTGGCTCTAAATGATCATTAACCAAAACAGAAAGGGAAGCCAAATTTTAACTCAGAGCTGAGATAACACAGGTCAAATAGCACCTCCTCCTTGAAGTGGCTTCCCGTCATTTTCCCAGAGGCTCCTTCCTCTAAATTCATGCAGCACTTTTCCTCTAGCTCTTATGGGCTTACAGCTTGCTAGCTTGTGGTATAACTGCTAATGCACATCCCTAATCTCTGAGTGTGGTTACCATTTACTGAATAATACCAAGTGCCAGACACTTAGCTAAATGTTATACCTGCATTATCTCATTTAATCCCCATAAATGCTTATGTCAGGAGTACTATAATTATTGACAATTTTATTTACAGAGTCTGAGTCAAACAAATCTCTCAACCTACTCAAGGCCTCACAATTAATAAGTGATAGAATCAATATTCAAGACCTGCTGTCTGCCTCCCAAGCCTGGATTCTTACCTTACAATAAAGCTCTTCATGGATGAGATGGAGACTCATATGTTTGCACCCTAGTTTATTCATTGTATCACCAGGGCATAGCAAGACTCAATAAATATTTGCAGAGTGGAAGCAAAGAGACCATGAGGGGGGAAATTTCAGAAAGAAAAGCTTGGCTGATGAAAGACACTACCTCCTTAAAATGTGGCTTGCATTCTCTCCCAAATGCTAATTAGGATTCGTTAGAGATAAATATTCCTGTATTTATATGCTGTTTGCTAAGAAATACATTTATATCTTTTTGTTAATATATATTCTAATTCTGTGTTTTTTTTTACAACCAATAAACAAATCCAAAAGACAAATGCAGAACATGAAGGGAAAATACTGTAACTTATTAAAATGGCCAGGAGAAAACGGGGAGCCCTGGCACCTACTGGCCAGTCTCCTCTTATCACCCTACAGTCCTTTCTACAAAATCCAGCAACCACAGCAATCTGTTCACAGTGAGACCATAGTGTCATGGCCTCCAGCTGTGGCTGTGCGCACCTTGGCAAGGCACATTCTGAAAGGGTGGATGCTGATGCTCTAAGTAAAGTCATCATTGACTCCACAAGGTAGTTTGCTCCCACTACACAGCATCTCTGTTTTCCACTAGACTGTAAATTACAAGAAAGGAGGAACACCGTTGATTTGGCTCATGGTGCCACCTTTGGTGCTTATCATTTAGTAAAGGCTCAACAACCATGTATTTGAAGGAGCCCAGGAGTGAAAAATCTCTAAACCAATGCCCAATGGGTTAAATAGCAAGAAAACAGACCAGTGATTACATGTGTAAGTTTCTGATTTGATTCTAAGAAGGAAATATATAATTTACCTACAATGGTACTGTAAAATTGTTGACTAAAAGACAAAAAGACCCCAATTATCTCCACACTGACAGCAGGGACCCTGCTTAGGATTCTCTCCCCTCCCTCTCTCTGCTCCTTCCCTACCTCAAAACAAACTTTAGAAAAACAGACCCCAATTAAAAGACAGTTTCTAAACATCAGGAAATCTATAATCTTATGTTTCAAGAAACAGGGAAGAAGAGAGGTTATGGGGCTGGTTATTTTGGCTCTTCAGGGACATCCTCAAGGTAACAGCTTCTTTCTGTTTATCGACTCCAGTATCTTCGACATGCTGCCCAGTCCTTTAACAGGTTCCGCTAGTAATTACAGAACAGATGCAGAAGATCTAGAAACACCTCCCCACCCAGATTTAACTGAAGGTTCAGAAAAGCAACTGAACCTTCTCACACATCTTTTTAAAAAATCTTTCTCCCAGGGACCTTCAACAGAAGTATACTGATGGCCACATAGCCAATCACGTCACATAGCCCACTCCTGATCACTGACAAGGTGCATCAGATATTCGACTCCTAATCACTGACAAGACTCAAAATAACAGAAATAGACTAAACAAGATTCACTCCCTGGGATTTGGACAAGGCCTGGATTCTCCTGGTGACCATGGCTATCTGACTGCTAAACCAAATAAACATACTGTGAAAAGGAAGAAGCAAAGAAAACAGCTGTTGAATAAACTGCTACCAACAGTTCCAGATTAAGGAAAGGACAAGTCCGTACAGCTACCTTTCTGCATAGACATCGAATTGCCAGGTTGATTCCCCAAAACTTTCCTCACCATTCTGCAGGTCAGCAGTCATGTATGTGGCAAATATCCTCTTTTTTTGTCATAAATTTTGTCATCATCATTATTAGAAAATCATGATTTCCAGTGTTACAGGCCACTCTCCTTTAAAAAAAGAAATCAGATTCCAGTCCTCCCTGGGTTTCATATTCCTTACCATGAAAGATTCAGTCCTGGATTCTGACCCATTATGTATTTTGATGGGTAAAAATATGCCTTAACTTACAAAAAAATAAAATTTAACAAGGAAAAAAACCTGGGTGACCAAGGAAACCTGTTGCAATGGATTGAACGTTTAGGTCACCCCAAAATTCATATGTTAAAATCCTATCCTGCCAAAGTGATGGCATTAAGTACTTACTACGCAGAGCACTCATGAATGGAATTAGTGTCCTACTGAAAGAGACCCCAGAGAGACCCTTCATCCTTCTGCCATGTGAGGTTACATCAAAAAGACAGACATCTAAGAAGCAAGTTCTCACCAGATACCAAATATACCAGAGACTTGATCTTCAACTTCCCAGCCTTCAGAACTATGAGAAATAAATTTAGTTGTTTATAAGCTACCCAGTCTGTGGTATTTTGTTATAGCAGCCCAAATGGACTAATAAACCTGTCTTTCTGGAAATTTATTAAACTCTAAACTACTTCCTCCACTAAATGGGGCTTAAGGGGAGGATAAAGAGAATCAATCCCATGTGACCTGCCCCTTGCTACTGGTAAATGTAACATTTTCTTTTAGAGAGAGAGAGAGAGCAGAAGCAGGAGAGAAGGGCAGAAGGGGACAGAGAGAGAGAGAGAAACAGAGAGACAGAGAGAGAATATTAAACAGGCTTCATGCTCAGTGTGGAGCCTGACATGAAGCTTGATCCCATGATCTTTGGATCATGACCTGGGCCCAAATCAAGAGTCAGAACCTTCAACCAATTGAGCCACCCATGTCCCCCATAACATTGTTCTGTAGTTAGACTACTACCTCTGAAAAATCATTTTCACTCTTTATTTTTGAGATCTGATATTGTCCTCTTTGAGTAGACTGTATGTCCCTGCTAACTTCAATTTGAAGAATCTAAACCAAAGTTTGATGTCTGCCTTTATCATTTAGCAGCAGGTGCACCAATAACAGCAGCTGAAAACATGGACTGTGAATAATCCCTGAAAGATACCAAATAGTATGTCAATAATGAAGCAGAAGAAAGAGAAATCAAGGAATTGATCCCATTTACAACTGTACCAAAATACATACACTACCTAGGAATAAACCTAACCGAATAGGTGAAAAACCTATACCCTGAAAACTACAGAAAGCTTATGAAAGAAATTGAAGAAGACACCAAAAAAATGGAAAAATATGCCATGCTCATGGATTGAAAGAACAAATATTACTAAAATATTGACACTACTAAAAGCAATCAACATATTCAATACAATCCCTATCAAAATAACACCAGCATTCTTCACAGAGTTAGAACAACAATCCCAAAATCTGTATGAAACCAGAAAAGACCCCGAATAGCCAAAGCAATCCTAAAAGATCAAAGTTGGAGGCATCACAATTCCTGACTTCAAGATGTACTACAGACCTGTAATCAAGACAATGTGGTGCTGGCACAAAAACAGACACTTAGATCAATGGAACAGAATAGAGAACCAGAAATGAACTCACAAACATATGGCCAACTATCTTTGACCAGGCAGGAAAGAATTTCCAATGAAAATAAAGACAGACTCTTCAGCAAATGGTGCTGGGAAAACTGGACCGTGACATGTAGAAGAATGAGCCTGTACCACTTTCTTACACCATACACAAAAATTAACTCAAAATGGATGAAAGACCTAAATGTAGGACATGAAGCCATCAAAATCCTAGAGGAGGAAGCAGGAAAAAAACCTCTTTGACCTCATCCACAGCAACTTCTTACTCAACATGTCTCCAGAGGCAAGGGAAACAAAACAAACTGGGACCTAATCAAGATAAAAAGCTTCTGCACAGCAAAGGAAACAATCAGCAAAACTATAAGGCAACCAACAGAATGGGAGAAGATACTTACCAATGACATATCAGATAAAGGGATAGTATCCAAAATCTATAAAGAACTTATCAAACTCAACCCCCAGAAAACAAATAATCCATGAAGAAATGGGCAAAAGATATGAATAGACACTTTTCTAAAGAAGACACCCAAATGGCTGACACATGAAAAAATGTTCAACATCACTCATCATCAGAAAAATAGAAATCAAAACCACAATGAGATATAACCTCACACCTGTCAGAATGGCTAACATTAACAACTCAGGCAACAACAGAAGTTAGCAAGGAGGCTGAAAAAGAGGATCTCCTTTGCACTGCTGGTGGGAATGCAAACTGGTGCAGTCACTCTGGAAAGCAGTATGGAGGGTTCTCAAAAAATTAAACAAAAGAACTACCCTACAATCCAGCAACTATACTACTAGGTATTTATACAAAGGATACAGGTGTGCTGTTTCCAAGGGACACATGCACCTCAATGTCTATAGCAGAACTATCGACAATAGCCCAAGTATGGAAAGAGCCTAAATGTCCATCAACAGATGCATGAATAAAGAAGATACAGTTTATATACATATGTTAATCAAAAAGAATGAAATATTGCTATTTGCAACAATGTGGATGGAATTAGAGAGTATTATGCTAAGTGAAATTAGTCAGAGAAAGACAAGTATCATATGGTGCACTCTTAAGTGGAATTTAAGATACAAAACAAATGTACAGAAGGGACGGGAAGCAAAAATAATGTAAAAACAGGGAGGGGGCAAAACGTTAGACTCTAAGAATAGAGAACAAACTGTGGGTTGTTGGAGGAGTTGTGGGCAGAGGGATGGGCTAAATGGGCAAGAGGCATTAAGGAGAGCATTTTTAGGGATGAGTACTGGATATTATATATCAGGGATGAATCACTAGATCTACTCCTGAAATCATCATTGCACTACATGATAACTAACTTGAATGTAAATTATTTAAAAAAAAAAAAAGATCCCTAGTAGTGCTTTCACTTCTTCAACTCTCAATGAGTTAGAATTTCTAGGTGTTTCCTGACTTGACGAGCCATGATAAGTTATAACACAAGAAAACAAAAAAAGATGACTTCCATGCCACTCTTTAGATCACTAATCCAGAGAAGCCAATAGCAATAATAATAATAATAATAATAATAACAACAACAACAAAGGATACAGAACTTTGAGAGATCAATTAGGAGAAAGCAAACAGTGTGTGTGCCCAGGTTCTTATAGGATATATTAAATTTGGCTGCCTGCTGCAGAGAAGTCTGTGAGATAGGCAAATATTCTTTCAGGCCCAATTACCTCACTGGGCCTTGTTTTTGTTACTTCAGGCCCTCTGCTGTCTGGTATCGACACCCTACAAGAGCCAATATCCTAGCCAGCCAAAGAAGACTGAGAGGCAAACCTTGAACTTGAGCCTGGGAACTGTCACTCTGTGCCTCTTTAAACTTGTGACAGGGTATGCCTTTCCAATGGACTGTCAGTTTGATTCTTGACTTGCCAAAGCAGCTGTATGCACAGAGATCTTTAAAAAAAATCAAAGAGAAGGACCTGATCTAGTCTAGCAAGTGATGACAAAAAACCAAGCATTGCTTTAGGAAAAAAAGAGAGAGAAGTAGGGCAACAACTAAGTGACAAAATTAATTAACTCACTTTGTAACCAATAACTGTGATGCAAAAGAGAAAAAAAGCAGTCACAGTGCAAACTCACAAATTAACACTGTAAATGATCCATGCAAAAATGAACTTGAAATTAAGTCTACTGGCTGAGCAAATGTGTTGAAAAAGCATATTGAGTTGGTAGGTTCCTTGGCTTCCATTACATTGAATGTTATTAAAGGTGGGGGGAGGGGAGAAAGCTATAACTGGTACCAACTCATCCTATGAGCTGCAAAGCCAAGAATGTTCTGGTATCCATGACAAGTTTCCCAGGGTTAATATATTTCTTACTTCAATTAGAGAGACAGTTAAAAGATCAACTCAGGATTAGCACCTGAGCATATTATTCTTTACTGTTTTAACATCAAGGGTATGGAGCAAAGAGTTTAACTTGACTGTAACCACAAAACTTTTAAAAACTATGAGAGGAAAGGGAAAAATCCCCTTCCTTAGACAGAACAGTAATCAATGTATGGCCATAAACTCAGTAACATTTGATATTACCATCACTTTGCTTTTCTGACCCCCACATTAAAGGAGTTGCTACTTCTGTCTCCTCTCCAAAATGCACATTAGGAGTCCCACAGATTAGCCCAAAGTAATACCCTACCCACAACATGAGGCAGCCTGAAAATGCAGAGAAACATGGCCTCCCATAAGAAATGAACAGGATGTGCAATGTGCCTAGGATGTCAGCTCCAAATTATCAGGAAAGGAAGAGTAAGTCTTGAGACCATGACTGCCAACAAAATTTGTTGTTTGTTTTCAGCTTCTTGTAATGGCTACCATTATAACTATTTACATCCTTGCTTTGGGCTAGTTATATTTAACCTTTCCCTTACTCAGTATCCTCAACTATAAAATAGGATAAGTAATAATACCTACATCAAAGGATCATTGTGAAGATTAAATGAATTAATAGTTGTACACCACTCATAACATAAGCAGGAAAGCAGTACATGAGTATTACCTTTTAATTTTAATCTAACAACATATAACTAGTTTAATCTTCTATCTCTTTAATAAATAATTACTAACTATGGTAAATGAAGAAAAAAATCCTATCATTCCATTTCCTAGCAACTGCCTTCTTTTCCCTTTGATCTTGGTTATGTTACTATATTTTTATACCTTTAAGTAATATAGTTTTTAAGCATTATATATTTGCATCTATTACTTGATTTATCAGCTTTAAATAATACAACACTGACATATGATACAAAAGAAACTCAGAAAATATCTATGGGGCAATTTCAGACTCACTGGGCCCACTGTTAAGTGGACTTGGGTCAACCCTCCGTTTATTACTCAATGTCCAAATGACCCCACTTTGAGTGGGATATCACAGTGGTATTCTAGATACCACAAGGAATAGTGTCACTTCTGAGCTGTCATCCAATAGCCTTTTAATGATTTGGGCATCTCTGTTCATCTTATGTATATTTATCCTGTTAAAGACAGGAGTTTTTATTGGAAGAAGGCTGAAGGCGAAGATTTTTACCATAGCTACTTGTTCTAGCTATCAATGGCTACATAGCAACTCTAAATTTAGAAGCTTAAAATAACAAACAATTATTATGGCTCAAATTTCTGTAGTTTGAATGGGCTCCAGTGAGTTATTCTTGCTTAGAGTCTCCAATGCATTATAGTCAGATAACACTAGAGTTGGAGGCATCTAAAAGCTTGACCTGGTTGGCCATCCACAATGGCTTTCTCATTCACAGGCCTGGCACCTTGGTGCTTGTTCCATGTACTTTTTAATTTCCTCTTTAATTCCTAGGTTAAACCATTCATTCTTCCATAGGATTATCTTTAATATCCAAGTATTCATGGTCTTTCCAAAATTTTTCTTGTGGTCAAATTTGAGTTCCATAGCATTGCCTTTGGAAAACATGCAAAGTATGATCTCAATCTTTGTGTATTTGTTGAGGGCTGATTTGTTACCCAGTATGTGATCTATTCTGGAGAATGTTCCATGTGCACTTGAGAAGAATGTGTATTCTGCTGCTTTAGGATGAAATGTTCTGAATACATCTATTAAGTCCATCTGATCCAGTGTGTCATTCAGAGCCATTGTTTTGTTGCTGATTTTCTGCTGTACATGGAAAACCCAAAAGACTACCAAAAACTGCTAGAATTGGTACATGAATTCAGCAAAGTCATAGCATATAAAATCAATGTACAGAAGTTGGTTGCATTTCTATACACTAAAAATTAAGGCGTGGAAAGAGAAATCAAGGAATCGATCCCATTTACAATTGCACCCAAATCCATAAAATACCTAGAAATAAACCTAATCAAAGAGGTGAAAAATCTATCCACTGAAAACTATAGAAAGCTTATGAAAGAAATTGAGGAGCCACAAAAAAATGGGTAAGCATTCCATGCTCATGGATTGGAAAAATAAATATTGTTAAAATGTCGATACTACCCAAAGTAATCTAAATATTCAATGCAATCCCTCTCAAAATAACATCAGCATTCTTCACAAAACTAAAACAAACAATTCTAAAATTGTTATGGAACCATAAGAGACCCTGAATAGCCAAAGCAATGCTGAAAAAGAAATCCAAAGCTAGAGGCATCATAATTCTGGACTTCAAGTTGTACTACAAAGCATAATCAACAAGAAAAGTATGGTACTGGCATAAAAACAGACAAATCAATGGAACAGAACAGCGACCCCAGAAATGGACTCACAAACATATAGCCAACTAATCTTTGACAACTGAGGAAAGAATATCCCATGGAAAAGACAGTTTCTTCAACTAATGGTGTTTGGAAAACTGGACAGCAACATGCAGAATAATAAATCTGGACCACTTTCTTATACCATACATGAAAATTAATTCAAAATGATAAAAGACCTAAACATAAGGCAGGAAGTCATCAAAATCCTACAGGAGAAAACAAGAAGCAACCTCTTTGACCTCTGCTGCAGCAACTTCTTACTTGTCTCTGGAAGTAAGAGAATTAAAAGCAAAAATGAACTGCTGGGACCTCATCAAGATAAAAAAACATCTGCACAGCAAAAGAAACAACCAACAAAACTAAAAGGCAACTGATGAATGAGAGAAGATATTCATAAATAACATATCAAAATCTATAAAGAATTTATGAAACTCAACATCCAAAAATCAAATAATTCAGTGAAGAAATGGGCAAAAGACATGAATAGACACTTTTCGAAGAAGACATCCACATGGCTAACAGACACTTGGCTAACATCACTTCTTCATCAGGGAAATACAAATCAAAACCATGATACTACCTCACATGCATCAGAATGGCTAAAATTAACAACTCAGGCAACAACAGATGTTGGTGCAGAGAAAGAGGAACCTTTTTTGCACTGCTGATGGGAATCCAAACTGGTACAACCACTTTGGAAAACAGTATGGAGGTTCCTTAAAACAATTAAAAATAGAACTACCCTATGACCCAGCAGTTCCACTACTGGGTATTTATCCAAAGGATATAGGAGTGCTGATTCATGGGGCACATGCACTCCAATGTTTACTGCAGCACTATAGACAATAGTCAAAGTATGGGAAGAGTTCAAACATCTATCGATTGATAAAGGGATAAAGAAGATGTGGTGTGTGTATGTGTGTATAAAATGGAGTATTACTCAGGAATCAAAAAGAATGAAATCTTACCATTTGCAACAATGTAGATGGAACTAGAGTGTATTATGCTAAGCAAAATAAGTCAAAGACAAATACCATATGATTTCACTCATACGTGGAATTCAAGATACAGAAAAGATAAACAAAAGGGAAGAAAAGCAAAAATCATATAAAAACAGAGAGGGAGACAAACCATAACAGACTCTTAAATACACAGAACAAACAGGGCTGCTGGTGGGATATTAGATTGGGGAAAGGGCTAAAGGGGTGAAGGGCATTTATAAAGGAGGACACTTGTTGGGATAAGAACTGGGTATTATGTGTAAGTGATGAATCACTAAATTCTATTTCTGAAATTATTATTACACTATATGTTAACTAACTTGGATTTAAATTTTTAAAAATTATTTTAAAAAAGATTCTCTCTCCCTCTGCCCTTCTACCCTGCTCATGTGATCTCTCTCAAAAATAATAAAAAAAAAGAAATAAAAGAAAAAAGATATACCAATATTAGGAATCAAAGAAGAAGGATAGTAACAGACAAAGATTTTTCAAATTGCAAAGAAGACTATGAAAATTTTCTCTTAAAAATTTGAAAATTCAGACAAACTAGAAAATTAACTAGAAAACTATAACTTACTATTGATAACTCAGTAACAAATAGAGAAACTTAGCCTTATAACCATTTAACAAGTAGAATCAGTAATTAAAAATCTCCATTACTATCTCCCCTAAAAGCATAGTCTAGTAGTTTTATAGACAAGTTCTACCACAACTTCAAGTATTATGTAAGTTTAATATTATGCAAACTATTCCAAAAAATAAGGGGAAAAAAGTCGAAGTTCTCAACTCATTCCATATAGCTATAAATCTTGAAATCAGCAATATATAAGATAATTCAAGAAAGGAAGATTATATGCAAATATTTTAGTATAAATGTAAAATATTAGAAAACAATACCAATAGCATCATAAAAAGTAAAATATCATGACTAAATGTTGTTCCAGAATACATGAATTATTAAACTTTAAAAACTGTACTAATGTTAACTTTCCACATTAACAGATTAAAAAAGAAAAATCAAACCCTTGAAAGGTTTAGAAAAATATTCAATGAAATCTAACAAATCTGTAGCAAATAAGGAATAGAGGAAGCTTCCTCAATCTGATAAGGTATACTTATTGGAAACCAGTGACAAACACACACTTAATAATGTACTGTCTTTATAATCAGGAAACAGCCAAGAATTCTCTTTGTCACCAACCCTCCTACAAATTGAACTGGGTACACCCTTGTCAATACAATAAAAGAAGAAAAAGAAATAAAATATGTAAATTGCAACAGAAGAAAAAATAGTGTTACTATACACAGAAAATATAACTGTCAGCATAGCAGAGAATACACATAATTAAAATTGATAACAAAGTTTAGCTAAGCAATGAGGTAGCTATAAGATCAATATATGAAATTCTCCATAATCATATATAATTTAAAATGTACATAATGTATAACCTAAGAACTCAACTTCTATGTAGCTCCCCTATAAAATCTCCCAAAAATATGAACAAGGGATACCTAAAGAATATTCAAAGTTCTGTGTATCAGTAAGGGAACTAAAAAACTACGACACACATAGGATGGAATACTATACAACAATTAAAATGAAAGGACTACATAGCTACATGAAAACACCTCAAAATACTTTGTTGCAAGAGAAAAGCGAGTTAGAAAAGAGCAGGAGTGTGACCTTGGGCATATTAACCTCTTTGTGACTTAATTTCCTTATTTATAAAATGAAGTTAATAATAGCATTTGCCTTCCAAGGTGAATATGTGCAGTAGGCTTTTAGAACAGTGCCTGACAGTAAATGTTTAATAAGCGTTCATCCTTATGATAATGATGATGATGACAGTAATGGTGATAACATTTATATACTTTGTAAATATAGAACAATCCTCTATGTTATTTATGTAAATATAAACAGATATGTTGTTTATGGATGATACATATGAAAATTGCAAAAAGGAAATTTCACAATAATAATTCTAGAACAGGGAGGGAAGAGAAATTAATTAAAGTACATATCTGTATATATCTATAGTATTTTATTTTTGGTTTTGGTTTATTTTTTTTTCCAAGTTTTTATTTAAATTCCAGTTAGTTAACATACAGTGTAGCATTACTTCAAGGTGTAGGATTTAGTGACTCATTACTTACATGTAATACCCAGAGCTCATCATAAGTGCCCTTCTTAATACCATCATACATTTAACCCATCCCCTAGCCCACCTCCTCTCCCATTTATTTTTGATAAGAGATCTCAAGTCAATACAGCAAAAAGTTAAGATATTTAAGTCTAGGTGGTGGATGTGTTTTATTTTGTTATATCATTTTCTGTATTTTTTTATATTTGAACTATTTCATGAAAAAAAGGCCAAGGCTAGTAAGTAAGATACCTCTAGATGTTAATAGTAATATATCTGGACTGTTGGAAAGTGAATGTATTTTTCTTGACTAGCTTCTTTATTTTTCAAACTTTCTAAATGAGAATGCATTTCTTTTATAATTAAACCCAAAGAAAAAGAGTTTTTTTTAAAGCAAAGATATAAATGCTTTTAATATTGAAGTCACCAGAGGTCTGTTTCATCTAGAGTAATCGTCACTTAGATGTCCTCTAATACAGACCAAATCTCTATATGTTAAAAATGCATAACTTTAATAGTAGAGTATTTGATTTACTACCTCAAAATGTGTATTTTCAAAATAAACATCCTTTTTTTTTTACCTTTAGTTCTTAGAGTTATATTTCACAAATAATTTATGGATATTTGTCACCATCTTTATTATAATGATATGCCATTCCCTATAAATTTCACCTTCCTGGCAAAATGGTGGGAAGAGTACAGAGGATCTCTGAATATATTTCTTAGAAAACTCACATTAATGACAACACTACAGATCTTCCCCAACTTGCTGTTTCATGTCTAAAAGCCCATCTAATCTGAAAATAAAACTGATCTGCAGAGACCTTGTAATTTATCTTTTACCATGATTACAATTTCTAATCCAACCAGCAGCAATTCAAATTGAACTCTGATCCAAATGATCAATAGCCGTGTGTGACCCATTACATGTGTGAATATTAAATGGTCTTTGGATAAGGGCTGTCCAAATGAAAAGCATATAATTACCATCTATTAACATATATTGAAGCCAATAACACAAAAATGCATAATGTGTAACACATAACCTATCAGAATTCCTTCAGTGACTATGTTAGGGTTAGATCTAATATTTTACATATGGATTAGTATCAAATTATGATTTATGTCTTCAAGTGTTTGTTATTAATAATGTTAACCTAGGCTACACAATGGGTAAATTTGGAAATAAAATACATTCAGTTTTGGATTCCATCTTTTTTTGTATGTGTGTGCTTCCTTAACATAAAAGCTTCCCTCCCTACTGAAGGAAGTAACCATGGTCAATAACTAAAAGGATACTTAAAGTAGTGTGGTAAGAAAATAATTCCAATATCAACCTTACTTTTCATGTTCTCCCGGCAAATAAAAAGTCTGTACAGTTGTAGAAGCATAAAATTATATAAAGAATAGAAATTGCAGAAAAATGAGTCCAATCATCTACCTTCAGTGTCAGAGAGAACACCAATGAAGTTATCTAAACATCCCATGGTAACTCCTTCCAATATTAAACAATGCAGTCTTTGGAAAATTTTCTATATGAAAACCTGAATACCTAGGTTTACCTAGACAAGTAACTTTTTATGGTATATTTCCCAGTCTCCTTTGTGGCTAGTTCAAGGCATTGTGACTGCATCCAGGACAATTGGCTATAAGAGAACAGTAATCTACTTCCAAATTTGTTCTCCAAAACATCTAATGGATCTTCTAGGCATCTCACTGATGTTGATGTGATGAGATCACAAGGTTCAAATGCTGTAGCTGTAAGATGTAAGAGTGTCGCCCACCTGCATGGACTTGGCATGAGCCGAAAATAAATTTTTATTATAGTAAGCCTCTGAGGTTTCTGGGTGCGCTTCTGACGACACATAGCCTACCCGATTCAGGTTCGTTTCAGGTATGAGCATAATGAGAAAATGTTTCCAACAGTCACTCCCACTTATATCCCCTGCTAATCCCCTAGCCCAGGCCCTGCTTCTCATCCAACAGGGCTTCGTTCAGGGTCAGCATCCTGTCTTCCTGGTTACTAGATTTCTTTTTCTCCCTCCACACTTAAGATCCCTAGCCCTTACTCATTTGCATTTGTATCTTTCTGTTTTCTCAGGATCCTAAATTTTCATTCTCAAACCCCATTCTCTCTGTTTCTCCAAATGTAGGTTTGAGCAGGCCGCTCTTTACATGTCCGTGCATCTTTGCATGGAGCGGATAATTCCCTCTTGCCGCCATGCTCTGGACATACAGAAGCCATCTTATGGGACAAAGTATGAGTCTGTTTCTAACCAGGGCAGGACCGGAGGGGAAGAGATGTCAGATCTTCTACTTCAGGAGATTTCAGTTTTGTTGGAAAAAAATAAAGAATATGAAGCTCTTTTTTCTAGCCTTTAACGGGGCAGGGGCTAAGGCTCTTATCTAAGTCGCTGCCCTCGCTTCTCCTATGATTGTTTCACTGGTGAAGGTGTTTCCAACAAAGCCTATTAAAAATATAGGAGAACCTAAGTAACTCGCCTTCCAGTCTCAGTTTTAGTGCTTTAACCTTCTGTGTGATTGCTTGAAGAGATTTCCCCATTTCCTTTGCATCAGGACTTTCACTAACCTTTCACTAAGTGATCATTTGATGAGATTTCCCCCACTCTCTCTGCAGTAAGACTCCACTTTTCTCCCCTATCTTTTTACACAGGGACCATTTCAACAAACCTGCCATGTAGAACTAAAGTCTTTCAGGCAAGATAAAGATTAGCCTGACCTTTCTTACATCAATTAATCAATATGGTTACACCACAGATTTACCTTTTAACCTTGGTGTTTCCACAGTGCAATATTAAAGCATGATTTGTGAGGTTGCCCCATTTTATATATGGTTAAGAACAACCCTCTGTCTGTGTGCTTTGATAAAGTGTCAGAGCATAACGCAACACAGGAGGGAAAGGAGGCTTTTATTGTCTTCATCAACAACGGCTCTGTAAATCTAAGATTGAAGCAGCAATACCAGCAAAGCTGGCTGACTGAAATTAACTGCTGGGCTCTGTTTGCAGATTCACGCGGTTGGAAAGGCCATTGTTTGGGAATGCTCTGAAGGGTTGAATCATTTGATCTGAATTTCAGATACAAATATGTCATCTGTTGCCAGAGTCAATAACCTCTTCTCCATTGTTGCAGCTTATCCCCAAGACAAACAAAAAGCATTTTCTCTACCCTATCCTGAACCCCCAATTGCCACTTCTCCTTTCTGCTTAATCTGTTTCACAGGTAAAATATTTAGTGAAGGCAAAAATGCTGACAGATATGCTGACAGATCTCCGAATACTGGTCAAGTCCCTTCACTGAATCCATTTAATGGCAGAAAACACTACGGTGAAGTCCTCGGCAGGGTCTTTATAGACAGAAAAATTTCCCCACTAAACCACAATGTGTTTAAACAGTTTGTCTCAGAAAAGAAGTATAGGATCTCTTTTTGAACATGTTGTCCAACCCTTGTGCTTTACAAATGAGGAAACGGAGCCCCGGAAAATGACAGGTTCAGACCCCAGATCTACAGATACTTAGTGGTAGACCTACCTTAGAAACCAGTGCAGTTTCTCCCCCAAATGCTAGCTGACACATTAGTTCTTAAGAATGCATTTAATTCTGTGATGATATTTGCAGACTTACCAGATCCTCAGAAGCCAGCAAAACTTCATGTTGAGGCTGGACATTTTCTTGGGTCTTGCTTGGCAGTGCTCCATTTTCACCAGGCCATCTGGAGGTACCATCTTGAATCAGAAGAAAATTCACATGATAGCTCTGCTACTCACTAGTTGTGTGACCTCTGCCTTATCACTATCTTTAAAAAAATAAATAAATAACCACCTCTGGACTCTTTTACAGTAACTATATTGTAGAGTTCCTCAAGTTCATTTTGAACATTCACAGAGGAGGCATTTAGAAGAAGTATATTGAAAACAAACCCAAACCACCAACATCTATCATTGCCCTCACATTCTGCTTCTTTTTGGGTGATTCACAAAGACTCAAGCTATCTGATTCCCAGGACATGGTGCCAGAGGTTGTTGAATAAATTTCACTTCATAGTCAACCTTTAAAGTATACAGACACCACAGAATGCCATGATCAAGTTCCCTGTGATCAGTGCATGAAGTGAACTTTATTATGGATTCTGTGATGTTCCCAAAGGCAATTTAATTATTCCCTTTAATACCAGAGCAGTACCTTTCCCAGGAAACTGATTTGATCAATCATTAAAATGTGTCTGGTTTAGTCAAGGAACACTCTTCGATAATGTTAGACCGCAGGCTCTAATCACAGATTTGAGTTGACCAACTTTGTTTTTCTCACATTAACTAAACGAAACTTATTTTAAGGGAGTCTTTTTAAACAGTATGTGCCACTACTTAATATTAAGTGCTGTTGATTCAAATATAAATTCATTTCTGATATGAAATTTGAAATTATATGATGATTTAAATAATAGAGAGGAAGGGTAAAATTAAGTGTAAAACCATGTGGAGCCAAACATAGTTTAGACTTGCTCAGTTTCCAAACTGAGGATAACTGTTTGAGGAATTAGCAGATCCTAAAGACATTATCCAGTTAGAGGTGCCTGGTTGCCATTATTTTTCAGCATCTAGTGAGATGTGTGTATGTGTGTGTGCATGTGTGTGTGTGTAAATGGTGTAACCCAGACTCCATAGCATAAATAATCATTTTGCAAACTGGTGTAAAGTATATGAGAAGACAATACTAAACTAGTGACTTTCTTTACAGGAAAATATGGTAGGAATTTTGTTCAAAACAAAGCAACACTGTGTATTATTTAGGAAGTCTGTTTTTGTTTTTGCTCTTTGAAATAGTGACACACATTCATAGAGGGTCAGACTATGAATTTTGTTCAATATTCCCCAAAACAAGCCTATTGGACATATTTTTGCATAGTTTTCCCACTGAGGCCTAAGGAGACATTGGTATTACAATCTGACTACTCAGGCACTGACCATAGAGAGAGAAAGACTGAATGAGAATGAAGTCCAAGCTTGAAACAAAAGTTAGGTGAAACCAAGGCTTAGCTGTCATAACGTTTTCCTTTTCTGTGTTTTGAGAATCTACCTAGAGGACTGTTTGTCATTCCCAGTTAGGACTAGGTTATCTTAGCAGATGAGTTCTGAAAACAATGAGCTTGAGGTTTAAAAATAAAATTCAAGGATGTTCTTAATAAGATTATATAATGTTAATCCACGGTTTTCTTCCAACCAGTGTCTCAAATGCCTCTTTGGGGATTTATTCTGTTTTAGAAGAATGGGGAATATAAATATTTAAGTATGTGGAGACTTTGTCATTGACCTAAGGAACTTTACATTCTGTTTAGACAGTATTCTTAGAAATGTCATTATTTTATAGAATGAATAGATAGAGGAATGCAAAGAAAAGCAATAAAGTCACTTTTTGGGGGGTATAATGGAGTTCTCAAAGATTAAAAGGCCTGATAACCATTAGTGTAGGAGTGAAGAAATGGGCATTTTCATACACTGCTGGAGGGAATGTAAATTGCTTCTTTCTTTACGGGAGGAAATTTAACAATATACATTAAGAACCAGAGAATGTATACACACATATGTTTTACTCCTATGGAATTATCCTAAGGATATAATTGGCCAAAGGCACAAAGGTATATATGCACCAGTTGATAGTTCATAAAAGTAAAAATTCAGAAACAATGTAAATATCCAACAATAAAGGTTATTTCAACCAGGTACCTATGTAGCTGATAGAAATGATTATGTAGACACACATTTACCAATTTGGAAAGACATCTTTGAATGCTAATTAATTAAAAATAGCACATTATAAACCAAACTTTAATATAATACTGCTATCAGAGGGAAAAAATAGTTACATGGGTAGAGATAAATTGAAGTTATGTACCAAAATGTTACCTGTGATTATCTTTGAATACTGAGCATTTGGGAAACATATATCTATTTCTATTTCTTAATTTTTTTATAATTAGCCTGCATTACTTAAGTATATATATATTTTAATTAAAACTGGGATATATTTTTGAAGGGAATTGATGGCATTTGGAGATATAATGGTGTCATCATATTTACTTTAACGAAATGAAAATACTGTTTCATTTCATCTGATTTGTATCTCATTCTTATGAACTTTTTAAAACAAAGACTCTACCATAAAGAAGGTGTAACTTCAGAAAAGAGGAAAGGGGGATGGAGAGAAGAGAAAGAGGGAATGATTTAATTTAATGGAATGGGGCTTTGCAGCTTTGAAACTGTCAAGTCTAAGTTGAATTCCTGGCTATTATTCTTGGGTTTGTTTAAACTTGTAAGAAGCACTTTCCTCCCTTAAATTTCAAGATTTTTATCTATAGATTGAAAGTCATAATATTATTCACAGGATTGTTACGAGATTAAGTAAGAGACGTAAGTCAGAGTTGCCCTGCTCATAAAAGGTATGCAGGAAATGCTTACAGTGAGCCAGTAAAACGTACTAGACACAGAGCTACACACTTTATGTACATGATCACATTTGATTGTCACAACAACCCTATCACACAGGCATTTTATCTCCATTTTTCAGATGATATAGATTTATAGAAAATTTAAATAACTTGCTCAAAGTCAGAGGGCTAGAAAGCAGCAGGTGGGCAGTCACATGAAACTGTCCAAAAGGGACGCTCCCTATTAGATAGTGACTAACCAACTCCTCAGTTTCTCTGTCTCTCCTTCCCTCCCTCCCCAAAAGAGAAAAACAGATCACTAAAATTCAAATTGTTTTCTGAAAAATGTTGACTTGTTCAAATTCTCCCTCAAACTCATTTCACTCTACAGACTAGTCTTGAAAACATTTGGGCCCATAAGGAAGATAGCTGAAAGACTATATATGCTATTTCTTATATATTCTGACATAAATTTCCCTCTCTGGAATACATTTTTCTGTATTGTTTTTCACTGCAAATTTAATCTGATCCTAATACCAACATGCCTACAATACTTTTCTATAAAAGTCTCTAATATCACCAAAAAGGATAACTTTCTGATTTTTTTTGTGTGTGTTTTCTTTTTGAGCTCAACCTGTACTCTATTATAATCAGATACTTTCTATCTCAAAGCTGTTTGGAAATAACGATACTTCAAGAATACAGAAATCCTTTTTTTAATTAATTAATTTATTTTTTTAAATAGTTGTCAAATTGGTTTCCATATAACACCCAGTGCTCTTCCCCACAAGTGCCCTCCTCCATCACCACCACCTCTTTCCCTCCCCTCCCCCTCCCCCTTCAACCCTCTGTTCGTTTTCAGTTTTCAGTAGTCTCTGAGATTTTGTGTCCCTCTCTCTCCCTAACTCTCTTTCCCTCTTCCCTTCCCCATGGTCCTCCGTTAGGTTTCTCCTGTTCTCCTGTTAGACCTATGAGTGCAAACATATGGTATATATAGATCTTAACTTCAAAACAACATGATTTAAAAATAACAAACTTGATTCAGTTCCCAAATATTCTGTATGTAGTCTATCAATTTTTTTCTTTCTTTATAAATGGTATATAAATATGTGTAAGCATAATCATAATTCAGTCTTTCAAAGGGGTTGTTACACATCAGACCAATGACCAAAAACAATCACAACCAGGATATACCATGAAATATGACCACGACACCTCTGTGATAGTACATTCAGATGAAAGGCACTGCATGAGAATTATAAGAATTCATCAGCTATCAAAGAGCTCTTCCAACCTAGAAGTGTGTGTTGTTAGAAAAGAGATCAGTTAAAATCCTTTTAGGACAGTGTGCATTAGGTGCTTCTGATATTTAAGCTTCTGAGGACATATGTTCCATTCTTTTCCAGTTACATTACTTACACTCTTCATGCCATCTATAAGCCCCATGCAACAACCCTGTACAATGTCTGCATGTCAGAATCCCACTATCCTCATCCTTGGTGCATGGCACTTCTTTCATGGAGAACCTGTGGTGTCCTGTTGCCTAGTGAACCAGATTTCTTCTTCCTCTGCTCTTTAGGGTAGCAGCTTTTATCTCTTATGTTACTTGTCACAGTCTACATGTCCACCCTACGGATCCACCATCCTTTAGCCAGAAATTTGGGGACTTTAGAAAAGTAGCATCAGCTGTGAATTACACAGCATATTCATCAGTGAGGTGCTTAGTATTTGACAAATGACCATATTAATAACGCAATCTTAACTGTTTCCTTAGAAGTTTGTGTTTTCACCTGATGAAAGAATCTATACACAAAGAATTAAAGAGAAAAGCTTTCTTCACCCCAAAGCCAAAATCTCCCATGTGAAAAGGTTTTTTTCAGAGAAGCTTCAGTGTGCTCAGAGGCTTGGTATCTGGAGTCAATCATTTCTTCCAAACTAATCACTTGAGATGAGATTATCTAAGTTGAGAATCAGGGGGTTATAAAATCCCTTAGATCATACAACTTCACACAACAAAATAAACATGAGGCAAAGAGCTCTGTAAGTACCTAGACTAAGTCTTGCAACAAATGACAAATCACTAATAATAGATCTTTTGTTCCTTTAGCAAGCAGTAAAAAATAATGAATAATACAATGCTATGCCAAGTCAACTAATAGCAAGTTCACGTGAGATCATTTAAAAGGAGAAAATGATGCTTGAAAAGGTCCCTGATGAGATCTGGCTTTCTCCTAAGAGACTCTAGATAGCATTCTGCTGCAGCATTTTAAAAACCACTTTCCAAAACTGGGCACACTCATTATCCTGAATTACATCTGCACTCTCCACTTAGGCTGCTTTGAAAGAAGAACGGCACCCCAGTTGTGTTTTTACATTAAATGTGCCTTCTCTCACATTTGATCTCTCCTTTTGTGGCAGCCATTTTATTTCATAGCAACTATATATCTTTGTCTCTATTTTAGTGAATGTGTAGTTTTCAAATTATGCAGGGACAGCCACTTTAGGTGTTTTGGATACAGAGAAACTGACAGGCTGACTGTAGGGTCCAGCTTCACTAACCCCCTCAAGTAGTACACCAAAGTAAATAAATAAGCACAGGGGCTTTGAGTTGGGTCATTTCCATCCAGAGCAAAATAGAGACACTGGAGAGTAAAGCCTGACATTGTTTTTCTTTACATTATGGTTGCTTTTTTTTTTAATTGAGTAAGATTATGTTGCAGACAGTAGATTAACTTTGCCAGAGCTAGAAGGAATGAGGTTGTACTATGAGCCCTTGGGTACAATGTGACCTCTGAACAGGATATGGAAGTGCCTAAGAGTCAACTTCAAAGGTCTGGAACTAGAGAGGAATTGCTATTTAAACACTACACTCCAAAGAAACATAACTGTGACTAAAACATCCAATTTGCAGTAATGTGGGGCTATCTTGGGGTTTCAAATTTCTCTATAACCAGCTTTATCCTGGGCCACAAAATATCCTAGATTTATGTCATTGGCTCATCTAGAGCAAGAGTGCATAGAAGAAAGGAGAAAATATATACATAAGTGTTGTATATATTTTATATCCATTCAAATATGTTATGTTATGATATTAAATATAAACATCATATGTACTACAATAATGTATGGTAATAATCTATAATCATAATGAATATAATGATGTCAATATATTTAGTAAACAAATACAAATACAAACAATGCAGATTGTGCTGTTATGCAAGTATTGGATGTCAGTTATCATTTATACCATAACTCATTCTAGAATATGAACTCACTCCTCACCTTTTTATGTCACCTAGTAACAAAAATACAACAACATAAAAAACACAAAGAAAACAAACTGGGATTATTAATATATGTGGCTAATTCATCTATTTGTGTTAGCAGTCTCTGAAGGAGTCGCTAGGTCCTATAACATAGCACAGCAGTTGATTCATAAGTAATCAAGAAAAGTTTAAATTATTCACTTAATATAAACACAACTAAGAAGTCAAAAGAATGTTCTGATGCAACTTAAGACTATTTCTATGAAATTATTAAAGCAAAACACAGCAAGGGGCCAATTTCACCTGGAAAATCCATTAATGTAGAACACCTCATTCTTCAACGATGTGTCATCGTACTTACATTATTTCACATATTTAAGATAAGTCAGGGGAATTCTGAGAGGCTAAGGGAAATGATTAGTCTAAGAAATTCTTGAGAAAAAATAGGGTTCAGGTTTTCAAATTAGGAAAGTTAAATCCTAAGAGTCCCCTTAAGGTGGATGTGAAGAGGGCATTTGGGTGTCATTCACAGAACCTCTGAACTGCTGGAGTCCACCCGATCCTTCCTTAGGGAAACAGGCACCTGGGAGAGCACTGATGCATGAGTTCTCCTCTCCAACCCCGGTCAGGAGCTGAAGACAGGTGATTCCCCTCATAACTAAAACACAGCTGACTACTCCAGTCACCAGTGCCACACAGAGCTCCAGTCATCCATCATCACTGCCATAGAGCTCTGGACCAGAGGAATCAGTAGGAAGAAAACAAGAGGCCCTGATAGCATGTCCTACTTTCTCCACTAGTTACTTGCAGGAAAAAGGCAATTCTATAGTGAATTCACTAACTCATCCATAAAAAATGGATCTCATATGATTTCCAAGGGGAAGGAGAAAAATGAATTTAACAATTATTTATCAAGTATATACTATAATAACATTTGTAAAAAGGATTTTGACTATTCCTGGGTACTTCACCTGGTTCTTTAAACTCATCATCTGATTTTAGTCTTTAAAATAACCCTACAAGGTAGGTATTATTGTATCTACTTTACATATAAGAAAACTGAAACTTAGAAGGTTTAAGAATTCTTGCCCAAGATCACAAAGCTAGTAAACTGGAAAACTGGGATTCAGACTGGGTCTATCTGACTGCAAAAACCAGTAAAGGTGAGATTATTCACAAATGACAAGGTGGAAATATGAGATTCTGGGTTCAGGGTGTCAGTGCAGTTCTCTCTTTAATATCTCGATGCCAGTAAACTAGCTCCACTCTCCATCACAGGCCCAGGAGTCCAAGAATACTAGAATGAGGACTCCTTTGAGTTTTGACCCTTTGAGGGGATCACAGTCCCCACTGAGAATAAGATGAGTATTATGGTCCTCTGCCCTGGAGAAACAGATTAACTCTTGTTATTCTCTGTGGCTGTTTTCTATAAAGTTGCCAGAAAAACTGAACTACTGCATACTGAACCATTATGCCTAGAAGAAATACAAGGTTAGGTTCCATAAGCCTTTAGACACTATAGTCCAACAACGAATCATACATAACTGTGTTTTATGTGTGTGTTTATGTTTAAAGAAACATTATTTAAATATATACTGTTGATTCATTAACATTAAACCCAGCCACCAGCCCTATAATTCAAGCCAGAATGAAGCTTGTCTAAATAATATATATATATTTTTCTTTGTAAGAAGCCTTCTTGTGCTTAGAACACTAGACAATACTTCAGAACTATGCTTGGGGAGCATTTCAAAAAGCACAATCACCAATAAAAAGCACAAAAAATGAGGGAAATGTGGCACCATACAGACTGTGGAAAGGACATTAGTTTATGGTATATGAGAGCTCAAGCCACAGCAGAACATCACCTGGCCGGACCTCAGCTGTGAGTGTGTGTTGGGAAATTTTGAATTTTTTGCTGCTCTGTGTATGTCTGTGAATGACTACAGAAGCGCTGCAAAAAACTGATTTGGGGCTTACAAAAACTTTTACTGAGTAGGCAAATTCACACATACAGAACCCACGGATAATAAGCATTGAATGTGTACATGCCAGGTTTCCTAGAAGTCCATAGTTATACAGACTACCAGATTCACTCATCGTCCCCCTTAATGCCTGATCTAGTCAAATCACTTTGCACATAGCTTCCTGAATACTGAGAGAACAGTGGAGCATAAAAAAAAGCTATACTTTTGAATAATAAAGAAAATGTCAACAAGATTCCTGAAACAAGTGACCTATGAATATACATTAGTAGAACTAATTATTTTTACTTAAATAAATAAAACTTGACTATTATTTGAAGGTTCAGGAAATATATGGTGTTTGATAGTTACTATATTAACTCTTTAAAATCACTAACATTACCTTCTGTTAATTTCTGTTCTATGCTTTAAAAGATGCTTTTGTGCTTTAAGAAAACAATCTTACTTAGAGAAACTGAACTAGATTCTGATTAATAGTTAATTTTGGTGATAGGAGAAAGCAGAAATAACTAAAAGCTTTTAATTTTAGTCTCCCAAACAATGCATTATTATACCAGTAAGCTGCACTCTCTACTAGAACAAGTTTGCTATTATAAGCTCTAGAAACCTGATCATGAGTACATACCGACAAAGGACAATGCAGAATGAAAGATGAAATCACTCACTCAAGGGGTCCCTAATCTCAGCAGACATAGGCATAAAGTAATAGGGAGTGCGGACATAGGCAGAAAGAAAGGAGAGAGAGAGAGAGAGTGAGTGAGAGAGAGAGAGAGAGAGAGAGAGAGAGAGAGAGAGAGGGGAAAGAAAGAAAGAAAGAAAGAAAGAAAGAGAAAGAAAGAAAGAAAGAAAGAAAGAAAGAAAGAAAGAAAGAAAGAAAGAAAGAAAGAAAGAAAGAAAGAAAGAAAGAAAAAGAAAATTTCTCAAGGCCCACATTTCTTTCCTTTTTGGGTGTTGGAGGGGGAGCATTCTTCAGACCAAATAGCCAAGTGTTCAAATGTATACACACATGTGTGCGTGCATGCAAACACATACACACACAATATTCATACAGCACAGGGGAGCTCTTTGTCACTAATTTTACCTTCTGAAATCCTACCTATTGTTGAGTCCTATCTACCTTTATAAAGTTTCTTTTATCCCAGAGCAATGCATAATTTCTCCCTACTCTATTTTAATCTCTACCATTATTGACCTTACTTTGTAAATATTTTTGGCTTGCCTCAAGCTAAATACAGGATGGCAAGACCCCAGAGGACAGAGCCAGTGCCTCTTGTATTCTGATACATCCCCAAGGCCCAATGCATCTCACTCCCAGCAAAATGCAAACCTGGACAGAGTAGTCAATAAAGATCTTTTGCATGAATGAATGAGCAAATGACAAGAATGTATCACCTGCATAGCTCAGTTATTCAGAGGACATCAACATGGCCAATTGTAAGGACCAAAAGTTCCAGCCTGGTATAATTTGTCTACACATTTACAGTATCCTAGACTTCTTTTTATAATCAAATTTTGATTTATATAAATCTGAATTCATTCACTTAACAAATATTCAATCAACATTTACTGAGCACCTGGTCTGAGCAAGGCTCTGTGCTAGGAATTAGAATACAGCAGTCAACAAAATAGATATTAGGGCTTCTAAAAATGTAAGGATAAACATGAAAATAGGCTTTGTTCAATGAGTGGTAATGAATTCAAAGCCACGTTCTTTGGACTGTCCAAGAAATATTTTGATAAAAGAGCTAGGAAATAAGTATCATGAAATAAAGTTATTTCACACTAGCTTTCTCTTAAGCCTTATCTGTAAGACACTGTGTAATACAGTACATGCCAGAAGGGAAGTGAGAACACTCCACCTGAGAAATCTTCTGTGCCATTCTTTCAGCCTGAGCACTGTTTATCTTGAAAACTTACTGCTCCTGGCCTTGCTCCAAGGTAAGCAATTCAATGATTCATTGAGATTTTACTCTTTGGGGATCAGTTTTAAGCAGCAATGGCAAACAGTCTATCTCAAGAAAAACATGTCTTAAGGAAAGAAAATTCCGTATATTTCTCCTAATAGACAGAAGTCTCATAAATTCTGGAGTTAAGAAATTCCTCTATTCAAGTGGCACTGTCCAGATTTCTCATAAACATGACGTCTGAGGTGGAAAATGCAGACCTGCTCTTGAAGAAATCATCCTACATCTACATTTAGATTTATGCTTAAAATATGATTTTGGAGTGAACAGAGAAAAAGAACATTAATATTCCCCTACTAAAGGAGACAGAGATAAATCAGAACAAATGATGATTCCAGTTTCACTAGTCTTGTTCAGTGAGAATTTTCCCAATCCTTCTCTGCCCCTATGCCTTTCCCATGCAAACTAAATCACTTGCTTAAACCATATGGTAAGACTCAAACGAGGGGCTGCCATGCCCGGTCTTCAAAATATTAACAAATTAAACAGATTAATTCTTTCTATAGCAAGATAAAACATAAAATACCAGATATCGACCTTCTTATAGTAAAGAGAGAAATATCCTGTATTACTTATCACTCTAAGCCAAAATACTACTCTAAACAATTCTGGTTTACAGCAAAATATTATCCAAACTTCTCTTATAAAAAATAGTAAGAATAAACAAAATTCTGGTAGATGTGGGACATGGTTTAACAATGTGAATAAAAATATGCACTTTTCCTCAACTGATGAACTACAATATTTTAAGATTAAATTCTATGGCATCCTTTACATTTTAAAACTGAGTAAAAAAATATATATATATACATAAAGTAATAATGTGCTGATTATTTTAGTGTTGTAAAATATAATCTATTTATACACTAAATATAAATATTCTTTCATTTAATCACTTGAATCTGTGAATGTACAAATGTATTTAGTTCAGACAGTTCTTCAGAGATAAATATGAGTTTATTTTTCCTCATACTGATGATACATATTCTACATACATTGATGGTATATATGTCATAACTATATACATATTATGTAATTCTGAAAATATTACAAAAGATCACATTATTTGACTAAGAGTAAGGTATAATTATCAATGACAGCTTTCAAGAACTCAAAATATTATTGCACATAAAAGCATGATTCCCAAGATCAAATGTAAAACATTCTAGAAGGTCTCAACTTACCTCGAACACTGTCCTAAAACTCTCAAATCCTACCAAGATTAATGCATAAAGAAAAATTAAAAACCAGATGACACTTAATGCTTTTGACAGAAAGAAAAAAGGAGAGTACAACAAAATCTGCCAAATGGATGTAGATGTTCAAGTGGTCAAAAGAAAGCCAAAAATCTGACAAACTTGGACCAGCTATCATCCGTTTCTGTAGAGGGTAGAACCAAAATTGAACTGAACGCAATGGAAGTTACTTACAAAGGTTTCCCGGACTCTGAGATGTGCTAAACTCCCTAGCAGCAAAATGAGAAAAGAAGGGTTTTACTAGTGAAAATTCAAAATTGGTTAACATCTCCCTGGTATGAACTAACATATGTGACTCTGCGTTGAGGATAGCAAATTGATAAGACAGTTACTCGGGTTTCCTTTTCACTCTGAAAGTATATAGAAACATATTCTTTAAGAATGCACAGAATGACTGGTCATTCGGCTCTTCCAAGAATGGATATACACAGAAAGTGGAAAATGAATGCACTGAATTTCAGTTCTAAGATTCTCCCTGATGCTACTATGTAAATTGTCTATTTGGGTTTTCCAGATACAATCTTTTCAACCATTTTATTTCGATGAAAAAAGAGAAACCTGCTATCCAGATCTGAGGATTTACTTTCATCACTGCATGGCCTAATTTTGGAACATTTAAGATATATTTATTACTTTGTATAGCTCATATATGCTTCAAAGATTCTAACTCCTTTTAGTGACATTTTAAAAATTCTTGTATAATGCAATGGAATCTTCTCTTGTATCTTTGCCACCATCTTTCCCGTTATGGCAGCTGGTCAGCTAATGATGCTCACTTTAACTGCTTTTTATTGTACTGATCATTCTTTAAAGATGGAACATACGAAAGGTTATTCCTCACTATCCATAATTTGTTTTTTTATTATTATTAAGCTTTTTATTCTAATTCCAGTATAGTTAACACACAGTGGTATACTAGTTTCAGGTGTACACTGAGGTGATTCAACAGTTCTATACATTATTCAGTGCTCATCACGGTAAGTGTACTCCTTAATTCCCATCACCGGTTTCACCCATCCCCCATCCAACATCCCATCGAATGTTTGTTCTTCATAACATCCAATGTTTTATGCCTCCTCTATAAACCTTGCTCCATTTTTCATCAATTTATTTTGATAAAATATAGATGATTCATGCTACTACTCATTACATTTATAAATTATTCAACAGAGAAATAACAAAATCTCTGTGAAGTATAATCTAAATTGAACTAAACACATCAAAATTAATGAATAGTTCATCCTTGATTTTTATTATTTATTCAATTTCTGCTTAATTAGACAAATGCCATTATTTAGACTACAGATCCCTATCACCGTGAAATCCATGAGACCCTACTATAAAACTATTATTAATTTTAGACCCAGTGATTATTTTCCTCAAGGTAACAATAATGAGGACTAAATTAATATTTCAATAAGAGTGAAAGTGGAATTGCCCAACATATAAACTTAAATGGGGATGCCAATAAATATGGAAATGGTTTCCAAATTTTTCAACATTTATTTAAATCTTTTTAGAACCACATATTTTATTTCAGTGGTTATTTGAAGGTAAATGATAGAAATTCAATTTAGTTAAATATAAATTCCAAAGAGAAAAAAATGTATTAGCTCTGAGTTCCACCTCTGCTGGGGACTATAAAGAGAAACAAATGATACAGGATCAAATCATACAGTCATCATTATTTTGTGTATACCATCTTAAAATTGCTTGGACCACAGAACCCATGAGAACTTCAAGGAACAGAACCACAGAGAAGGAAAGTATCAAAATAAGCTAAGTTCATTTTTACACCACTTGATTCATTAGCTCAGTCATATCGGCATGACTTCTGCCCATTAAAATTAATTTTGTCCAGTTTACCCCATAACTTTGTAGTGCTAGCAAAACCGTAAAGTGTCATCATAATGATATGTGATCTCTCCAAGAGTAGGTCACAATCCTCATATTCATATCTCATATTACTATAATCTCAGCCTGACTGAATATTTAAGCTTTTCTTTCTTAAGTTCAGCAAATATTATACAGAAGCACAAAAAAAAGGGACACTGGTATGGAATATACTGAGTGAAATATAAATCCTATATGGAAAAGTCAAATGTATTTTGTAGGCACCTTTATAAGGAAGACAGCATGACCAGTCCCCATACAAATCAACTCTAAAGTATATTGTTCAACCATAACACATTCTGAAGCACGCCAGACAGAACCTAAAATTTATAGACTCATACAATTTAACTGAGGTAAACTAAAATCAGTTGTAAGCTATTATTATTGCAAGGTACAAAATAGAGGTAAAACTCAAACCCAGATTCACGCAACCATGGTCTAGCTAAAGTACGTGTTAACCACATACAAACAACCTGTAATTCTATATGTTAGAATCTACCCAAGGAAAGATCTCCCCCTCTAGAAGGCTGGAGTGTCACTAACTGAAAGAAAAAAGCATAATTTCATTATTTCCCTTGTTTAGCTTTTGTTTGTTTTTCTTCTGTCATGGAGGCAGCAAAAACAAATTATTTGGAGGAGCCAGTTTGGCTTCCATAGCAGCTGCGCCAGTCAGACACGTCACAGAACAAGAGGAGATTGCCAAATGTTCATTGTTTAAATATGGCCTGATTTACTAGCGTCCAAGTTATAATTAGGTTCCCTCTTTGAATTTTAAAGGAAAAAAGTGAAGACACAAACTCCTAATACATATAATTAAGACTAGCAGCCTTAACCTAACAGGTTTTTAGAGACACTCTTACTGTCACTCTAAATACAGGTTCCCTGCTGAGAGCATAATTACAGTTTTTGTTGCACTTCATACTGTCTACCTCCTAGAGAGCTAACACTGTTTGTTACCGAAAGAAGACCTTGTCACAGCGTGTTCACCCCTGCATATAACGTCTCTCACTGCTGCTGCTTACCTTTTATCTCGTCTTCTGGTGTAGAGAGCGGGGAGCCGTAGAGGCTACACAGACTCGGTAAATTTTAACAAGTTGGAGCTAATGGGATGTTTTTCCCCCTCTACTTCCACCAAAAGGCAGCCTGTTTTTCTCAATCTGATACACTTGCTTTGTGAATCCATAGCTGCCTTTTCTTTAGTATGCCTATAAACCAGGCTAGAATGAAAAAGCAGACTCAGAGAATCTTAATTACCTAGGCTAGGAGAGTGGGAAATCCCATTTTGAATTAAATAGCACAGTTTTGATCCATTAAACCTTTAGACGACATTTATATTTAACATCAAGGTGGTAGCCAAATCTTTTCCACTGATTGACAAGTGCTTTGAGCAAGTCTTAGGTAGTAAATTACATTCAGTTTCCAAAGATATTCCATAAAAACATAGGGTGGTTTTTTTTTAAGAGCATGACCTACAGGGGACATTTATTGGTGTTCTGATAACTACATATTTGCAGACATTTAAATAGAATGATAGCAAATGGATCCCTTCTTCCACATATTCACCATTCTTAGTATTAAAGTCACTATGCAGTTTTGGCAGTTTTTAAAACCTGCTTTGCATGTCTTACCATCTTATTATGTGTTGTAACCTGCTCTGACAAGTCTTCATCAAAAAAGACTGCTTTATAAGGTGGATATTTTTTCACTATCGTTTGTTAATCTATTAAAGCTATAATCCATCAGAGAATGAAACATCCACTTATTCACAAAACTGCAAGACTTAAAGAGAAAAAAATCACAAGAATTTCAGATCAGAAAGAATTTGTGAATGTCACTTTCTTTCTCTAAGGCACATCAACTATAATTATTTACTTGAAAACAATAACATATTTCTAATGACAATCATATATAGTTAAATTGAGGATCTTTAAATATCCTGGAGTAGGAACTTGACATGCTTTTTAGCCACCTATGTGTCCTCTCTCTATATGCCAGAAAAGTAAATTTCAATTTTAATGTATAAAATAATTTAGTGGAATGGTAATATAAATTAGGAAATATCCATAGAATGGAAAAGTGAAAGAATAGTTGAAAGGACATACATTTATATACACTAACAAAAAAGAGTTCCAAGATATAGTGATAAACAAAACAAGCAAGCTGTAGGATAGCATATGAAGTGCAATGTTTTTATTTTATTTATTTTTTAATAGTTTATTGTCAAACTGGTTTCCATATAACACCCAGTGATTCTCCCCACAAGTGACCTCCTCCATTACCACTACCTCTTTCCCACCCTCCCCCTCCCCCTACAACCGTCGGTTCCTTTTCAGTATTCAATAGTCTCTCAGGTTTTGGGTCCCTCTCTCTCCCCAACTCTCTTCCTCCCTTCCCTTCCCCATGGTCCTCCATTAGGTCTCTCCTGTTCTTATGTTAGACCTATGAGTGCAAACATGGTGTCTGTCCTTCTCCGCTTCACTTATTTCGCTTAGTATGATACCCTCGAGGTCCATCCACCTTGCTACAAATGGCTGTATTTCATTCTTTCTCATTGCTATGTAGTACTCCATTGCATATATATACCACATGTTCTTGATCCATTCATCAGTTGATGGACATTTAGACTCTTTCCATGATTTGGCTACTGTTGAAAGTGCCACTGTGAACATTGGGGTCCATGTGCCACTATGTGTCAGCACTTCTGTATCCCTTGGATAAATCCCTAGCAGAGCTATTGCGGGGTCATAGGGGAGTTCTATGGATAGTTTTTGAGGAACCTCCACACTGTTTTCCAGAGCGGCTGCACCAGTTTACATTGCCACCAACAGTGTAGGAGGTGCCAGTTTCTCCACATCCTTGCCAGCATCTATAGTCTCTTGATTTGTTCATTTTAGCCACTCTGATTGGCTTGAGATGGTATCTCAGTGTGGTTTGAATTTGTATTTCCCTGAGGATGAGTGATGTTGAGCATCGTTTCATGTGCCTGTAGGCCATCTGAATGTGCTCTTTGGAGAAGTGTCTGCTTATGTCTTCTGCCCATTTCTTCACTGCATTATTAGCTGTGGGCTTTTCATAAACTGCTTTTATAATGTTTAGGTAAGTTCCTTCTATTCCGACTTTCTCAAGGGTTTTTATTAAGAAAGGGTGCTGTACTAATATAATCCTCAATGGGGAAAAACTGAGAGCTCCCCCCCTGAGATCAGGAACACGACAGGGGTGCCCACTCTCACCACTGTTGTTCAACATAGTGCTGGAAGTTCTGGCATCAGCAATCAGACAACAAAAAGAAATAAGAGGCATCAGAATTGGCAAGGAAGAAGTCAAACTTTCCCTTTTTGCAGATGACGTGATACTCTACATGGAAAACCCAATCGACTCCACCAGAAGCCTTCTAGAACTGATCAATGAATTCAGTAAAGTCACAGGGTACAAAATCAATGTACAGAAATCAGTTGCATTCCTA
>NC_043702.1:77710006-77764688 GCF_006229205.1 Suricata suricatta
GAGGAGGTGTGTGGACAATACCATGTGCTAGAGTCACCTAGGCAACACTCCATTATACCACTGCTGATCCTGATAAATATTAGGTACATGCCCAATGTTCATAGCAGCAATGTCAACAATAGCCAAAACATGGAAAGAGCCTAAATGTCCATCACCTGACGAATGGATCAAGAAGATGTGGTATATATTCACGATGGAGATCAGGGAAGAAATAAACAATATAGAATCCAAAAAAACAGCTGAGCAGATCAATGAAACCAAGTGTTGGTTCTTTGAAAAAATAAGCAAAATTGGTAAACCTCTAGCCAGGCTTCTTAGAAAGAAAAGAGAGAGCACTTAAATAGACAAAATCATGAATGAGAATGGATCTATCACAACCAATCCCTTAGAAATACAAGCAATCAGTATGTACTATGAAAAACTATATGCCAACAAACTGAAGTGCAATTTAAAAAATGTTCAAAAACATACTATTTAAATATGCATAGTTATGTATATTGATGCATATGTAAAAGAAAGTCTGAAAGGACACACAGCATATTGATAACATTGATTACCTCTGGTAGAGGGAGTGAGACTGAAGCTATTAGTTTCCTATTAACACTGTAACAAATAACCACAAACTTAGTAGTTTTTAAAACATGAATCTATTACCTTATAGTTCTAAAGGTCAGAAGTCCCAAATCAGTCTCATTGGACTTAAAGTCAAGGTGTTAGCAGGGTTGGTTATTTCTGGAGCCTCTCAGTGGAGAATCTAATTCCTCACATTGTTCAGCTTCTAGAAGCTGCCTGCATTCCTTGGCTTGTAGCCCCTTCCTTGAATCAGTTCAACTGCTTGCTTCCACCATCACATCTACTACTGACTTTGATCCTCCAGCCTCCTTCCTATCTTGGACCCACCTGTATAATTCAAGAATATATCTCCATTTCAAGATCCTAAACTAAGTTCCTTTTACCATGAAAGCTGACTATCCACAGGACCCAGGAATCAGGATGTGGAGATGTCTGTGGAGGCCATTAGTTAGCCCACTGCAGAAGCCAGAGGCTGGGAAGAATTTTAGCTTTTTTGTACGGGGCTCAAATTGTACAATTACATTGTATTTATATATTAGTTGTGTAATTTGCCTAATTCAAAATAAAAAGGAAAGATATTTTCATTTCTCAGTTTTAAAAATGTTTGAAGTAGTTAGAATAAAAAAGTCAAACCTACTCCAAATATTTAATTCTTCTTTTTATTTTTTCTTGCCCCTCCAAATTCCTATTCTTTCCTCTTCTACATCCTTATCTCCTGGGTCTGTGCCTACATTACAAGATTCCATGAGCCCCATGTCGGGCTCCATGATGACAGTGTGGAGTCTGTTTGGGATTCATTCTCTCTCTCTCACTCTCTCTGGACCTCCCCTGCTTGCACTCTCTCAAAATAAATAATTAAAAAAAAGAATATGTCTTAATGCATTAAGTTAATGTTAATTGAGGGCTACTATGTGGAAGGTAATAGGAAAAAAAACTGGGATATTGCTATTAAAACCCCCATTTCTTGGAGAGTTCACAATCTAGTGAAAAGGACACATACACAAACAGATTACAATATCATATAAAGTGGCATAATAGAAATATGTGCAATGGGCTATGGGAACCTGACATAGAAATTAGTTCTACTTTAAGTGCCAGGTGATGATGGGGGGGTGGAATTATGGAGGAAGGCCTATATAACCTGGACGTCTCTGAATGTCTCTATAGTTTCTATCTTGTCCCAGGGCCTGGGCCATCAGCCCTCAGCTCTGCTGAAGGATCCTCATCCCATAACCCTGGTTAACATGGCATATCTGCTGATACTCAACTCACCTCCCTTCCATATCCTCTCCACTCAGAGTCACACAGGAATTTCTGGTTCTTACACACAAAATACACTGAAACTCAGTGTCTTAAAAATACTTAACCCCAGCAGTCCTATTTCTCTGTGATGTTCCCCAGCGTTTACTGGGTGATAGAGGAACCTGCCAGGGAACTGAATATTACATTCCTAATCAAGAAGGAGCCAAAGACCCCTTCTGTCCTTATGTTTCCCCCAAGTTATCAGATGGTTCTAATGGTGGAGGGAAAAAAAAGAATTCTGACATCTGCCTTCTTCTACTCTCTGTCTTTCTTCTCCTCCCATCTTCTTTATTGAGCAACAAGCATTTTGGCCAAGCTTTAATAGAGTTTAATCTTCTCCAGACTTTGAGAGAAACCGGATCGTGTGTTTTCATCTTGGTTCTTAATATGCTAAAATTTTAAAGAACTTCTAAGGCTGGCTTTAAGCCCATTGCTTTCCTAAACAAATCAAGTGCCAGCGCCCTGTCTGTGATGTTAAGCTTCCTGTATCCTTCTGAGGCAGAAGGCTGTAAGGCAACATGATTTACTAGAGGATGGATCAATTCATGATCCCTCATTCCAACTGCCTATCAACAACATTAGGGATTGAAAGACTAAAATCTACATTTCCCAGACTCCCTTTGCAGTTAGGGTTCAGACTGAGATCTGGGTTTTGCCCATCTAATGCAGATACACAACGTTGTTTCACACTGAGTTACGTAGGGAGAGAGATCAAGGAATCATTGCATGCTCTGAAGATGGCAGTCACTGAAGCAGCTCTCTGATTTGGTAACTTCTTGAAAGGTAAATTACCAGAACTGGTAAAGTTCTGGGGGCAGGATACAGGCTGCTTACAGCTTCCTAAGAGGCAGGAGCGACAGCTCCCTGAGCAACCAGGGGCTTTAGACATCATTCCCGGGAGCTGATCCATCCTTCCCAAGAACCCACTAGGCTATATTCACACTTAAATCACTTGTGTTTAAACTAGGCAGACTAGATTCCATTTTTCGCATCCAGTACATTTGTATGAATGGATGTGAGATGGAGTCAAATGCTTCAGTTTAGTATTAGAAAACACTGCCTCCCATCATGTCTGTTTGGCTGACTGATGCTGCACTTCTGGGTAAGGTTAAAGGATTGTTCTTGAAGCACAGCATAAAGGCTTTTCTCTGGCTCTTTCCTCCCCCTGGATCTTTTTAAGTTTTATAGAGTTTGCCCTTACAGTCGCCATGCAGAGCTTCCTCTTCATACCACCCTTAGCCTGATTTTTTATTTTTGTTTTTTGAAGTGGCGAAAGAAGGAAAAGAGTAAGTCTAAGGGAATGGTTCTTGAGATCTTTATTAGGAGAGAGAGGTAGAATGCCTTTCAGTGCTCTCCAACATAATTATCATCAGAGTTCTGAATAACACTGACATTATGTTTCCATTTGCCTCAATGTACTCTTTATGACTTAGAAGTTCACCGGATAGAGGGCTGAAGTGATTGGTATCCACAAGTTTCTACCACTCAAAGCTGGAACTCACTTTAGAGACCATTTATTTTAATGCTCTGTTTTGTCAAAGATACTGATGCCCAAGATTATAGGACCAGTAAGTGGAGAAGCCCACGCTAAAACTCCAATCTGCAGACTCTGAGCCCAATGTTCCTCACCACACCAGCTAAAGACTTGGGTGACTTAATTTAAGAGACTAGTTCTAGCCAGTGGATTTAACTCTCTGGTTTTCTAACCAGGCCACTTTATTCTCCTATATATGCCACCTAACCCCTATATGCACTTGGATCTGAATCTCGATTTAAAAGATTCCTATGTAAAATATTTCGGGGGGGTGGGAAGCTTCAATAAAGCAAATAATTCATTCTCTATATTTAAATTCTGTAGTTTGATGGTTTTAAAAGCAGAATCCAAGGCTTAGAGAAATACAGGAAGGGTCTAAAAGTATTTTTTTACATAATCTTGTATCTTCAGCTATCCCAACTTATAGTTAAAAAATGTACTGTTTGTTCTTACAGATAGGCCATAATAAGACATCTCCAGAGCTGAGTTTCTCCTACTGAATGAACTAAGCAGGTAATGCCCCCGACTGGCAGACTTGCCTTGTCCTCCATCTGGAATAGTACCACCGGTTTTGCCATCCCCAAAGGCACCATTCTGACACATGTCATTAATTTTTACAGGGTCTTGACCCATAAGAATAAATGGCCTATGTTTCAATGTCTCAGTATTCACATAAAGAGAATAGAATTTAACTTAAGTGCTATATACGTAATCTTCGGCACAAGGAAAAAATATATATGCTGAAAACATAAATTACGTGAGGTGATGGTTATTTATTAAGTGACCAAGCAAATATACTATAGCATAAGACACCCCAAATCAATTTGAAGGAAAACTGTAAAAGACTACCAAGTGTTACCGCTAATTTCTTACGCACAGTGTCGTGATTCCAGCCCCTTTCTTCCTAGTGTATTCCTAGTTTATTTTAACCATACCCATCTGTGGATGGGAAGGTCAAAAAGAAAGTGGTTAGGTAATTCAAAATTCTCTCCCTAGTGAGAACATTAAACCCTAAAACATTCCAAAAGTCAGAATACAATAAATTTGGTTCTGTGGCCATAATTAAATAACTGTTCATGAGGGGAAAATATAGCCAAACCACGATGTGACTCATATTAAAAACAGACACAAAAATCAAATAAGAAAATGTAGATATATTCATAAATCAGATCCTAGCTTCAAAATATCAACCATGTTTTCCAAATAATCTCTTTTAAAGAACTGTAATAATCAAGCAAATCAATTACCACCTCAGTACCTATGCCCTTCCAGAATTCCAGTTTTGGAAAGGAGTCAAGAAAAAACTGAAATAATAAAAGCTAACATTTACTTAGATTTTGCTAAATGCTGAGAGCTTTCCCTGAGTTATCTAACTTTATCCTCCTAAGAGCTTTTATCATATACATTTTGCTGATGAGAGCAAAAAGGTTTGGGATGTTTAACTGAGCTGTCTACGTTTACTCAAACGGAAAGCTGTGGACCCCATCCATCCTCTCCAAAGCCCATGCTCAGAATCATTACCCTTGATGGTCACCCTTAGGAGTAGCTTCATTCTATACTGTTCTTTCAAAACAACAGCTATTTTAAGAAACATTCTGGTGTGGGGACTGTAAGATTTATCAAAAGAGATCAAATGAAGCCTGAGGGGCTTTGTTTTGATAAACTCCCATTGGGCATGGAAAATGCTTACTGTTTGCCTTCACGACAAAAGGCACATAAAAAGAGGCCTATAGGAGTGGAAGATGCTGGAGAAAGAGCTTATGGGAAGCCTGAGCCACTCTTCACACACCCAATAAATTATTTATGACCCTCCAGAAAAACGAAGTGAGAAGACAGAGATGGGTATTTATTTTCCTAAAATTTTACTTACATTATCCATTTCTATATTTTACTTGAAAACATTGAGATAAAAAACAAGCATCAGGAAACAGACTGCATTGCACTGTAGCTAGACATTTCTTCTTATGAGTTAATTGACATAAGATGGAGCACCCAGTGCAGGAAACTGGTCTGACTGGAAAATAACTGGAAGATTGACTGTAATTATTAGACCAGAATCCTTCCCTGAAATCTCCCTGTTGATTCGTTGATTCTTCATACAGAGATTCCCACCACAAAAACTATAAAACAAAGTTAAAATACAGTCTCCATTCAATTCTGTTACAAACAATAATTGGCTCTAATAATTAGTCTTTCAGAGTATTATTAAACGTCCACTCTAATGAAGAGCACATTGATATGTCAGGAAAAAAGAATGTAGACTGTGGAGTTAAATCTGAGTTCAAATCCCAACATCACTCCTGGGCAAATTGATTTATTTAAGTAATAAACTCTCTGGGTCTTGGTTTGTGTACTTGCAACACGGTAAGAACACAGGTTTGTGAAAGATTAAGTAAGAAAGTATATATAAAAGACAGATTCTAGTCCTAAAGACACACTAGATTCCTCTGTAAATAGAAGCTCATATTAATCACCACTATTAGGTGTGCAACAGAATGCTAGCAGTGTGGGGTTTAATAAATGAAGACTACGTGATTCTTGCTCTTAAAGTCTGTACAATCTAGATTAGGAAATAAAGCTAGCAAATATGAGACTATAACTATTGATAAGCACAGTAGTATTTGGAAGAAGGAATAGATTGTTGTAGGGCAGAATACTTGAGGAGGTTCATGGTGGACACCTATGTTGACTGGGCCCAGAAGGCTGAGCTGGAGAATTAAGATAGTCAAAGTAATTCTTCCTCAATTATCTTTTCTCTCCTCCTTAAAAAACTGAGTTAGAAAACTGAAAGGAACCCATAAAAAGAAGAAAAAAGTGTAAATAAAGAAGAATAAAGCTCTGCTTCAGTCTGAGGGAAGGATTCCTTGAGAGTCCTTACAAGGTCACATCTTGTTTACCATGATAAAGAAGCAGACAGACTTGACTTGCAGCAAGATTTAAACATTTGCCTAAAGCAGATCTGAATATATTGCCCTAAAACCAAATGATTCCAATGGTCATTTTTGAGATTTAAATATGTGAGGTTTTATATGTCGAAGTTCTCAAGTAACTATTACCATTATCTATTGAAGGCCAACATAATTGCTAATTTACTAATTTCTCAATAATCATTTATTGAAATAAAAACTTTTGGTCTAAGTTTGGTTAGTATGCCATAGTTAGTAAAACCTGCTTTAAAAATTTGTGGAAGAAAAATGAAAATGCCCTTCAAAAAGTTGAATACTGCACAAGTGCAAGATACTCCTACCATCAATTGGAAAAGGGTACTGTAACAGTCCTACTGCCTCCTGTGCCCCCACCAGGCCGTCTGCCTATCGGTTCGCCAAGACTCATTAAGAAACCAGCAGATGTGCAACATAAAAAAAACTGACACTTAGAAGGTCCTGGTCTTTGCCTTTATGGTCCCTGACCTCAGGCCAGAGTGTGGCCCTTAAATCCATCTTGCCAAAGACTGAAGGTAGTGTCCATATGGCCAAACTGGTTCCAAGATTGGTCTCATTCCAACCAAAGCTCTTTAGTTTTACTCTTCCCTTTAGATCTGTGGGTTAGAGTTTTATTTGTCGCACAATAGAAGGCACTGGCAGCTTGTATTTTTCTTTACCCCTTGGCATTGAATCAGCAATGTATCCGCTGTGTTTTACTTATAAATGGTGGTTCATTGTATGTCCTTAGACCTGGTTGTCATTCTAAACATTTATTATTACTCTAATTGTAATAACTTATTAGCCATTCTGTCTTTCATCAAGATGAAGTAAAAATGAACAGTGCTCTAGCTTCAACTTTAAAAATCTAGACCTGCACTAACATGGTAGCCTCTAGATACATTCAGCTATTGAGCATCTGAACTATGACTCATCTGAATTTGAAATGTGCTTTAGCATAAAACACACAGATTTCAAAGATTTAGTACAAAAAAATAACTTAGAATTTCTCAATAAACTTTAAGTTGATTATCTGTGTTGAAATGACAATATTTTTGGGGCGCCTGGGTGGCTCAGTCAGTTAAGCCTCCGACTTCGGCTCAGGTCAGATCTCACGTTCGTGGGTTCGAGCCCCGCATTGGGCTCTGTGCTGACAGCCAGCTCGGAGCCTGGAGCCTGCTTCAGATTCTGTGTCTCCTTCTCTCTCTGCCCCTCCCCCTCTCATGCTCTGTCTCTCTCTGTATCAAAAATAAATAAAACATAAAAAAAAAAAAGTTAAAAAAAAAGAAATGACAATATTTTTATTATACTGGGTAAAATAAAATACTTTCTTAAAATTAATGCCAACTGCTTTTTAATCTTTTAACATGGGGACTATAAATTTTCAATTATATATGTGGCTTACATTCCATTTCTAGTAGACAGCATTGATCTAGATGCTCAGAGTCATTCTAGAGATTTTCATTCTTAGTGACTGAATAGTTTTACTAATTTAATTAATTTAAAATCACTCTTTTCTTACAGGCTTGTTTAAAATTTGTTTATTATCTTCTAGAGTTGACAAGACTATAAAAGATAAATTAAGTAAAACTAATTAAGGGCCATTAATCATGTTTAAATGGCACTGACCTTGATCTTCCAAGAGCTTGGGAAGTCCTTTAAACACCTGCATTAATGGCTTTGTGTCATGCCAAGTGATACCGAGTGCTGAACCAGAAATATTCTAATGTTGTTCTTGCCTTAGGTGACTGCCTCAGCCTGGAGCTCCACTAAGCATAATAAACAGTGAGTGACACATAATAGCCCAAGCACTGATATATGTGTTGGAAAATGTCACTTTTTTCCAAAACAATGTCATGAAATAAAATATAAGAAATTAGAAAAGTAGATCTATTTCTAGCACTGGTGATTTCTTTTCAAACTCAGCTTTCAATATGTACGTAGTATAATGTATACATGAATGAATGATCACCTATTCATACATCAGAGGTATTTTTTTTAAAAATGAGTGAGCACTGCATTTGTGACCTATGGGAAAAAATGAAAATCTTCTTAAGGAAACTAAGAAATAACGAGAGATGAAAAGCCCTAGTGTTAAAAAAAAAAAAGCTACCAACCACCCCTCCATACCACTGGTTTTATCCATTGAATTGAAAAGCAAGAATCATAAGAAAAGATCAACCATGAGGAAATAGCAATATCCTTCTGATCTGGAATATACAACAACAGCTTTATTAAAATCACTGAATTCAAAGGCAATATAGGCCTAAGAGGAGCCATTTGTGCAAAAGAAATAGAAGCCTGCAAAATCACATATAGCATGTGAGCTGATAAAGACAAAAAAAGAATGTTGCATTAGGAAAACTGATCTGTATAATTTTACTTCCCTTCTCTAAAGAAGTGCGCTCTATAGCTGTAACAGGATATTCAAAAAGGGAGAAAATTATTTTTCTCTAACATAAGCTTCTAATAACAAGAAATTTAATAACAAGAAATCAAAGGATTTAATAATACAAAGATATATACTTAGAGTAATGTTATCTTAAAGATACCCATATTTAAAAAAAAAAACTCACAAAGGCAATGAAGAGATAACTAAAGACTGCTCAGTATTTGTCTACTGCAGCACTTAGTACAATTCTATTTTCGTTCATCTTTAAGCTCCCAGTTTTCCAGACAAACAGACCAACTCACTGAATTTAGTAAATGTCTAAAATTAGAAACAGCCTGTAAAAGAACCAGAACTAGAAGTAAATTATTTTCCAATAGATTTGATTAATTTTTCAGGGAGTTCTTTCTATCCACATTCTCACTCTAAAACCACCATTCTTAAGGCAATCTGAATGAGTTTTATGAGATCGAACATGAAGGAAATAATTTTTTCCTCTTTTAAAAATTGCAGTATAATTAACATATACTGTTAGCTTCAAGCATAGAATATAATAATTCAAAAATTCTACACATTACTCAGTGCTTATCAGGGTAAGTGTACTGTTGATGCCCTTCATCCATCTCACCCACCCCCACCCACCTCTCCTCTGGTAATCATCAGTTTGCTCTCTGTACTGAAGAGTGTGGTTTTTTTGCTTGCCTCTTTTTTCTTCTTTTGTTTCTTAAATTCTACATATGAGTAAAATAATACAAATTTGTCTTTGACGGACTTATTTCACTTAGCATTAAAACCTCTAGCTGTACTCATGTTGTTGCAAATGGCAAAATCTCATAACATGAAAGAAATAATCTTAACAGAGAGCTCACTATTAAAATAGTCAAGTTCAGTTTTAAATCATGCTAAACTCTTCCCTAAACCATGACTGCTATGAGTTAATGATAAATTCCTCAAAACATTGTATAAAATGTATATGATCACACACTTTTTTAAAATCAAAACAGGATGGGGCAATACATAATTTACTAAGGCTTTCTCTTTTCGTAGGTCATGGACATTTTTTTTAGTACTTTTTTTTTTCTTAGTCTAAATAGTTCGCCACTATGAACGTCCTCAGTTTTCTCAACTACCACTGCGTAATGTCTATTTAGGCTATAAACAATTTTTCACTATTACAAACAATATTAAGTACTATATATTTGGCTTATATTTTGTGTAACCTATATAAGAATTTCAGAAGAATAAATTCCTAGGTGTGGAACTTCTGAGTCAAAGATGATTACATTTTGGGACTTTGGACAGATATTGCAAAAACTACTCTCCAAATCACTTGGGCCAATCAATGTTCCCAGCAGAAATAAATAAGAGAATCTGTTTTCCCATACCCTCACTGAGTGTTAAGATTTGTTATAACCATACTTGATAGGAAATGAACATATCTCAATTTTCAATCCACTTGGATTTTTTGGACAAATCAAAATTGAGAGGTTTCTTCTTAAGTTTAACTTTTATTCTCTACTCTCTTGTTCAATTTGTCTTTCCTGATCCATCTGTGTAAAAAAGAATAACAATCATAAAAATTCTCTGTCTTGAGACTTATGGAGTATATTTGAAAATAATGCTCTGATTTCAGGGATTGGCAAATACAATTCAGTGCTGGATATAATATGAATTCCAGAATTTTTTCTAACATCTTTAGTTTAGCTTTTCAGCAAACAAAACAGAAATCAGTCTTATTCAATGTACGGTTCCCTAGGAATAGGGAACATTTCTATTTGGCCTGTATCCAGAAAAAATTAACAACTTTCAATATAATCCAATTTAAAATTTCAACTATTTATATGATTTTCTCTTCAAACAATTTGTCTTTCATGAACAGAGATTCAAACCCAAAGGAAATCCTTTTTTTGTAAATTTATACTTCAAAAGGAAACAAATAAAAAATAAGAGAAGTGTTTCAAGATTGCCATGGAAATTGACATTCCTACTGTGCATCTTAGGACAACATGTGAGAGCTTTAGTGAAGCCTTTGAAGATTTAAAATGCATCAAATTAAAAACCATGTCCATTTAAATAAAAAGCTCTTCTGGCATCAATTCTGTCCACATTTCTGGTGGAGAAGAAAATGGCTTTTTTTAAGATATGAACACAGTTGGGGATAAAGATATTTTCTTTATAGAGACTATCTAGATATCTCACTGTTGGATATTAATGTTAAGATAAAAGTAAAACAGATTTGTGCAGTGGACATGACAGGGAAGTGAGTACAAAGAGAAAACAATTTTCAGCTTGCAAGAAATTAGAGTGCTATAGAATATCATCAAGTCTTGAGGATTTGAAGGCAACTTTATAAGAGATCTAGTTCAACCCTTTACTCATCTAATGCTTAAGTCTTCTCCATGGGAGATTGGTCAAATGTTCACTCACTTAATGTTTAAATATGCGCAGTGATAGGGAACACGTTACCTATGGAGGTATTGCATTGAACTCTGGAGCAGACCGTTTAGCCATGACAATGACTAAGTCCTTCTTGGTATGTTCTGCGCAATCTGTTTTCTTGTACTTCATGATTTTACTTACACACTGGAATTAGAAGGGAACTCATGGTTGGCTAGTTCTACATCCATTCCCAGCTGCTTCTTTCTTTCACTTTCCCTCATATAAGCAGAAAAAGTAAATACTTTTTCTGGTCTCCACTGCAGCTAAGGGTTGCCAAGGGAACCCAGTTTATGACTAATGAGACATAAAAAAAAAGTTTAAATGGGGATTCCGGGAAAGTTTTATTCATCCATTCCCCCTTCTTTCTGCCTTAGCATAAACTCGATACGGGTGTAATTGCTGTTTGCAACTAGGAATTGGACACTGGTCCTTACATTCCTGAACTGAACACTGGAAACCACCTAAATTTATATTTTTTATTTATGTGCAAGTGAGAGAGAGGCAGGAAGAGAAGGAGAGACTCCCAAGCAGGCTCTCTATTGTCAGCAAGGAGCCCCACAAGGTGGGGCTTGATTTTATTAACCATGAGATCATGATCTGAGCCAAAATAAAGAATTAGATGCTTAACTGAGCCACGCAGGCACTCCAGCAATCTCTTAACTTCAGACGTTTTGTTAATTAAGAAAAGTAAGCCCCGTCAATCCTGAGAGATTTTAACTAAGAGTTTGTGATGCTTGCACCTGAAGACACACCTATTTCACACATGGTCACACTGGAAGATCAAATATTTATTTCACTCACGAACATCTCATATCTTAACAGAGAAAAAAACTTCAATAAACTGGCATAGATAGCCAGATTTAGATATACTCTCATCTTCAAATGTCAACAATCTAGAATACATTATAATATTGGGACAATTTAAAATGATTAGGTAGGCTACACCCTGGTAAATGGAAGTTAGAGACCTTTGAATTCTTATGGAAGACCATTGAAGCAATTTATTCATTGTTCTTGGTCATTTCCTTCTCTTTTTTATCTTTTTTTTCTTTTCCTCTTACCTCTCCCTCCAAATTCACATTAAATTAAGATTTCTAAACCCTGAGAAGCCTGATAGAATTTTCCAATTTGTTTTTTTCCTTTTTTTTTTCAAGTCTATCAAGATGTCAGTTTTCTGCAAATTACTTGCTGCCATAGCCTAATCTCAAAAAGGAGTATGGAATTTCAGCTTTCCCAGGATCCACAAATGTAAGTCTCAAGTTGCAATGATTTACAGATACTGGTCTACTTTTTAGATTAACACCAAAATTCCTCCCTGAGAAATATGTCCAAAACTTTGACCTGTTTTTCTAGCTTTATTTTTTACTGTTTTATGTTTTTTATTTATTTTTGAGAGACAGAGACAGACAGCACGAGCAGGGGAGGGTCACAGAGAGAGGGAGATACAGAATCCAAAGACAGGCTCCAGGCTCTGAGCTAGCTGTCAACACAGAGCCCGAAGCGGGGCTCAAACCCATGAACTGTGAGATCATGACCTGAGCTGAAGTCAGACACTTAACCGACTGAGCCACCCAGGCACCCCTTTTCTAGCTTTATTTAATGTATATTACCAATAATGCTAAAAAAGAATTAACATAAGTAGTCTCTTGTAGTAATTAAAAAATACATCAAGGCAAATCTAAATTTCTCTTCATAATTTTTACCCAACTCAATCCTTTTTAAGAAAAACTATAATTGTATCATTATAGAATTTGTACATACCACTTGCATATCTGAATCAGTCAGCAGGATCAATCATATATCTTCCATCTACTTCAAAGAAAACTTCTAAGGAAGTGAGAAAAGTAGTTAACAGAAAGAACTTTGGCAAAAGTAAGGTCTGAGTTTGAATTTGGATTTTGCCTCTTATAAACTGATTGTTGTGGAGCAAATTATTTAACCCCATGTGTCTTTATCATTAGTAATAAGAGAATAATTATACCTAGGTTTAGTATGGGGATAATCTAAGATCCGTGTGTGTGCGCGCACACACGTGTGTGTGTGTGTATGTGTGTAAGCCACATACACACATACACACACACATATGGCTTAGCATCATCACTAGCCAATAAGTATTCTATAAACAGTTAGCTATTACCATTCCTAAAAAAGTGCTCTTACCCTTTGGTAGCCCTTTGGGTTTTTTTTTTTTAATATTTTTTTTCATTTACATCCAAGTTAGTTAGCATATAAGTGCAACAATTTCAGGAGTAGATTTCTTAATGCCCCTTTACCCATCCCCCCTCCCACAACCCCTCCAGCAATCCTCTGTTTGTTCTCCATATTTAAGAGTCTCTTATGTTTTTGTCCTCCTCCCTTTTTTATATTATTTTTGTTTCCCTTCCCTTATGTTTATCTGTTTTGTATCTTAACGTCCCCACATGAGTGAAGTCATATATTTGTCTTTCTCTGACTAATTTCACTTAGCACATACCCTTTAGTTCCATCCACGTAGCTGCAAATGGCAAGATTTCATTTGTTTTGATTGCTGAGTAATACTCCATTGTATACATAAACCACATTCTCTTTATCTATTCATCCATCAATGGACATCTGGGCTCTTTCCATACTTTGACTATTGTTGATAGTGCTGCTATAAACATTGGGGTGCATGTGTCCCTTCAAAAAAGCATACTTGTATCCCTTGGATAGGTATCTAGCAGTGCAATCGCTGGATCATAGAGTAGTTCTATTTTTAATTTTTTGAGGAATCTCCATGTTGTTTTCCGGACTGAGAGCACCAGTTTGTATTCGCACCAGCAGTACAAAAGAGATCCTCTTTCTCTGCATCTTCGCCAACATCTGTCATTGCCTGAGTTGTTAATGTCAGCCATTCGGACAGGTCTTTGGTAGCCCTTTGACTTCAACCATACTACTCTTTTTGTACTATCCTGGTTTTCTCAAATTCTTTCTTTTGATCTGGTGGAATGACTCAAAATCATGAAATATTTAGCATGAGTAAAAATTTTCATATTTATGTACCTTTATTTTTAATCTCTGAACCATTGCCCATACTTTTGTAGAAACAGAATCTATGTGGTTTGGCAAGAGGTTTTGAAAAGACAAATATTAAGGGAGTAGGGATAGAGCCTCCTAACATTAAAGGTTATGCCTAGGTTTGTGTTCCCCCAAGAGAATACCCTGAGACAAGGATTCAGGTGCATGTGGCTTTTTGAAAAAATACTAAGAACAATGGTAGGGAAGTAAGGAAGAGATACAAAGAAGGACTCCTTATCAATCCAACTACCACTGCAGGTGACTTGAACTTAATCTCACTGAAGAAACTCTAGAAACAAATGCAAAACATATGCCTTCAAATTATAGCACCCAAAGGGCAAGGGAGCTGAGGTACTTATACTCCAATTCCTGAGATCATTAGTTGAGGGCTGCTCCCAGGGGTTAATTCCCTGGTATTTCTTGCCTACTGATCATGGACCATAGGTATATATGTTTTCTGTACTGCTAGGATAAAGAAACCAGCCACTGAGATGCAAATTCTAGGGCATGGAAACCAGGACAAGCCCACTGAATGATCAGAATAGGAGGAAGGGAGCACTGAAGGTGTGTGCGTTAGGACACCAAGCACCAAAACAAACTAGAGTAACAGGAGCTAAATCCAAGTAATGTCCTGTGATAGAATAAATTCCTGGAGTAAAAATATCACCAAGAAAGGAATCTGAGGGGAGCAAGTAAAAGGGGAGGAGCGAAAATGTTAGCAATTCAAAAGAAAGTTGGAATTGTGGTTTGGGGGCGTGGTACACATCTCAGACCAAACTATTTCATTTAGGAGTATTCTAGCAAGAAATGGATGGTACTACAATTCCTTCCCCTAGCTACATGGGCACACCTAGGATTTGGGGAACACCTTTTTTATTTGGTTAACTATCGTTTAGAGCATATGGTACTTCTCAAAACATAGAAGTCACACTTTTCAGAGCTTTTAAAAAAATTTTTTTAATGTTTTTATTTATTTTTGATACAGAGAGAGACAGAGCTTGAGAGGGGAAGGGGCAGAGAGAGAAGGAGACACAGAACCAGAAGCAGGCTCCAGGCTCTGAGCTAACTGCCAGCACAGAGCCTGACGCGGGGCTCGAACCCATGAATGTGAGATCTGACCTGAGCCGAAGTCGGAGGCTTAACCGACTGAGCCACCCAGGCGCCCCAGAGCTTTTAAAGAGAAGTCCATTTCGGAACTTCTCAGACTGGATGTATCCTCTCAGAGGGAAATTTGACCATCTTTTGACTTTGTGACTGATATTTAGCTTGCTGGCATGACATTTTCTCCATTTTCCTGGCCTGCTGCACAGAATTTGTTGGGTGCTGTCCTCCGCAGTGGAGATCCAGAGAGAAGCTTAGGACTGTGGGCAGAGGCCCAGAATCTAGGTGGAAGTAAACCTAAAATTGTGAGAAAACCCTAGACACTTATAATATATGACTTCTGCTTCCCACACTCCTTCAGCAAATGTTTATTAAGCACCTACTTTTCCTCTCACCTATAGATGTGGCAAAGTTACAGTGGAAAGTAAACCTGGAGCTGAACTTCGCTCTTATAAGAGCTGTCAGCCCATCTGTGCTAAGGAGGTGAAGATTAGACTTGTGATTGGACTGTCACTTATTTTCCAATGCCTGAATGCCACACTCCACCTCCACCTCATCCCTGCCTCATTCCTGATGAGCTTATTACAGAAGGGACCTAAGTCAGATCCATCCCAGAGACAAGGGGCAATGTGTCCTCCCGGCATCAAACATCACTGAGGTCCTTCTCAGACACAGTGGATGTCATTATCATTAGAGGGGTTTGCGAAACATTTACAGTGAGCTATTTAATATAATGTTTGTTGGGCTTCTTTGAAGTATGATTACACTTAGGAAATTTTAAGTTCTTAGGACTTTTTCATATAAGAATTATGAGATTTTTTTTTATACAGAGAAACTTTCTGTGAGAGTCATGATTGTTTACTGCATTGATTTTCCATGTTTTATAAACCCCTGTGGACTTGATGTGTTGGAATAAAGATTATCTCTGAAGCAGGCAATTCGCACTTCAAAAAAAATGGCTGCTGATGTGGAATTGTCCTTACAGATTAATGTAAAATATAGACATGTTTAAAGGCTACTTAAAATTACTTTGGGAACATTCTAAAAGGAAAATAAACAATGTGTTTCTTGATCCTTCCCTAAAACAAATCTTCCATTTTGTATACTGGGATATTTTAAAGAAAACTAAACGTATAAATGAACATATTTGGAAATATAATTGAATCTTTATCTCTTTGGGGGGTATCATTTCCCTTGAAATATAATGATAAGCCTGAGAATAGTTTTATTTTTAAAAATCAACTATAAGTAATTCACACTAATAAAGAAAAACAGATTGAATAACTTTTTAAGAAAAAAATAATTTACAGATAACCTCCCAGTGAGAACATGGAACCAAGGTAAGAAGGAAAAGGGAAACAAAGTAAGATGCCCAGCTTTGCCTTCACTATGTCAAGGAAACAAACAAGTGCTGTGTTAAGAAGGTAAATGACAGGGACTCCTGGGTGGCTCAGTTGGTTAAGCGTCCAGCTTCAGCTCAGGTCATGATCTCACAGTTCATGGGTTCAAGCCCCGCGTCGGGCTCTGTGCTGACAGCTAGTTCAGAGCCTGAAGCCTGCTTCGGATTCTGTGTCTCCTTCTCTCTCTGACCCTCCCCTGCTGTCTCTCTCTGTCTCTCAGAAAAAAAAAAAATTTTAGAAAAAATTAAAAAAAAAAAAGAAGGTAAATGATAGTCCCTTCTCAGGGCCCTATTTAATTCTAACTGGTTTCTAAGTTGACTCCTATTAGTTCCTTATGGAAAACTCAAAGTGGATAGAATTCAGCAAGCTTTTTTTTCTTTTAAATACTACTTTTAGGTAGACCTTTGCTTTCCACTTTACCACAGACTCCATTATCCCCTATTCCTCATAACCCCCTCCTGATTTAAACCTTTATTTATTCAGCTTGGTCTCTGCAGACACGTGATTTGGGACTCCTATCCAACATTTCCCCACCCAGCCAAACTGTTCTATTAACTATGCCAGGACACTGTTCACCCCATAATTCCACTCTCAAGTAGGCTCCCTCATTGTATGACAATCCCTTCATAAAAGGGCTACCGTAATTATCATAAGCACAATGTACCGATATAAGTTTAATAACTGGTTCTCCCTGGAAAAAGAGAAAATCATTTAATTGTAGTGTTTGCCAATTTCTGTGGTATAAATTTTCCTACCATGGTATGGCCAGTTTCAAAACTTATGTTGTCAAGGTGCTCAAAATCTGCTCTAGAGAGTTGATGACAGCCAGCTCCAGCAGACAATTATCAGACTAAGTGGCTGAATACTTTGAAATGTTGTATCAAGGTATTGAATTTTCAAGAGAGGTGAGATACTATAGTTGAAGCAAGCAGACTGGAGCAGAAGTAAAAAGAACTGGACTTTAGCTCTATCTCTGCAATGACCTAACTAGGGGACTCTAAAGCCACATAGCCACTCGATCTCAGTTTCCTCACCTATAAAATATCAGGAGCATATTAAATGTCTCACAGGTCCATGAGTCTATGTAACCCTTCATATCATCATGTCCTTAATCACCTACCTCAACTGGAATCTCCTTTAGAGTTGGCTGTGCGGTAACATTATGTCCTCAATATACCAAGCACAGTGTCTTGCATCTAGCAGGTGGTCCACAAATAACTTTTGAGTAAATGATTTGCCATGGTGACCCTGGAGGTAGCCTGTGTGTATGATGGGGAAGACAATACAATATGGGATTGTGTCAGCACCAGGAGATAAGATGAAGAGATTAATTTGAAAAATAAATATCTCTGTGAATATAGATATTTTCTAGGTTGGTTACAGATATATGGAAATTACCATATTTAGTTGCACACCATGTCTCCTCCCTCTCTCCCTCCTTTCCAGGGACCACTCTGAACAGGCACCAACCAAGCTGTCCTCTTTTGATAGTGTCTCCTAGTAGAAACATTCCTTCCCCACCATCATTTTTCTACTCTCAAGATCACACTACACTGTTTGTAGCAATTTTTTTTTTGTCATTTGTATTTCTCTCATCATATATCTCTGCCAGATTTATCTCAGAGAAGGATACATTTTTTACCAGTTTCCATTTTTCTCAGAGTGCTACTTGTGAGTATATAGAACTTGAATTGGGGCACTATTATTGATACTCATATCACAGGTTGGAGCAGAGTATAAGTATTGAGGTGAAACTGGACATTCAACAGAATGATAAATGGGACGCTTTCTATCTCAGTTTTAGCCAAGGTGCCAAAGGCCTAGGTACTAGTTAATAATGAGGTAAGAAGAGGCCTGTGCAGAATTGCTAAGATTGTAAAATCACTCTCCCAGCATTAATAATCTCTAAGCAATAAAACTCCTGAGTTGGAAGAATTGGAGAAGCCTTTGGAGTGAATTATTGGAGGTATTGTTGCCCCAAGGGAGAAAGTCTACTTCTTTGCATTAAGTCAAGTAAGAGCAAATTCAAAGGAAAACTTAGAAAGTTTGACAAGTATCTCCTAGAATTTAAGTGCTGGAATAAGAAGCTGTGGTTAGACTGAAGCAATGAAGAGAGAAAGATAAGACTCAGGTTTTCTGTAGAACAGAAGAGGGAACACACAAGAGGAAACAGACATAGAGCCATCTTGAAAGACCTGTCTAGAAAGACAAAGTGACTCAAGAGATGGACAGCCACCAAAAGTCCAGGAGCTGAGGACAATGTCAAAGCAACCAACTTCATAGGGCATCATCTATTTCACAGGAATTAAAGTTACAGTTGAGGGTTCCAAAATGGTAATCACCCCAAAAACACTGCATGAAACAGCTGCTTTGAACATTTATGAAGTCAAATCCAAATCACACTGGTAAGATCTCTACTGCCCCTTTATCAATCTTCCTTCATCCCCCCCCACAATGCTGGAGGGGCCAGAAACCATAGCTAGAGAATGGAAGAGGAGATGCCACCTCCCATCTGCATGCATACACACACGCACACACGCACACACTTTCCAGGCTTCCAGTCCTTGGTCAGGCCCTGGCTTAGAATGTTAAAGAGAGCAACAGGTTTGTATTATTATATTGAACTGTGTGTTCTTTGAAGCTGGAAAACTATTAATTATCACAGAGTAACTTAAAAAGTTATGAGTTCTTCTTTTATTCCTCTATTTTGCCTAATTACCAGTATTAAGACTGTGGTTTTTTCTTTTGGCTTTCATTGAAAATATACACTGTATTTCTACTCCCCTATAGATTTTTAAGCAAGCCAGTACTAAGACCTCAAATGGTTATTCTTTAAAAAAAAAAAAAAAAAAGGTGCATCTTTCCACAAATCAATGGATGGGACTCAATCCATTTCGAGACTAAGTTTTCCTGCAGAGTGTGCACTCTGGTAGGGACTGTCCAGGTAAGACTAAAGTAAAAATCTTTATTCAAAATGGTAATCTCTTTATTAAACTTGAATATGGATCTCAAAGCTCTCAAAGGATGTAAGTTTTTTCCCCAGCATATCTGGCATAGGGATAAGAGAAACTCATTATTCCATCTGCGTTAATTTGTCATGGTGCGTACAATCATGTACCCAGGACAGAAATGGCACAAGCAAAGACTTCCAGGCTGACTGTCTCTTGGGTGCTCATGATACCACATTGACAGACTTAATAATGATATATTCTAAGACTTTTGAACCTTCTCATTATTTTTCTGGAATAGCAGCCAAAACAAATAGCAAAAAAAAAAAAAAAAAAATGACCGAATGCTGCCAGGATGGCAGGCATCCTTGACTACATTTCATGCCAATTATTTCCTTTCACATGACAAGCAGGCATTAATTTTCAACTCCTGACCTATATTTCACATATCTGAGTTTCAGACCAAAAGAAACACTGGCTATCATAAAAATGGTACAGCAGCCTGCCACATGATGAGGAATTCCTGTAGGCTCCAAGCCAAGAAGTTTGTTTCAAGTCTGTGAAACTTTTATAGAGTAGAAAGGTGAGGTAGGAGAAAAAAAGGATAATTGTCCTCCCTTCCTTAAAAGGTCTTATTTATCACAATATCTACCACAGTCAGAGTGGTAGAAAGAAATGATGAAAATAATATCCACTGTTTACTTGTCTCCATGGTGGTCAGGCACCAGCAGGCTATGTCCCTGGCTATTTCCCCTCTCTCAGGTACATACTAATCATTCAAGCAAAACCTCAGAAAAAGTAATCCTGCCTGCCTGAAATATTCCAAAGACATGGGTTTGGAATAGAGAACACTTCAGACAAAAACCTCATGATAGAGGGTGCTTTTTGTAGGATGTCATCGCCAAAGGCATTTATAGTGGCTGAGTAGGGATTTGGGTGTGATGGTGCACATCCACTAAATGGTTCCCTGGGGGCCCTAAAAAAGAAAAAAGTAATATCCAAAGGTGCCCAACACCATCCCAGGGGTAACTTTTTCAGAGTAAGAATCTACCTCTGTGAAGACTCACCATGTGTTCAACTGAAAAAACGTAGTGACGATACATTCCCAGCCATCTAAAGCAGACCCTGGATGCAAAAAGGAACCAGATCACATAACATTCTCAGATGATAGCCAAGTTCTAGGTGGATATCAAGACCCAGAGATTTCATTTTCTAGTATAACAGAGTAAGTTAAGAAATAGAGGTTTTAAATGAAATTCTTTTTGCCTCACAACCTTACCAAATGCTTAAATAATAAGTCACTGTCAAATTCCATTGTTTCAAATTATATTACTGTTTCTAGGCATAAGAAGAGAAACATGGGGAAAAGGGACAAGAGGCATATTGCACTGTTATTCAAGGTAGAGTCCAGCATCCTTCTGCATTTCATTCATTCACTGCATTCAACTATCCATTTCATTCACAAATATGTATTAACTATTGTCCAGGTGCCGGGCAAGCTGCTGGGATTGAAACTGAACAAGATAGACAAGACTCTTGTCTTCACAGAAAGGCAGAAGAGGGGCCAATTGTACTCTGGGCAAAAGACAAGCACTAGCTGACCCAAAGTCCAGGGACTACCCTCTGACGTACTTCAGTCAAGGCAGCCAACTTTGGTAGAAAGCAAGAATTCTTTGCTTTGCCACTAACCTAGTTTGTGATCTCAAACAACTCACAACTTTCTGGCCCTCAATTTGCCATCTTTGCCATGAGACAATGACACCTTACTTACTTAAACGTACTTAAACGTACTATATATGGAGCTAAATTATAAGAAAACAAAGTTTTATAAGGCACTGAAAAAATATCTAAATCACAAATATTAGAAAACATTTTCAGCAAAAATACTTGTTAAGAGATAGCATCCTACTCTTTACCTAATTCAAGTCTAACAGAAACTACCTTCTGCCAGAGATGAGAGCCAAAAGAAGGAGTTAAGCGGTAGTTGTAAATAAACATCCACACAATGCCTCCTGAAGAGTACAATGCTGAGTTCAGCATAAGGTCACAAACTAGAATACAGCAATGTTTTTCAAAGAGTTTTATTTAAATTACTCACAAACTATGTAAGAAAAAGAATATGCATATTTTCCATCTAACACCATCTAAAATTTTTAAAAAATGAGAGAAATAAGAAAAACAGGTTTTTTTATGGATGAATACGGTTTTAAGATACAAATAGATTTATTTCAGTTAATATTCAATGGCTTCAGGGAAAGAATGTAGAGGAATAGTCCATGAACTTTGTTTTTTGGTTTGAGGAGAGTTTTTTCCCTTGACTTCACCATCTCTCCACCAAAGGAAAGAATCGAAGAATTGAGTTGGGGGTGCATTTTCAATCTTCCATAATTCAGACATAGGTTTTCCAACTGAAAAGGGAAACTTTTTTTTAATATAATTTATTGTCAAGTTGGCTAACATACAGTGAATACAGTGTGCTCTTGATTTTGGAGGTAGATTCCCATGATTCATCGCTTACATATAACACCCAGTGCTCATCCCAACAAATGCCCTCCTCAATGCCCATCACCCATTTTCCCCTCTCCCCCACCATCCCCCAACAAACCTCAGTTTGTTGTCTGCATTTAAGAGTCTCTTAGGGTTTGCCTCCCTCCCTCTCTGTAACTATTTTTTCCCCTTTCCTTCCCCCATGGAAGGGAAGCTTCTTTAGCTATGATCCAGAATGATCACTTTTAATTCAAGAAAGATGATTAAAAGCAAGTAAAGTACAGTAAACTGTACAGTAAATGTACAGTTGTCAGAGGGTTTTCTTCCTACATCTAAAACATAAATGAATCAAAATATTTTGAGTGGCTTTACCTCTAGGTTAAAAAATGTATTTTTTTAAATGTGCAAAAAAAGTAACTCATAGATGGATTTACTGGGTTTCTTATGGCAACGAGAGCCTAGGGGTTCTTATTTTTAGACAATGAACACAATGGGTTTAAATGCAAAGCCACTGAGAAATCAAAACCTGCCACTGTAGAAGGAGTCAAAGAGATTGTCATTGGAGGTTTTTGCACAAGAGGCATGGAGAATGCACTGCAGCTCATCCAGCCTGGTTTCCGTGTCTGCAAGTCCTGGCACACATACATGGGAAAGTTCTGACCCTTTTGTAAACAGACAGCTTGACTCCCCCACCTTTGGTGTGGTGGGGCCCACCTAGCCCAGTAGCATACTTCTCATCAACCAGAATATTAACTTGGCATGAGATGATTTATCACCTAGTTATTGCAGGCATGGCAGGGTAGCTACAAGGAGTAAATATTCTAATGCACTCTCACTCCAGGAAAGCAAAGAAAAGGTAGAGAGGGTAAGTCCATTATAAGCTTAAATACTTAATAAGATTTAACACCAGCCCCTTGCCAACAGAAGTAAGAAAAAAGCAGAAAGAGCTACAAAGAAGCAATGGGAAGCAATGGGGAAACCATACACCCCAAAAAAATCAGAGTGGCAGAAAGGCTACAAAGGAGTAAGCTTTAATTTTTTAAATTTTTTTAACATTTATTCATTATTTTTGAGAGATAGAGACAGAGCACAAGTTAGGGAGGGGCAGAGAAAGAGGGAGACAGAATCCAAAGCAGAAACAGGCTCCAGGCTCAGAGCTTTCAGCACAGAGCCCAACTCAGGGCTCAAACTCAGGAACCATGAGATCAAGACCTGAGCAGAAGTCACATGCTTAATTGACTGAGCCGCAAGGCACCCAAAGAGTTTTTTGTAAAGCTTGTCAAAAATCAAAAGTATCATTGTAAAGGCAAAGAAGGAGAAGACACTAGACAATTGGGTAATCACCAACTCACAGAAAAATGTCTTCTAGAAACATCAGAATGAAGAGAAAACAATGTGTTAACCAAAACCATCTGATGGCTGAACTCTAGATGCCTTGTAAACAGGATCTTTGCCTTTATTTTTTTCTCAGAAGCTGACTACAATTTTAGTGCAGTTTTGGTGGTTTAAAGAGCTAGATTTTTTTTCTACCTACAAATGAAAGCTATATATTTGATGTTTGCATTTCTGAAATCTTTCTTTAGCTCTATAAGACCCTGGTAACCATGGATACAAGTACTACTACTACTACTCCTCCTCCTCCTCCTCCTCCTCCTCCTCCTCCTCCTCCTCCTCCTCCACAGGCTAAACATTGATACACACTCATATATCCAGATCTTGGGAGAAGGAACATATTCTCTGAGGATATAAAGTATATAATTCTTCTTATGGATTTTTTCGGTTTATAAATATGGCATAGTTTTATCAGATATCTTTTATTTTTCAGTTGGCATCTCAGCTAGATAACAAGGGATATTAAGCATGATTTGCATGAACTAAATTGTAAAATCTACTGAATTCACCAAAGTTTACCCTAGCCCAGCAGACTTCACAAAATATAGGCACTGAGTAAATTTCTGTTCACTGTGTTCATTATTATAGTGAGACCAGTCAGCAAACTCATCTAATTGAAGTTTGACTGTAAGCATTTCTATAAACTAAAATAATATTTCCATCTTACTATTGCTAGTTGTGAGCAAATAAAAAGAGATCTGTTTAGATTTCATAAATGTGTCAGGATTTCACACCATTCTCTTCCCCAGCGGCAGCCAAGCCTCAATCAATAATTGTATAGTGGCATTTCAGATCCTCATGTCTCAAGCTAACAAATAAAACCAGCAGGGTAAGAAGGAAATTTATTAAATATTATTTGAAGAATGCTTAAAAGATCAACTGAAAGTATGTTCTTTCATCAATTTACCATTGGTATGATCTGAAAATACCACTACCCATCTACTTACTAGATTCAAAACGTTCAAAGGCTCTGTTAATATGCAAATGTTATAGGCATAACCTGAACTTTCTTACCTCTTACCACACGTCTGTTAAAATGCAGTTCTATTTAAAATAATAATTTAAATGTCCCTCACTTATACATCCACTTACATTAGGTCCTCAAGCCTTCAGCAACCCCCACTCACTACTCCACTCCCCACCTTCTGCGAACTCCTTTCCAGTGTTTCTTGAATCTTCAGAGGGCAGCTTAACCTGCCCCTAAGTAACCATATTCCTGCAGGCTCCTCAAGTGACCTCAGATGGGCTCAGCCACGATTCCTAAGTACTCCAGTTCCTATAAGAGCTCTCCAGAAATCAAATCTATGCAAGGAAATGTCATAGCAAAAAACACCTCACTTCCCAGGACTTTTACAGTGTCCATTTCTATTTCTCTCTCTCTTTTTCTCTTTTACCCTATCTCTTTCTTCCCTTCCTTCCTCTCTCTTTTTTTCTGTCTCATCCCTCCCTCTTTAACTTCCCTTTAAATTTTAATAAGAGTCCCTCTGCTCCTACAGAGCTCAGCTATGTTCCCGCAGGCCTGGGGGACAGCTCTAAGTGACAGAAACTGCAGTACAAACTGACCCAGCCCAGCCCCGTGACAGCCAAAGTTCTCCCATGAGAGTTCATCCAGCCTGGCTCCTTCTTCTCCCAAGTCATTCTTCAGCGTTTGTGCAAATGTGCTTCTGGCAAACACAAGATAAAAATTTGCCAGGTACACCTGAATTTCAATTGCAGTTGAAAGTCAATCTCAGTTTCATATTCACATATGAAAAAAATGAAGAGATAAATATTAATATGATAGCATTATATCTTCATGAGAATTAGATTTTTTTTTCAGCTTTACTAAGATTAAAGAAAAAGTGTACATATTTAAGGTATATGATGTGATGATTTGATATATGTATACACTGCAAAATTATTACTACAATCAAGTTAATTAACAGTGTGTGTGTGTGTGTGTGTGTGTGTGCGTGTGTGTGGTGAAAACAACTTAAGAGCTACTCTTCACAACTTTCAATTACATAATATGGTATTATTTACTGTAGTTACCAGGCTGAACACTAGATTCTCAGAATTTATCCACCTTCCAACTGAAAGTTTATACCCTCTGACCAACATCTCCCCCCTTTCCCTCACTCTCTAGCCCCTCAAAGCCACCATTTTATTCTCTGCTTTTATTCTAGCAATGGGATTCTCCAATTTTCTAATCCTATTCTCTATTTTATGAGTTTGGCATTTTTAGATTCTAAATATAAGTAAGATTATACAGTCTTTGTCTTTCTGTGTCTAGCTTATTTCACTTAGCATAGTGTTCTCCAGATTCTGAGACCAGTTGACCATTTAGCAGAGATTAGATCTCTGAATGAGATGATAAATGAAATTTCAGAAGCAAAAGGTGAGAGGGACATAAAGCCTAAAAAATTAAGAAGCTGGTGATCCTTCCCAGGGAAGAAAAGTCCCAGGAGCCAGTCTTAGCTGGTGTCACTGCCAAGCTGAATGGCCATGAGCAGCCTGAGGATACTGGACACACAGCAAAGGACATTCGGATGCAAGGAGCTAAGATGGGAATGGAGTGACACCAGAGAAAAACTAAATCTGGGCTCTGTGTTTCTGAGAATCAGTCTTAGAAATAAGTAATTATCTTTTCCAATGAAATTCCACATTAAAGCTTTGTATTTGTTATTGGTCTTCACTGTAACTGGCTTTGTTCCATTTTTAGCCAGTCATAACATCAGTCTACGTGACATCAAACATCCAGCCAATGCAGCCATAGTCAAAACTTTAGTTAACCAGCCAGCTGTTTTCTGTACATGACACCAAGCAATCAACTGGACTAACAACATGCCTGGAATGATGGAAAAGACCAGATGTTTTGGCATTATGTAAAAGTTAAGTGCCAGTTGAAAACAGGAGAGTTAGCTGTCACTTTACACATAATCTTAGAATGATCCACCCTGCACTCTTCCCATGACTAGGACATAAACTCAACAAAGATCTAAAGATATGCATACACAAGCACATGTGCTGAAAATCCTAGTGAGCGATGTGTGTTATGGAACATGTCAGAGGGCTGGGGAAATAAATTATTTTACACAATCGGAATTTTATAAACCTTAGTAAATGCGCCCCTCCTGACCAGTTTATGCACTTCTCTGCCCAGTCCTACTCTCAACTTCAGGGAGCTACTTTTCCAGACTCTTCTGCCCTCTAGCTTTGGCATATGGGAGACAACACTGGAAGACAGGGCAGGAGGAAGGGAATGAGTAGGTAGTTTTCTTCTTCTTTCTCTGTCTCCATGGTGTCTCCAGGAGTTTCAGGTCTTGCCAGATAGCCCCTTCATCAGCAGTTCTAGATCCCACCAGAAAGCCCTCACTGTGGTCCCTGTGTCTTCTGTGTAATCTGTCTCCTGGACTACATTTCATCTACTGAGATACCCAGAGTGCCTTCTTTTCTAGCTGAATTCTGACACATTGGACAATCTGAAAAAGTATCCTCTCGTACTGGGATTTCAAGAACAATCTGAGACCTATGACATAGCAGCCCCGGGGCTGAGTTCTCCTCCTTTTCCTCTCCTTTCCTCATTAGGTGTTCCAACTAGGAGGAAAAATAAGTAAATAAAAGTGATTTATCAAAGCCCATCCGACTCAAAGATTCCCCTGGTGGTTCTTATGAGACAGACACCCAAATCAAATGTTTGCAACACTTTTCAAACTCGGCCAACAATTCTTTCTGCCTGCCTCCATGCTCTTTATAGCTGCAAAAGGACTTTTTAAAAATTTTATTTATTTATTTATTTATTTATTTATTTATTTATTTAGAGAGAGCAGGGGAGGGGCAGGGAGAGAACCCCAAGCAGGCTTTGCACTGTCAGCACAGAGTTCAACACGGGGCACAATCTCACAAACCACAAGATCATAACCTGAGCTGAAACCGAGTCAGATGCTTAACTGACTGAGCCACACAAAAGCCCCTGCAAATAGACTTTTTATTATTGTAGTAAGAACACCTAACATGAGATTCACCTTCTTGAGGTTTACAGTGTACAATACATTATTGTTAACTACAGGCACAGTGTTTTACAGCAGCTCTCCAGAACTCAGGCATCTTGCATAACTGAAACTTTATACCCACTGATTCATAATTTCCCCCTCCACCAGCTCCTAGCAACCAATATTTCTCTCTGCTCCTATGATTCTATTAGATGTGTGTCATAAGTAGAATCATGTAGTAGTTGTCCTTCTGTGACTGACTGGGTTATATCATTTAGCATAATGTCCAAGGTATATCCATTTTGTCACACTTTAAAGAACTTCCTTTGTTAAACCTAATATTCCACTGTATGTATATACATTTTCTTGATCCATTCATGCATCAATACATTTAGGTAGCTACATCTTGACTATTGTGAATAGTGTTTCTATGAACATGGGTGTGCTAACATCTCCTTGAGATTGTGAATTTTTTGGATAAATATTCAGAAGTGGAATTGCTGGATCATACAGTATTTCTAATTTTACTTTTTTAAAAAAAAAAACTTTCATATTGTTTTCCATAGAAACTTCACCAATTTGCATCCCCACCAACAGTGGAAAGGGTTCTAATTTCTCTACAGGTCTTGTTTATTTGACAATAGCACCCTAACATATGTGAGACGATGCCTCATGATTTGGATTTACATTTCCTGATGACTTGCTAGCCACTTGTACTTCTTCTTTGGAGAAATGCCTTTTCAAGTTTTTAACACGTTTATAAATCAGGTTTGGGGGGCAGTGGTATTGAGTTGTAGGAGTTCCTTACATATTTTAGAAACTAACTACTTATCTGATACATGGTTTGCAAATATTTTCTCCTATTCTGTAAATTGCCTTTTCACTCCATTAATTGTTTCCTCTGCTGTGCAGAAGCTTTTTAGTGTTTTGTAGTCCAACTTATCTATCTACCTTTTGATGTGTTTCTCATGTAATATCCAAAAAAAAATCATTGCCAAGACCACAGTCATGAAGCTTCCCCCTCTATATATTCTTCTAGGAGTTTTACAGTTTCAGGTCCTACTTTTAAGCCTCTAATTCATTTTTAGTTGATTTCTGTGTAAGATAAAGGTCCCATTTCATTCTTTACATGAGAATATGCAGTTTCCCAACACCATATGTTGAAGAGACTATCCTTTTATCATTGTATATTCTTGACACCTTTGTTGCAAATTAGTTGATGATACATGCATCGATTCATTTCTAAACTCTCTGTTCTGTTCCATTGGTCTACATGTCTTTCTTTATGCCAGTACTATACTTCGTATTGTATTAAGAAATCAAAAAGTATAATGTCTATAGCTTTGTTCCTCTTTCTCAAGTTTGATTTGTTTATTCAGAGTCCTACATGATTCCATAAAAACTTTCAACTTTTTAATGTATCTGTAAAAAATACCATTTGGACTTTTATAGGCATTGGAATGAATCTGCAGATCACTTTGGGCAGTGTGGACATTTTACAATATTAAGTTTTTTACTCTATGAACACTGGATGCTTTTCCATATGTTTGTGACTATTTTAATTTCATTCATCAAAGTTTTTAGTTCTCAGCATACAAGTCTTTCACACCTCCTTGATTAAGTTTATTCCTATGCATTTTACTCTCCTCATTGCTATTATAAAGGGATTGTTTTCCTAATTTCCATTTCAGATAGTTTGTTGTCAGTGTGTAGAAATGCAAGTGATTCTTGGGGCACCTGGATGGCTCAGTCTGACTTTGGCTCAGGTCATGATCTCATAGCTTGTGAGTTTATATCCCAATTGATTGATCAGTCAGACTCTGTGCTGATAGTTCAGAGCCTGGAGCCTGCTTTGGATTCCATGTCTCCACTCTATCTGCCCCTCCCCTACTTGAGCTCTGTTCATGGGTTTGAGCCCTGCATCAGGCTCTGTGCTGACAGCTAGCTCGGAGCCTGGAGACTGCCTCAGATTCTGTGTCTCCCTCTGATCATCCCCTGCTCAAACTGTCTCTCTTTGTCTCTCAAAAATAAATTTAATAAATAAATAAATAAATAAATAGAAATGCAGGAATAAATCCCACTTGATCATGGCATGTTATCATTGTAATTTGTTGTTGAATTCATTTTGGAAGTATTTTCTTGATGATTTCTACATCTATTCATTAGGGATATTGGCCTATAGTTTTCTGGTGATTTTAATGTTAGAGTAATATTGGTCTCCTAAAATAAATTAGAAGTATTCCTTCCTCTTTAATTTTTTATAATAGTTTGAGAGCACTGGTGTTTATTCTTTTTTAACTGTTTGGTAGAATTCACCAGTGAAGCCTCCAAGTCCTGGGCTTTTCTTTGTTGGAAGGTTTCTGACTACTGAATCAAATCCATACTTGTTATTGATCTGTTCAGATTTTCTGTTTCTTCATGATTCAGCCTTGGTAGGTTATATGTTTCTAGGAATGCATCATTTCTTTTTCTAAGAATGCATCTATTTCTCCCAGGTTATCCAATCTGTTGGCATATAATTATTCATAACAATCTCTTAAGATTCCTGTAGCAACAGTTATAATGCCTGCTCTTCCAAGTATGATTTTACTTATTTGGGTTTTCTCTATTTTTTCTTAGTCTAGCCAAAGCTTTGTCAATTTTGTCTATCTTTTCAAAACACTAACTCCCATTTTCATTAATTTATTCTATATCTACTTTGTATTCTCTATTAATTTATTTCTGCTTGAATCTTTATTATTTCCTTCCTTCTTCTAAGTTTGGGATTCGTTTGTTCTTCTTTTTCTACTTCTTCAGATATACGGGTAAGTTGTTTATCTAAGGTCTCTTTGTTTAAGGTAGTCTTATCACTAATAGTTTCCCTTAGTACTGCTTTTGGTGCATCCCATAGGCTTTAGCATGTTGCACTGTTATCTATAGATTAGGGAATGGTCAACTTTGTCAAGTGCTTATAAACAATCGAATAGGAAGACAATAAAGTGACTGCTGGGTTTGATAAGTAATGCCATAAAAATATAATATACTTGACTTCTCTTTGTGATCTTTACTAATTCGGTCCATTATTTCAAGCTGCAAACAAATATTATTGCAAAATATGGCAAAAATTATTACCATTACAGTATCTGTCAGCTTTCTAAATTTTATTTTCTAATTTATTTACTGCCATACCTATAAAAAACTTAATAAAGAAGTGGAAGAAAAATTGAGGACATTTTTCAAAAGTAGAAAAAAGATAAATAGAAGTACAAAAGAAAAATAACAAAATTAGAAGAACACGAGAACTGAAACATTTGAACATTAGATATTCATTGAGAACAAAGAGAAATGGGTAGAAGAAAGTTACCAGAGACAGAATTCAAGAAAATTTTCCCGAGTTAAAGGACTTGAGTTTCCAGACTGAAAGAGCCCAGTGAGTACTAAATATAATTACTGAAATAAAGCCACATTACAAACACCATCACTGTGAAATTTTAGATAGAGCACAGTTGGGGGGAAAATATCCAATAAGGGCCCTGAAAGGAAAAAGAAAGGAATTGCAAATGAGTAAGAATCACAATGAGCAAGATCTTTTCAATTCCAGCACTGAAATAAAAGAACAATGGAAGTAGACCCCTGAGTGGCTCAATTGGTTAAACAGTTAAGCATCTGACTCTTGCTTTTGGCTCAGGTCATGATCTCCAGGTTCATGAGTTCAAGCCCAGCATCCACTCCTGCATCCAGCCCATCAGGCTGGGCACAGAGGGTGCTGAGCCTGCTTGGGATTCTTACTCTCCTCTACCTCTACCCCTCCTCTGCTCACAGGCACATGCATGCATGCATGTGTGCGTTCTTTCTCTCTCTCTCTCTCTCTCTCTCTCTATCTCTCTCTCTCCCCTTCTCTCTCAAAACAAATAAATAAATTTTAAAAAAGAACAAGTGATGTCTTCACAATTTTGAGGGGGAAATTATCTGCATTCTAGAACTCCATATACAGTAAATGTGACAATATGTCAAGGTAGAATAAGGACGTTTCTAAAGGTAGAAAAACATGAAAAATTTTAATTGCCATGAAAGCCTTCTCAAAAAGCTACTTGAGAACTTGTTCCTCTGAGACAAGAGAATAAACTAATAAAGAGGAGATACAGACTTCAGGAAGCAAAGGATATAATATAAAAAAGAGGAGGCATGTGAAGGAAAATCCCAGAATGATGGCTGTGCAACAGAGCTAGAGGGCAACTGGTCTAATATCAGAACTAGTGAAAGGTAACAGGAGAGATTCCTTCCAGAAGCTGAATCTGATAGAAACCTGAAAGTTTAGAGATGGTATTTCCATAATTAGGGAAGAGTTTGGTTTAGGATAGGGATAAAATCACAGAACACCAATTGAACGAAAACAATAAAACCAGACTCATCAACTTCAGGGAGAACAAAATGTCATTTAGGAAAAGAAAACTGATCACAGTACACTACTTAGTTCATCCACAATTAACAATCACATAGTCACAAAAATGTAAGCCTGGACTACTCACCTAATCAAACAGCCATTGTAGGAGGTAGGTGGGACCAGAAATGGGCTGAGCACCTTCAAGGCAGCTGGAAAAGCATTAAATCAACATCCTTCAGAGTAATAAATCAAATATAATGCTAAAAATACTCTCCATTTAAATACTTTTCATTGACTTTGTAAATGCTAACAGTCTGTATTCCTATACTTAATAGCACTATGTTGAGCATATAAGAGATGCTGCTAAAGAAAACAATTTGTGATAAATCAGTTACCTAAATGTTTATTTACAGAGGGATTATATTTGACAGTCAGGCAATATGAAAATATTTTCTGTAAAAGCTTCCTCAGAAGAAGTCCTGGAAAAAAGAAAGTATCTTCAAAGTATATGTTAAGTTTTGAACTACACTTTGCAATTCAGCGTACAACATTCTCCTTGCAGAAGAACTATTCTCAATATAACATAAGAAAACATAACCTTTAAACACAATTAAAACTTCATATCAGCTGTCCATGTTTTCTGGTAGATAGTCAATAAAATAAAGAGAAACAATTTAAGACCTACTGAAAAATCCAACTGTTTTTTCTGTTTATGAGTATTTGTTTTTGTTAAACACACTAACATCTTTATCTTTACCTTTGTGCAAACTAATACTTAATCATCAGGAACAGTTTATAGTAAGACTGTAGGAACAGAGACCACAGACTGAAATGGTGGGTGCAATGGCTAGCTGAGTCATTCCCATTTCTCTATCATCAAATCCTTCAGAAATCTTTAGCTGTTATCTCCCACTACCCCTGTAGTTTGCTAATTTTTTTCCTAGCAAGTGAAAAGTCTCCAGAAATTTGAAGGGAAGAGAAGGCATAAGCCTAATCACAGGAAGACCAATCACTTTCTTGACATCCTATAAAAACAGCAATTGCACCTTAAAGAGCTAAAAAGCTTTTCTTATTCATTCCTTTTTAAAATAAACCTATAGGGAAACCTGAGTGGCTCAGTTGGCTTGGCATCGGACTTGGGCTCAGGTCATGATCTCATGACTCTTGAGTTCAAGGCCTGTGTCAAGGCTCTGTGCTGACAGCTCAAAGCCTGGAGCCTACTTTGAATTTGTCTCCCTCTGTTTGCCTTCCCCCCCTCCCCCGCTCACCCTCTGATTCTGTCTCTCAAAAATGAATAAACGTTAAAAAAATTTTTTAAGTAAACCTGTAATTGGACAATTTGATTTTAATGGTTCCTTTGATTTAGAAAAGGAGATTCATTATAATTAGTATTTATAAATTCATGTCAAAGAGAAATTTATTAAGAATCACAGTTAAAATCTGCAATTAGCCAACATAATAAAAGTTTTCTATTAATCTTGAGATGATTTTGCACATTTATAAAATTATTTAACACTAAGATATTATAACTGGGGATTTGAACCATTTTTTTAAAGATAGCTAAAACTGCCACAAAACAGAAAAATCCCTCCATATATTACTCCACATAATATTGGAAAACCATAGCAAACTCTGGAAAAGCCAAGGATTTACATATTATTGCCTGGAAAAAATATCTCTAAGTGCACAATAATAGAGAGTAATTTTATTTGATAATTCAAGGCACTTTAAAAGAGTAATAAAAAGAAAACATTAAAATTATACTCCTTTATAGAGTCTCAAGTTATGTACATATAGTCATGTGTGTACATTTATATCATTTCTAAATGGTCTTATTATGTTCATAAAAATGCTGTGCCCTTTTCTAAGGGAGATTTAGATACTAAATTTTGCACTGAATCTTTAGGAATTTATGCCAAAGCTAAAGCAATATACTTATGCAAAAATTCAGGGAAGAGCAGTTTTTAAGCAAAATGAATGGAAAGGCAAAAAGGGTTTATACAGTAAAAAGTTAAACATTTAATCTAATTTGAAGTGAAGATTAAAGCTGCCTTTCACTTATCTATACCAGTACACCAACTATTAAGGTAGTTGGCATATTAGTGTTACTTGGGCCCTTCCTGCCAATTATCTGCCAGAGAGAAAGGGAATGACCTCTCTGGACTTCAATTATCCACCTGAAATAAGGAAAGCAATACTTTAAAATTCTAAGATCTTGCAGAGACTGTTGAAGAAAAGGACTTTACATTTCATGATATTTTTCCAAAATAGTCAATGAATAGTTCAAAGAACTTCCTAAGTCAGAAGAGCTCTCTGATTCTTTTATTTACATTGCTTGGGTGAACTACTGGACTACATATGCATAAGCAGATCTTTTGATTGATTTAATGGCTAATCTCTTCTATCATAAACTCTTTAGGGGTCATTTGGTCTTTAATAGCAATACATCAAGAAGTAAAAATGACCTTCAAGACCCATCAGTACATCCAGACACTTTTGCTTCAAGCCAAATTGGTGTGAAAAGGATGGATTTAGCACCATCAATACCCTATGTTATACATAACTGGAAAATCACACAAAATAATAGGAAATAATGGCTTACAGACAGTAGATTAGAGGCATTATAAGATTCTGACCTCTGAGAGAAGAGAAAAACAGGCAATGGCATCTCAACATTCACCAGTTTACTTCCTGGAGGCAGTTTCAAGGCAATAACACAGTGTTAAGCAGTTTCACTTAGCTAAAGGAGCACGAATCATTATTCATGTAAATCAGAAAGGTAGAACTTCTGGAACACAGTACCACAGAGAAAAAAGCTGCATAAAAAGAGAACTCCGGAGGGGCACCTGGTGGCTCAGTTAAGCATTCAGCTTCGGGTCAGGTCATGATCTCACAGTTCTTGAGTTGGAGCCCCGTCTCAGGCTCTGTGCTGACAGCTCAGGAGCCTATTTCAGATTCTGTGTCTCCCTCTCTCTCTGCTCCTTCCCCACTCTCATTCTGCGTTTGTGTGTGTGTTTGTGTGTGTGTGTGTGTGTGTGTGTGTGTGTGTGAAAAATAAATAAACATTAAAAAAAAAAGAACTCTGGAGATCTATAGTGGGGCCTACTTGGGACCGTTGTTACTCATCTCTGCATGCATACAAGAAATGGCCCAAGGCTGGGAAGAGAACCACAGAGCATAGTCAGAAAACCCTGTGGCTCTTATGAGGCTAGGAATAATTTGTTTTCCTATGAGCCAGAATGGGGGAAAAAAATACAAAAAGCATTGTAGTATCCCCAGAAGGATACTCCATGTCAAGACACAACATAATCAAATTGCTAAAAACCAAGGATAAAAAGAAAATCTTAAAATCATCCAGGAAGATAAGATAAATTGAAACAAATTACACACAGAGCAAAAGGAGAAAAATGACCACAGACTCTTCATCAGAAACTATGCAAGCAAATGTATTGAAAGAAAAAATAATAAAATAAAACTTTCTATCTACAGCTCTTTACAAAGGGAAAACATCTCTCAAAATTGATGATAAATATGCATTTCCAGATGAATAAATCTAAGAGAATTCAACACCAATAGAACCACACTCCAACAATGTTAAAGAAAGTTTCTTAGGGAGAACAAAAATAACACCAGATAGAAAGTTAAACTTTTACAAAGGATGGAAGAAAGCCAGAAATAATATATACGTGGAGAAATATAAGACAGTTTTCTCATTTTTTAAACTACCTTCAAAATATAATTGACTTTAATTTTTAAAAATGGGAACAGTGTAGCTTGCAATTTATAGCATGAGTGGAAGTAAAATATATGACAATAAGCGCACAAAGGGTAAAGAGATGAAAGTATACTGTTGTAAAGTTCTTATACTATACATGGAAAGGTACAATATTATTTGAAGTTAGACTATAAGTTAAAGTTACATATTGCCAACCCAAAAGAAAAATAGGAAAAAGTAAAACAAGGAGGTAAAATGCAACAATGGAAATAAAATGTAATTATAAAAAATAGTAAATTAATCTCCATAAAAAGAAGAGGAACAAGAAAAAGGAACATAAACAAGGGTGAGGCAAATAGAAAACAAAGAGATGTAGATTTAAATCCAACAATATGAATAATGACATTAAATATAAATAGTCTAAAAATTTTAATTAAAAGGCAAAGATTGTCAATTGAACCAAATTTTAAAATATGACAAGAAATACTCTTTAAATATAAAGACACAATAGCTTAAAGTAAAGGGATGGAAAAATATATGCCCTACTGACATGAGTCAAAATAAAATTTGAGCAGCAATATTAATATTAGACAAAGTATACTTCAGAACAAGGAATACTGTCATAAATAAAGAGGAATGTTTCATAGTGATGGATTAATTCATCAACAAGACATAATAATCCTAAAGGTGTATGTACTTACTAAAAGAACTTCAAAATGCAAAATGTAAAACAACAGATTGTAAAGGAAACAAAGACAAATCTTATTTATATTTGGAGATTGACACCTCTCTTTCAGTCATTAATAGAATATGTAGTCAGAAAGTCTGAAGGACGTAGAAAATTTGCACAAGGCTATCAACTAACATCACCTTAGAGACATTTACAAAATAATACACTCAACAGCATAATGCTCAAACTCTCTAAGCACACATTGAACATTCACCAAATTTGACCATATTCAGGTCCATAAACTGTCTCAATAAATTTAAGAGAACTGAAGTCTGATAAAGTATTTCATGTCTACAAAAGAGTTAAAATAAAAATCAACAAGAGATGTTTACTAAAATCTTAACTAGTTGGGTATAATTGCATTGTATGTCTATTTATAAATGGAGTTAAATTTATACTAATGACTCTATAAAAGATCTTATTGTAATTAAGAGGAAATTCTAGATGACAGAAGATGATAATTTCTGATACTTCAGTTACTAAAAACATGATGTAACTCAGACTTCAGATGTTCATTTTTAATGATGTAGGAAATAATTTCAAGCATGTGTTGTGTTTCAATTGAATCAGACTGTATTCTTTTTCAAAATGCTATGTCAAACCATCAAAAGTAATTGATGACACTATTAAAAGAGAAGATAAATCTTTAGTATTTTGTGAGAATTACAGTTGAATAAATATTTGTCAGTTCGTAAAATTCTCAAGTGCATCTGGGGAAAGTTCTAATACATCTTGCTTATTTAAAAGATGTTTTGCAGGGTGCCTGGGTGGCTCAGTCGGATGAGCATCTGACTTCAGCTCTGGTCACAATCTTATGTGAGTTCCAGCCCCAGCCCCTGTTTAGGCTCTGTGTGGACAGTTCAGAGCCTAGAGCCTGCTTTATATTCTGTGACTCCCTCTCTATTTTTTTCCTGCCCCACTTGCATACTGTCTCTCTCTCAAAAATAAACATTAAAAAAATTTTTAAGTCATTTTGCAAAAAAAAAAAAAAAATCCCAAATTATTCCAAAATTAAACAATAGAATTCTAAATAACTCATAGATTAAAAAAAAGAAATGACAAAGAAAAATATAAAATATTTTTAATTGAATAAAAATAAAATACAGCATATCTAAATTTATAGAATTTAGCAAAAGTAGAGGTTAGAGAGTAAACGATAGCAAATGCTTATATTAGAAAAAAGGGTCTCAATTACTAAGCTTCTGCCTTGTGAAATCAGAAAAAGAATGGAAAATTAAACCAAAAGCAAGCAGGGAAAAGAAAATAATAAAGAGCAGATATCAAAACATAAAAACAGTATAAAAACAATGAAACCAAAAACTACTACTAGGAGGAAAAGCAATTAAATTGGTAGACTTCTAGTCAAATTGAACCGGAAAAAAAGAAGAGACACAAATTTTTAATATTTGGAATGAAAAAGGGACATTACAAATCCTAAAATATTAAAAGAAAGATGCTTACCCCTGAAAAGTTTATAATCTAGTTGATAGGACAGGCTGTACACACAGAAAACAATGAACAATCTTATACTCATATCAATAATGATAATAATAAATAACACTGATCCATCACCTATTATAGGCCAGGAAAAGTTCTAAGTACTTTATATACATTAAATCATTTAATCATCAAAACCTTAATAGGTAGACACCATTATTAACCCCATTCTACAGATGTGTACCTTAGGCACTTGCCCAATGTAGTTGGAACAGTAGATATAAGATAATTTAGTAATTCAGGGGCACCAGGGTGGCTCAGTGAGTTAGGTGTCTGACTCTTGGTTTGGGCTTGGGGCACGGTCTCATAGATTCATGGGACTGAGCCCTGTATCAGCTTCTGTGCTGGCAGCATAGCGCCTGCTTGGGATTCTCTCACTTCCTCTCTCTCTGCCCCTCCCCTGTTCACATATGCTCTCTCTCAAAATAAATAAACATTTTTTAAAGGTAGTTTAATAATTCAGATTCAGGAGGAGAAAGAAGGACAAGGAGGAGAAAAGAGGATTGCACAGGTCTTGGGAATTTGTCATGGAAGAGATAAGGCTTAGGCTAGCTCTTGTGAGATCTATCTTGATGACTATCAAGTTTTTTATACTAGGTGTCACAATCTAGTATTATCAGAGATCTAGTATTTCAACAGAGTAGTTTAAATCAATATTTCAGCTATTTCAACAAAGATTTATTGAACAGTTACTATGATTTAGGCTCTGGGATCACGAAGATGGACAAAAGATGAGAGATCTGTATGTATATATATATATACACACATGCGCACCAAACTAGTAGAAGTCATTGAGGTACAGTCCTCATTCTCAAAAAGCTCATAACCTAGATAGTTGCATGTGTATGTGTGTGTGGATGTACGTAAACAAATTAGAGACTAGGTCATAATTATGAGCTAACCTGAGTAATATTAATATGAGTTCAGGAAAACAGAAGATTAGTGTGAATTATCCAGACCTAGCTTTATGAAGCACATGCTTTGGAGCTGAACACTGAAAAACTAGTCATATACATACACACACACACACACACACACACACACACACACACAGAAAGGGAAGGTGGGGAGAGAGACAGAGAGAGAAAGAGAAGGAGAAGGAGAGAGAGAAAGTGACAATACCAGCTGTTGATAAGATAAGGAAAACTCAGGTAGAAACAAGCAGTCTACTTAGCTACAGGTAGATAATGCCAGAAGACAGCTGAAAAAGGGGCAGGACTGATTAAGTTGGGGCATAAAAATCAAGTTCAATTCCAGATTTTTGTTGAGAATATAGGCTTGGTAAGTTTCATCCCCAAATTCCAAATTCTGTTTTACTCAGCCAGGAGAAAGGGCATAAATACAAAAGAGAATGCAGAGAATTCCCAAAACAATACAGAAAAAATGTTTCAGTGATCATTTGATATCCATTTAATTTCCTGGGAACTCAGAAATTTCAATAAAAATTAAAATAGAGAAAAAAGATACCGAATCCAAGATTGTATTGATTTTTAAAGGACACAAGCTTCTTTAAGCAATTAATTAACATGCATCAGTGATGCCCCCAAATATCATCACACCATATAAAATGGGAAGTTTTACACCAAAGAGTAATAGAAGCATCGATACCCCTGTGGGCTGGTAAACTGCCTGCTTTGCTCAAATGGCAGGGCACTGGGTCTTCAGTGTGTCCAAGGGATATCCCCATTGCAATTTGTCATCAGACTGGCAAATATTCTTAGTGACAGGAACACAAAGCCCAGGAATACAGCCTTACCCTCATTCAAGGCTCAAAGCACCTCAGCCAGCTCTCCTGGCTCCCTCTAATGGCCCCAAATACCAATTAAACAGCTTCACCATCTCTGTTTCTAAATTTGGATGTAGGTATCAAGTTTGAATGCCTGATGAGGCTAATTAAGTACTTTGCAGAAGTGTGAAGTAATCAGTCCTAGGATGAAGGAAAAAAAGAAGGAAATCCCCAGAGGTGGATCTGACATGGTTCCTGTCCCTATTGAAGTTTCATAAGACCACAGCTGAAAGAACATTCTACCATAAATTGAAAGGTTCTGCATTAACAGCAGGAAACAAAAACTCCTCTCCCAACTCATCCCCCACTAATTCAGCATATCCACCACAAATTCTAAAGTCAGCACGTTGTCATATATTGCCACCTAGTGTCCGTAGGTAGGTGTATGTTAACTCACTTTAGAGTCCAAAGGTGACCTTTTTCTGCAGTCACCTTCCAAGGCCTTCCTTTGTAAGGCTTGGCAATTCACCACATCAGGATTCCTAGTTGTGATTCTTCATTCTACTTCAGGACATACCCATGAAAGTGTAATAATGAATTTATTTTACTGTAGACACAAATATTTGTGGATTACCCTCAAGTACTTTGAAACTGCAAACTGTTCCCCAGGAGAACTCTTTCTTGACACTTAGCATCCATCTGCTCTCCGACTTTTCTTCTCACTATTCTCTATTATTGGTGTGTCGACGGTCTAGAGAGTGCATACATTTTGATAGCATAATTTGCTGCATGAGATATAACTCGGAGGAGACGGTTGTATCAGAAATACAACCAAATTGTTCATAATACAAACATTTGAGTGGTTTTAGAATTGTTTCATTTTGTGGATTCACCCTTTCTCTCCTACTTCTGTAACTATGCAGTGGGAAGGAGAAATAGATGGTAATAAATGATCAAAAATCAACAGAATAGCACAATATAACAAAAATAAAAATACCTCCAAGGATTAATTACTTCAGAGACCTTACTTCCTTCCAAGCAATCTTCAGAGTAGAAGCCCAAGCAAGCCATTTCTAGACAGGAAGTGTGACAGCTTTTGAAGAGCGAGCTATTCGATCGCAGTAAATTCTCTCAAAACATTTTTAGACCTACATTACTGTCTCTGAGTTAGACTTTTTCCGACCAGGAAAAATATAAGATGTCAGCAATTAGATGAGGTTTGGATGTAGAACTGTGAACAAGGGAAAACTTTCTTAGTTTGTCTTGGAGTTAGATATGCAGATTGCCATGTAAAATTTAGGGCATGCTTATGCTAAAAAAATTAAGCATTGTTTATCTGAAACTCAAATTCAACTGTGTGTCCTACATTCTATCAGGCAACACTACTTGGTATGGAACAAAAGAACTCGAAGAGAATAACTAGGTTCTTAACAGAACTGGAGTCATTTTTATGAAAATGGTGCATTCGTCAAGTTCCAGAGACCAATACTATGCAAAGGCCCAACACTGCAAGCATTCAAATAGTACGTGCATTTAATACTTAAAATTTATGAAACATTTCACATTTATTACATCATCTGGATTCTCCTAATGACAACCCTTATGTGAGTAATTTTATGCCCTTTTCAAGGCTCACAGATGTTCAGGAATTGCCCTGGTGATCCACATGAAGCTGTAAAAAAAGCCAGAACTTAAATCCAAATCTCCCAGTATACTACGACATCTGAAAATAAAGAACATGTTCATGTGGATGTTACATAAGACTTTCAATTGTGAAATAAGATCAGGAAAATGAAGATATTCTCAGAGTCACTAAGCTGTCTTACATATACGTTTCGACTGTAGAGTCCAGTTTTATTTTTTTTTAAATCTCAAAACATTCACGTAATTTCTCCCAAGTATGTGAGACATTATTCTTCCGAGGTAGGTTTATTCATGCATTCCCAAAATTTCTAAATCTCCAACCACTACTCTTTGTAAGCCACTTAGATGTCCTAGAGACCTTTAATAAAGTCACAGTATAATCCAAATCTGTTTAACCCAGAGCTCATTTCCCCTTACATTTACATTTGAAATTTAGAAAATGCTCTTGTAATCATTCCTTTGGCTCCTAAGGATCAGGTTGGTTTTTAAACTGTAGAGTAGTGACAGCTGGTGTTCACAGTGTGTATTACACTTCTCCCTAGCCCACTTTTTTATCTTTTACTTGGGTCCTCCAACTCGAGTTCTCATAAAAATTCCCGGAAGAGTTTCTAAAATGCAGCTTCCTAAACCTCATAGATTCTGACTAAATACATCTGGAAGAATGTACATTCCAAAGCCCCACTGCGACCATCCCTTTCCTCCTGGTCAATCTCCTGCGAGAGAACATTATTGTGGATGTGAATCACTACAGATCTTGTTAACATATAGATTCTGGGGCAGCAGTACTGGGATGGAGCCAGCGATTCTGCCTTTCTAACAAGTTCCCAGGTACTTTTATACCCACATTTGAAACCTAAGCAATTCCATTTCTTTATTTAGCCAGATCACCAAAGCCTAGATCCTGAGATTATAAATGTCACTTAGTGGATAACTTTCACTCAGTGGTTAAACAGATTCTGGTTAAATCTTCTCCCCGCCCTGTTCTCTGTTCTGCCTACATGCTTTGAGTCCTAAAAGACAGCCATAGTCACCTCAAGGAGAAGTAGCTCAGGACAAAGCAGGACAACATCCTGAGGGGAGGCTTGCCTAAACCCATCTCTGTTCTTTTCTAGACCAAATAATTTGCTGTTACTAAAGAGACAGGAAGGCCCAGGGCAGCGTCACCGTGACAAGCACTGTGCACATACATGGAGAGCACAGCTACAAATATATAAAGTTCAGAAAAATTCAATGATGATAAAGATGATATGATAAAGATTTCAGCTAACATTTATTGCACATGAAGTGCTGTGCACTGTGCCAAATCATTTACATGGATTATTTCACATAATCTTATAAATATATCTGCAAAGTAGAGAATATCATGGTGTCCCTTGTAATGACAGAGACAGAGAGACAAGCAGGTAGGTAATTGTTGTATCTAATACCACAATTAAAGTCCAGGGATTGTATGAACTGCATTGATATTAAAAATCAAAATATTAAATAGAAGGCTTTTCTTCCATTTTGTCCTAGAGACACACAATACTCATTCCCTATAACATTAGTGGGATGTCACCTAGCAATAGACGGCTAGAACATACAAGCTGTTTCCAGGAAAAGCTTGAGTTTTTTAGAAAGGGCTAAAATATATGCCTATCTTAATGTATCAGATATTGCATCACTGAAGTGGACAACTTAAAAAGATGTGTTCTCAACAGCTGAGTTCCATGACAACCAAGTTTTCACATACGTTTACTTTTATCCATACCCTTTTTTAATTTCTATTATCATTTCCTGTAGTGTTTTCTTGCAACCAGGTAATAGTTCCATGCAATATTTCTTAAAATACCACAACATATTGTCTTCAAACTTTTGTTTGTTTTTGAGAGAGAGAGAGAGACCATGAGTTGGGGAGGAGCAGAGAAAGAGGAAGACAGAGGACTCAAAGTGGGCTCTGTGCTGGGAGGGGAGAGCCCAATGCAGGGTTCAAACTCACAGACTGTGAGATCATGACCTGAGCCAAAGTCGGACACTCTAAAGGAGCCACCCAGGCACCCCTACTATCTTTGAATTTCTAATGTGATTTAGATATGCTTGGTTGAGCAGAAAAGAGTTCATCTTGTTTTTTGGTTTTATAATCCTATTGTTGTTACAGAAAGAACTAGCTGCAATACAATGGTCTTTCCAGGTCAAGAACTTATTACTATACATTTCTCAGTTTGCATTAGTTTGCATCAGTATGCATCTTTGTTATTAAAAACTAGTGTTTTCTAGAATAAAAAGGAAGCCATATATTTATTAAAAAACATCAAGCAGGCAGCAGTAAGAGTGAGATGGATTACACATTGACCCCTGAATAATCTCATAATCTGGTGAATGGGTCAATTTTTACAGTTCTGTGAAGGTCCTCCTTTGTCTCTGAAGAATAAGAACAATCCAAGAGAGTAAAAGGGAGAAGGCCAATAGAGAAAAGAAAATAGAAATAAGTTGAAAGACAGTTACTCACCTCTTTCTCTTCTGACTTTTATTGTTGTGCAAGGCACAGGGATTTCAGAGCCAGACAAATCCATGTCTTAATCTCACATTCACCACTACATGTAGCTGTATGGCATCAGGCAATTGGGGCTTAGCCTAAATTTCAGTTTCTTCACTTCTGCAGTGTAGACACTATTACTCTCCCAGCCCACTTGTTGGGTAGATAGAGGTGGATAGAGGGTATGGAGGTATGGGGCCTGGAAACAGAACAACAAGAAGCAGCTATTGTTAACGGTAGCTTGTTATTAATGATCACCTTTCATCTGTTCAACTTTCAACAAGTATTTATTGGTCATCTCTCTCTGGGGCAGGAATATAGGAAAGTCCCAGGAATACAGTGAATAAACAGATAAAGTCTCTGTCCTTAAGAAGTTTCTGTTCTATTCTCTGAATACCAAGTTCTCAAAATTCTACCCTCCCGTACCCTACTCCACTGAAATTCCTCTGGCAAAGTCACTGTTGCTGGACTTACCAAATAAGATGGACCTCAATGAGAACTTTTTGTAGCATCTAATAATATTGAGCACGAATAACAATAATTCTTGATATCTAGAATACTCTCTCCTGATTTCCTTCTACTTTCAAACTGAAACTTGCCAGTTTCTGTTGCTAGGTTTTCTTCTCTTACACCTTTAATTAATATTTCTTAGTATTCTGGCTTTGCCCTTTTTCTCTTACAGTCTACACTAGTATTTTTCAAACTTTCAGAGTCATGAGCTCCTTTATGAATCTGAATTAGTGTGCTCGCTTCGGCAGCACATATACTAAAATTGGAAGGATACAGAGAAGATTAGCATGGCCCCCGCGCAAGAATGAATCTGAATTAGCTATGTACTCTCTCCATAAGGGAGAAAAATAAACCTACATACAAATATACAAAAATTTGCATACATTTTCAGGAGTTTATCGTTCAATTTCATTTTAAAGAGTTCTCATGACTTTATTACCCATCTGTCAATGACCCTCAAATATCTGTCTCCCGTCTAAACCACCTTCCTGAGCAACAGGCCTACTTTTAAATGACTTATTGACAACTCCACATGAATGTCCCTTTAGGCATCCTAAAACGCAAGATATCCCAAACCAAACGCTTCATCTCTCTCCAAAAACATGTTCTCCTGGACGACAATACCTCTGGGAAAGAAAACACTATTTTTGAACCTAACAGACCCAGATTTAAGTCCAGCCCTAGAAGCTTCAGAAATATACCTAACCTGTTTCTGCTTTAATTTCTTCATATTTACCATTAGAATAGTATCTCCATTTTCTGTATTTTTCTGAGAACTAAAACAGATCATGGGAAAATCCCTATCCAAGTGCCACTACATAGTATACATTCCACAGATATTAATACTACTGAATTCCCAATACAGCAAAAGTAACACATTTCACCACATATACTAAGTCAAAAATTGAGGCGTTGTCTTCACACACCCTTCCAACCTATTTTCTAAATGGCAGTCAGAGGATCTTCACAAGACACAAATCTGATGATGCCATGACTCTGCTTCAATCTTCCCAATTGCTTCTCGCTGCTTCCAGGATTACATCTATCTCTGTATTGCACTGAAGGCTATGATCTAGCACCTGTGTCAAACTCATTGTTTGGATTACTTGTAGGTCTCCCCCAAAGTGTGCAATGGTTTGGATTCCATAGCTCCCTTTGCCTGAAATGTCCTCATCCCTCCACATCTTTTCTTAGTACTCAGGAAAACACCCATTCATCTTTCAAAATACAGTTTAAGCATCACCTCTGCTATGAAGTTACTCCTGACAGCCTCCTGCCATACTGTTGATCACTGTTTATCGCCCACCTGTACCTGACAGGTGATTTCTATCATGGTAAAGATGAATAGCATACAGCTCCTGGTTTCAAAAAGCTTACAATCATCATTCAACCAGAAATCCTCTTATATAACCTGTACAAGTAAGTCAAAAAGAAATTACGAGGCATGAAAAATTGAGTTGTAAGTAACTTCAACACTCAGCTCAGTGGTCCCTTCTTAGAAGCCTTTCTGTGATTCCCATGCCCTGAGTTGTGTGTGTCCATGTGTATAGCTTTTAAGTGCTAGCTATATATAAACTCATTTACTCTTTACAGTGTATGGGGCGGGTATTATTAGTATTCCCGTTTTACAGGTGAGGAAACCAAAGCAAAAAGAGACTACATAACCGGTCTAACATTACCTACCCAGAAATACTAGTATGAAAAAAGAATGGACTTCAGTTAATTAAAAAGAAACACAACTGATAAATGAGAATCATATACTGTTTATAAATAAGTCGTTTGATATATATTTATTAGGCTTATGTAGGTCTGATACACAAATAGAGAAACCTAAGTGCCCTATGCTCGAAAACAGTGTTTCATGCGAAATTAACAACTATGATGCATCTCTTGGGGGGGGGGGGGCGGGCAGTAAGAACGCCTTAGGGTAGAGGAAACTACCAAATATATCATTGAGTTGACGAAGGAAATTAAATGAACCACTTAACCGAGACCACGAGCCCTCCTCCTTTCACGTCACCCAGCCTCACCTTTTCTCCTCCTACACCGTTTTTGCCCACGACTATCCAATGGAAAGTAGGCTCTCAATACCTATTGTGCGCATGCGCATCATCGATTCGACGATCCTTCGCATCGATGCTTTCGGAAGCAACTTCTTCATCCTGGTCACTGCCAGCGTCGACGCTACCTCTGCCGCCGTCGTGCCGCCATTTTGACGGCGGAAAGAGTGAGGGTCTGGGACAGCTGGAGGCGAAGGCTGTCACGGGTATGGACGGCTTCCGCCCGCGTTAGTCCCTCCAAATACGCCGGTCTCGGGGCCACGGCACTCGGTATTGCTTTTATTCCTGCAGGCCCCCCTATGTCTCTCCCCAGTCCTGTCACTCTGTCTTTAGGCTGTTTTTCGCTTCCTCACTGTCAGCTGCGCTCGAACCCTCGTTTGGAGCTGTTATCAGCTGTTACCTCCACCCCCAGACCTTTGTTAGTATCCCTGCTTTGACGCTTGGGACTCAGACTGGGTCACAGACTCCTTGTTCCCCGCCCTTATCTTGGTCTGAGTTGCTTTTGGGTGGGGGGTAGGGGGCTACAAACCGAGAGGGCTGAGTGCTGCACGGCCTCCTCTGCGCAGGGATCTGTGCCCCTTAGGGAGACGGGGTCGGGGGGACCGATTCTGGCATTCTTGGGTTACGGAGAGAGCTTGGGCTTTAGACAGCATAGTCGGTGTTACCTGAGTTTTGTGTTGTTATAGCTTAATTTGTCACTAGCCTGTTTTGTCCTTTCTCAGGAATAACTTTACGAAAGGAAAGATAATTTGCACCCTCTCTCCCCGCTGGAAATGGCCACTGTGAGTAAATTAGTCTCTTTAAGCCGTCTAGTGGTCTGGGAACTTTTAGGAAATGGAGGGATTGGTTTAATTATTATGGCATTGGTGGCAGAGTGTTTCTTGTGCTTAGACTAGTGTCTGAAAAAACGTCAAGGGAAGCAAGGGGTGTGAAATTCTGTTGGTATGCTTTGAAGGTGGTTTGAACAGAAACGTTCTCTTCAATACACATGTATTTGTTTCCACAAATTCATTTTTGGAAATAAATTCAGTGCCAGCATCCTTCCAATATTTTTAAAATGTATTATTTCAGGAAATATTTAGAATCTATTTTTAAACGTTTTTTATTTTGGTTAGCTAAACTGGAAGTTTGTAGCAGTTTCAGTATAGGAGGTAACCTTCCAAATCCTACAAAATGAGAGCAAGAGATAGGATTCATGTAGACCAGAAATATTTATTGGTTGTGACTCTCCAGTAATTAATCAGACATATCCTACTGTAAGGAGTTGATATGGGGGACATTAGACATAGGTGAAATAGCTGCATTAAAAAGTATAAAGTAATTGGGGTTCCTGGGTGGCTCGGTTGGTTAAGCTTCCGACCCTTGATTTTGGCTCAGGTCATGATCTTGGGGTTCGAACGCCAGGCATCAGGCTCTGTGCTAAGCATAAAGTCTGCTTAGGATTCTCTCTTTCTCCCTCTGCCCCTCCCATGCTTGTTCTCTTGCAAAAGAAATAAATAAACTTAAAAAAATACATAAAGCAATTATTTTTTAAAAGCTACACAGAGATACAGTGCAGATTCAAAGCTTTGTGGAGAGGAGAAACTAGGGGTTTGGGATCAGTTAGAGAAGCGTTTAGTCCGAGTTTTGAAAGGAGAGTGAGACTTAGGTAATTGGAGATTTGAATGGAAGAACAGGAGATATATTCAAAGACACTCTCCCTTTCAAAATGAAGTTGTTTCTGCCTTCTTTGTGAAAGAGATTAGTGGGAAATAATGTTGGATTTTGGAGTTGGAATTAGGTAAATAGAGAGCCTTGTGTGTCACAGTCAGTATTTGATTCTTTAAATCGTGGTAATTTTATCAGAGCTGTGTTAGGGAGATTAATATGGCAGTAATTAGCCAGGATAATATTCCTGTAATGGAGCAAGATATATTGAGTCTAATGATGTGACTGTAGGGACAAGTCATAAAAGTAGACCACTAGTCTTGGCCCCATTTTAAGGTGAATTTTTACCTAGCCGAGGGAAGGTTGTAAAAGAAGCATGTGATACTCTCAAAGGAGAAACATTAATTAGAATAGAATATTAATGTTTAACCTGGTTTTATTTTGACTTAAATGATGAATTAGCTCAGCAGTATATTTTGAAAGATCCTTTCATAAATCTATAAATAGATTTTATAATCTATTGTTAGAAATTCATATAAATAAATTTTAATTTTAATATTCACATATACTTTTAAAATTTTGTGTCTGTGTGCATTGCGAATACTGAATAGATGTCAGTAATAAAACATGCAGGTATGTGTGTCTTCAACAATTTAGCTAGCATACATTGTAAAAGTTGTAAATGTCCATCCTTCGGAAGGTGGACTGGTAAATCAGGATGCCTCGGAGAGAACCTCACAAACTGCATTGTTCACTTCTGACACAGTGGGAGGAGCCTGCCTTCCCTGTGTGGGTGATTTGTTGCTAAGCAGTGCCGCGTGAGAATGACTCCAAGGCTGCCGGCTCTTCCGAGTCTTCAAGAACAGTGCTAAATGTGGACTTTTTGTGGGAGTCTACAATTCCTCAGTGTTGATATTCAATTCAAGTTTCTTCTAACAGAGGGGACCACACAAAAAACGTAGATGGATATGGGTGAGCTTCTTAGATGACCAGTTGTAAGTCTTTGGTATAGACCATCTTTGCTGCTCACATGACCACAAGCAGGATTTAGTCCTAAAACAGTACCTAAAAGACCGTTGCTCTTTTTATATTAATAAAGATTTTAGAACTCAATAGCCTGTCGTCTTCCCAAGTCTAGAATCCTAGGTTTGAAATCCTATATAAAATGCCTACTTGTCCTCATACTAAAATAAACTAGCTCTTCTAATTTTTGAGTTATTTATTGGCTGTCACTTTAAGCTCTTATATTCACTAGCTGACCCAATGTCATAAAAGCTGCCAAATTTGCAAAAACTCTGCCACGTTTGCATAAAAGCTGCCAAACAAGATAAAATTTGAACACATTAGCACTGTCATCAGCCATTCCTTTCAGTGGACAAATTAAATATTTAATGCCTTATTCTGCCCTTAAAATGAAACTTGGTTAAGTAAATTAAAAACTTGGTGAATAGATTTTCTTAGATTGGGAACAAAACTCACATTTTATTATAACTTTTGTTAAAAGCTTTTTCCATCAAGGAAAAATACCACAGTAGAATTAGTGGCCTTGGTACTCAGAGGCTAAAATAATCCTTAATAATGTTAGGCAGTTGCTAAAATAATTTGGAAATCTTTCTTTTCCTTATGTACTTGTGAAACAATGATCACATAATATTTTAATCTTAATAAAATTAAATTTAATATTTAATACTTTAATGTTAATGGTATATGGAAGTGTTGTGGAAATAAGTAAAACAGTGCATATAAGGACTTAGCACAAAACCTAGCCAACAGTAGCTAACATCCATTGACTATTTACTATTTAATGCCCCCTTCAGATAATATTTTATTGAGCCTCTTCTTATTTTGAGGCCTTGTCTAAAATATATTTGGAATTTAAATTTTTATATTGGCTTTAGATCCTGACCCATATTCTGTTAAATGTAAATGTCTTCAATTGTAAAGGTAAATTTCAGTTCCAGAAACACCCAAAAGTCTGAGTCTATCTGGTTGGTTAAAATCTAATAACTATAACATTTGTTTCTTTGGGCAGGTTGGGTGCTAACCCATGGGAGTGTGCTTAAATTTTCAGGTGGACTGAATACCCTGGAGACAGTCCTTGTACTTTGAAGACACATAAAGGAAGTTCTGTTTATCCAGGTTTTGAAATGTGTTAGACCTAGGAGAGAGAAAAGGGAAGAAATCTTACAGCAGTGTAAAGGAAGGCAGAGAAATATGGGAAATGTTCAGTAGATATTTTTATGTGACTGAAGAATAGAAAAGGGAAAGTATGGTAGAGTTAGTAAGAAATTATGCCAGAGAGCTAGAAAGACCAGTTAGGATGTTCTCTTGTATTTATGATGAAAAAAAGGTCAGAATACATGGGTTGAATTTCAGAATACTATGTGAAAAGGATGATATTCTAAAGTATCAAATGGCTAGACTATTTCAACATCCTGGTAACTAGTTTTCATGCCACCTCTCTAATCCCGCTCCAATCCCGACTGCCCTAAGAGGTACATTCCTAAAAACATTCCTTATTTTTATCAGTTTACACTATTTTTCCTTGCCTCCAGATTAAAATTCTGGTTTATTGTCTTAATAAACAAGCCCTTTTGCTGTGTCAAATATATAGCATTTTGTAATTGACCACAACTTAACTTTTCAAGCCTGTTTTTTACTGTATTCCCTTATATATGTACCCTCACTGAACTTTACACTGTTTTGAAAATAACTTTTATGACTATACATCTTTTCCTAAAAGTCACTCACTGAAATGCCCCCTTCCTCCTCAACTTACTGCTGTTTCTTCAAAACCTAGTATATCTTTGAAACTTTTCTTAGTCCCCTTAAGGATCTCTTAATTGTTCAAATCTTTTAATTGCATTTCACAGATACTATGGTATTTTTTCTTAAATATTGCTTACTAAACTAGGAGTTGACGTTTTAGTTTTTTAATGCAAAGGGACAGATAAGTAAATATCTAGGCTTTCTGTACCCTGTAGTCCCTGTGCAACTACTTAAATGCCATTATGGCATGAAAATAGCCATAGACAGTACATAACTGGGAGTAGCTGTGATAGAATAAAACTTTATTTACCAAAACAGCAAGCTGTATTCAGCTATAGTTTGCCAACCCCTGCATTAAATTACTCTGACCCAAGTATTTTGTTAGAAGTTTATGCATGAAAAATGTATACATGTTCACCCATTGTAACTGACCTCAGAGTCCAGGAAATGAATATAGGAGCAAAAAATGTACCACAAAGCTATGTACTAAAGGTTTTCAAACTTCCTTAAGAATAGAAGAATCTTAGTTGTACTATCTTTTCAGTATTTTCCTGAATAGGGCAACTTTTAGAGGTTCCTATTCTCTCTACTGTGGCACTCTCAATCCTGGCTTTTATTGGAAAAGCCATATACTTTTACACAAAGTAACTTACTGGGTTTTTTTTAAATGACTTGTTTTTAGAATTATAACGTAATGCTCGTCAAGTGGTAGTTGCTCAGTAATAGAATAAAATTTGATTTTAAAAGATACATTGCAATGTGAGGATTTGGCAGAGATAAATGTACGTTCAGAACAAATAATTTTAATTTTTGTGTTATTCTTAGGTGCTGTGTAATAGAGCCAGACTGGTTTCCTATCTCCCAGGATTTTGCTCTTTAGTTAAAAGGGTTGTCAATCCCAAAGCCTTTTCAACTGCAGGATCTTCAGGTTCCGATGAGCCTCATGTGGCCACTGCACCTCCAGATATATGTAAGTAAAATTTATTATTGATTTACTTATAATTATTGCAAAAACACTTTGAGTTGTGCTTTCTGTAATGTTTCTTGAGGTTTTACAAATATTACACGGTTGAGTTTATGGCATAAATAAAATCAGAGCTTTGTATACTTATTTATTATATTGGAAAGCTACAATAAAAAAAAGAATACATTTGGTTTTTAAAACTTATTTTCTTGAATTTTAGTTTCTGTTGTAAATACAGTTAGTCCTACCTAAAACAAATCTTTTGATCCCATAAACTATTTCCAATTATTTGCTGAATTTCTCAAATTTAGTTGGTACTTTGTATGTATATATATATATATATATATAAAACACATGCATATATTATTGAAATATGATTAGCATACGTGCATTAGATCCAGAAGTACAACATAATGGTTCCACAGTTCTGTACAAGATCATCTTCCGGTAAATGTGCTTCTAATCCCCCTTATCTCCTTCACCTATGACCTTGCCCTCCTTCCCTCTGGCAAACACTAGTTTATTCTCTTTATTTTGAGTCTATTTTATTCTTTTATATTTTACAGTCATCTCATAAAAATTTATTCTTCAAACTAGTTTTCTTTAATGTAGAAAAGAGGAAGGATTTTTTTTGGAATATAATCAACCATGTTTCAAGTATACAGTAAAATGATTCATCGGTTTTGTACATTTCTCAGGGCTCATCTAGATAACTATACTCTTGATCTCCTCTGTGTATTTTACCCCTCCCCCACACATACGGTCCTTCTGGAAGTCACCAGTTTGTTCTCTGTATTAAAGACTATCTTATTTTGTCCCTTTTGTTTTTCTTAATTCTGATGAGTGTAATCATATAGCATTTGTCTTTTATTGGCGGAATCATTTCTTTTACCATTGTACCTTCTACATCATTCCATGTTGCTACAGATGGCAAGATTTCATTATTTATATGGCTAAGTAATATCCATATACATGTCATATCTTTATACATTCATCTATTGGTGGAGATTTGGATTATTTCCATATCTTGGTTGTTATAAGTAATGCTGCATTAAGTATAGGGGTACTTATATCATTTTCTTTTGCGTTTTCATTTTCTTTGGGTAAATACTCAGTATTGCAGTTATTAGATTATTTGGTAACTCGGTTTTTAATTTAAAAAAGTATTTTTAACATTTATTTATTTTTGAGAGAGAGAGAAACAGAGTGCGAGCAAGGGAGGGGCAGAGAAAGAAGGAGATACAGAATCTGAAGCAGGCTCCAGGCTCTGAGCTGTCAGCACAGAGCCCAGTGCGGGGCTCAAACCCATAAAGCATGAGATCATGACCTGCACTAAAGTCAGATGCTTAACTGACTGAGCCACCCAGGCGCCCCTCGGTTTTTAATTTTTTAAAGAGTTTCCATTCTGTTTTGCACAATGGCTGCAATACAAGAATGCAGTTTGGATTTCCACCAATAGTGCATGAGAATTCCTTTTTCTCCACGTCCTTGCCAACCCTGGTTATTTCTTGCATTATTAATTTTAGCTACTCTGACAGGTATAGGTGATACCACGTTGTGGTTTGGATTTGCTTTTCCCTGATGATTATTGATGTTGAGCATTTTTTCATGTGTCTACTATCTCTGTGTCTTAGACATGTCTGGTCAGGCCATCTGCCTGTATTTTAATAGGACTTTTTTTTTTGGTGTTGTGTAAGTATTTTTATATAGTTTGGATATTAACCCCTTAACAGATATATAATTTGAAAATACCTTTTCCCATTCAGTAGGGAGTTTTTTTTGTTTCTTGCTATTGGTTTCTTCACTGCAAAAATGTTTCATTTTGGTATAGTCCCAGTAGTTTAATTTTGCTTTTGTTTCCCCTGCCCAAGGAGACCTATCTAGAAAAAGTTTCTATAGCCAATAACAAGGAAATCATTGCCTTTGTTGTTGAAGTGTAATGGCACAATGTCATGTCAGTTTCAGATGTACAACATAGTAATTCAACAGGTCTACACATTATACAGTGCTTACCACAAATGTAGTTACCATTGATCACCTATGATATTATTACAGTATTACTGACTGTATACCTGTCCTGCTTTTCATCCTTGTGAGTTAATTTATTTTATAACAAAGTTTACACCTCTTACTCTCTTTCACCTATTTTGCCCATACTACTCCCCTCTTTCCCTCTGGAAACCACCACTTTTCTGGATTTGAGTATGTTTCTGCATTTCGTTTGTTCATTTTTTTGTTTTGTTTTGTTTTGTTTTGTTTTTATGTTCCACATACAGATCATGTGGTATTTGTCCTTCTTTGTCTGACTGATTTCACTGAGCATTGTATCTTCCAGGTCCATCCATCTGTGCAGCAAATGGCAAGATTTCATTCTTTTCTTTATGGATGATTTATTCCATCGTGTGTGTTTATACAGTGCACACGCATGTTCTTTATTCATCTATCAGTATATACTTAAGTTGTTCTGTCTCTTGTCTATCATAAGTGCTGCAATGAATATACAGGTGCATATATCTTATTTAATTACCACTTTCAGTTGCTTTGGGTAAATACCTAAAGTGGAATTTCTAGATTGGTAATACTATTTTTAATTTTTTTAAGGAACCTCCACACTGTTTTCCACAATGGCTACACGAGTTTCCTTTCCTACCAGCAGAGCACAAGGGTTCTCTTTCTTGATGTCCTTGCCAATGCTTATTTCTTTATTTTTGATTCTAGCATTAACTGGTGTGAAAATGCTGTAGTATGAATTTATAAATATCAGAGTTAAGGGATGCTTGTTTTGTCATTTTTGTAATTATTTTTTAGTTTTCCTCCAGTTAGGCAAAATATCTTACAATGAGAAATTTCAAAAAGGGTCTTGACTTGAGAAAATCACATACACAAATGCAAACGCAGAGACGAAACTATATATTATTTAAACAACACCAAAACTGAAGTTGTACACTATCTATGTATTTTTCAAAGTACATACTGAGCAATGAAGATGGAGGTCGTAGGTACTGTATGCTTCAGGGAAGATTTTCCGAGAAACCTGAACCCGTGCCTC
>NC_043702.1:77764788-77768341 GCF_006229205.1 Suricata suricatta
ACTTACTACACTAACCTGCCAAACTTCATAGGTTAGCCTTGCCTACCGTAAATGCGCTCTGAACACTTACATTATCCGACAATTGGGCAAAATCCTTTCAACACAAAGCCTGTTGTATAATGTAGGGTTCAAATTTCAGTTGTGGTCTTTAGTGAATGTGTATTGCTCTTACACCACAGTAGTGTCGAAAAATCCCAAGCGGAGCCATCACGAGCTGAGCAGAGTTTGTGTAGTTGTTGTTGATATCTCAGTACCATTTATAGTTTCACCAAATCAGAATTACAAATCCTTTAATATTAAGCATAAAAAGTGCATATATTCTATCACAGATTTCAAATATTTTGATGAGTGTATTTAAACATCATCAACTCTTTAATATATATACTTTATGCATTTCAAAACATTATGGGGGCACCTTGGTGGTTCTGTCAGTTGAGCATCCAACTTTGGCTCAGATCATGAAGTCATGGTTCAAGCCCCATGTTGGGCTTGTACTGACAGTGCCAAGCCTGCTTGAGATTCTCATTTTCTCCCTCTCTCTGTCTCTCTCTCTGCCTTCCTCTGCTTGCACTCTCTCTGTCTCTCTGTCTCATAAATATTTTAAAAAATTAAAAACATTTTGAAAAGAGGCCTATGGCATGAAAAAAAAATACTTTGAAATTTCAAGTTTGGAAGAAGAAACTTTCCAAACTTGAATTTTTTTTTTTTTAATTGTTGAGAAAGAGTAGGGGAGGGGCAGAGAGATGGAGACACAGAATGTGAGGCAAGCTCCAGGCTCTGAGCTATCGGCACAGAGCCAAATGCGGGGTTCAAACTCACAAGCTGTGAGATCATGACCGGAGCCGAAGTAGGACACTTAACCAACTGAGCCACCCAGGTGCCCCTCACTAAGATATGATAAAGAAACAGAATTATACCAGATTGAAAAAAATCTCATAGTAATTATAACCATCAACATATTATTAAATAACATATAGAAAATACCAGGAATAAACCAAACTTGTTCATCTTGCATACGTTTGGATACATACACCTAATGTCAGTAGTTTTTTGTGGGTTTTTTGTTTTTGTTTTTTTTTTTTGGATAACCATTACCATTTAGACCTATTAAGATTATCATTGATATGTTTCTAACTCATTCATATTATCAATTTATAAATAGTAAAATTCTGGGTAAGGTATTTACAACATTCTTGATCTTCACTAAACCATCTAAGTAGTTGCCTATGTTGGACAATATATGAATTGTATATTGTAAAGATTCTCCACTTTATGAATCATGTGGGGGGTTATAATATTAAGAACTTTTAATTTCATCTACATTTTATTAATGGCTTTGAAAATAGTCCCCTTTTCTAAAACCAGAACACAGTGGCTTCTTACACTTGAATTTCCAAAGGCAGAACTTACTCTGAACCACTTGTCATAGAATCTTGTACCATCATACTTCCCATTTATGACCTAAAAATACCTAAAAATAATCTTCTTTCAAGTTACTTTACATCAATTCTCCATGGGCACCTGGGTGGCTCAGTTCATTGAGCATCCGACTTTGGCTCAGGTCATGATCACACGGTTCATGGGTTCCAGTCCTACATTGGTCTCTACACATCACCCATTCACTCTCTTTCTCTCAAAAATAAACAAACATTAAGAAAGTAATAAAACTCACTTCCCCTAATCAGCAGCCCTTCCTTCCAATAAAAATTGCAAAAGCTGTTTCCAAAGTGGGGAGGCTTAACCAGAGATTTTCATAAGGCAATGCAGTATGAAACACAGGAACTTTAATATGAAAAAACCTATGTTGAGGTTCCTAGTCCATTACTTAAAATTTGTGTGGCCTTAATGCCACAAAGTTTTAATTTCCTCATTATCAATTGAAGATAGGATCACTTACCCCATACCATTTTTGTGAGTATTAAGTGAGATACTTAGATACTTTTCTGTTGAAATTTATGCAACAAACTGTTAATTCTGTCCCTTACTGATTTTTAAAAATAGAGTCATTCACAATAGCTGTAAACATTTAATCTGAACTTTACCATGACTTAGCAAAACTTCCACAAAGGGAACTATTTTGCATCAGGTATGATTTTTTTAAGACATGCTATGTAAACACACAGCACCTGTTATTATAAATGTGGATACTTATCACATCACGATTTTTCTTACACTATATGTATCTCTCTAAATTTTTGAAGTGGAGTTCTGTTGGATCCGGTGTTGGTTTGTTGGGTTTTGAAGTACTGCCCACCTAACTGAAACAAAACTAAATACCAATAAATAGTTTCTGACGAATGTCTTTGGGCATGTAATGGCTGAATAAGTCTACAGCAGTGAATGCCACGATTACCTAAGTTAACATGCTATGTGTGCATTAACTGCTAGTGGCAGTATTTCAATACTTATTTTGGATGGTGAGTCATTTATGATACTATTTTTCCTTCTCCAAAGTTGTGTTTAGATTAAGTACTAAAATATTCTGCCAAACACATCTCCTGCAGTGGTTGTATTATATTTTTAGGAGAATACATTGTGACGATAAATTTTACTTTTAATCACAAAATTGTATGTCTTCACAGATCAGATGATAATAGCAGCTAAAATTTACTGACCTTTTCCATAGGAAACGGCAACAGATGACTCCTATCATTTCCCCTAAACCTTAGAGTTTTCATTAGATGGGTGTTACCAGAAACAGAAAGTAATATATCCAAATTGGAAAACTTTTGAATGGCAGAAGTCCAAACCCCAGGTGTTTTCCAGAGTTCTTTCTCTTTCTCTCTCTTTTTTTTTTTTTTTAAAGCCATGATGCCACACAGCTCTTTGATTTTCTGATTAGCATCTAGATATCTGAACTCACTCTGTCATGGCATGATGTAATGTTGAGATTTTCAGAAACCTAAAACAGGTCGCAGCTTTTAAAATAAGCATGAAAAAAATGCAAGCCACCTGAATTCATAGAACCAAATGGAAATGAATATAGTCCTTGATATAATAGCAAACTTTTAGAATTACAGTATGAGACAACAAAAAATAAGCAGAACATTACTCCTGTGAGCTGTGAGGAAATCAGCACTATTTCCAGTAGGGCTGAAATCTTTATTGTCTCACTACCAACCCCACCACATCCCCACCCCTGGAGAATGGAAAATCAGTGGGCTAGATTCTAATCTCAAATTCAGTAATGGAGAGTTTCAAGGATTTAGGTTATGAGGTACACCTAGTATTCAATTCTGTGTCCTCAGTACTGGCTATTCCCTGAATTCTAGACTCCCATCTCCCTTCCCATCCAGATAGTCCCATTTGGATATTTACCACCATTTCAGCTTAAACCCGTTTAGAGTTAAGACGCCTATAATCCACGAATTAGTACTTGTTAATGAGACCATCAGGAGAGGCAGTAGACTCTGGGGCCAGAGTGCTAGTGTTCTAGTCGTGGCTGTCATTCATGATCGTGTGACCGAACACATCCTCTAACCTCTCTTTGCTTCAGGCTTCCTCTCTGCAATGGAAACAATGCTACTTACTTCATGGGGTTATCCTGACGACT
>NC_043702.1:77768441-77832176 GCF_006229205.1 Suricata suricatta
CTATCTGCCCCTCATGGGCCAGCTCAAATTTTGTCTTTCGCAAAGACCAGACATGCGGTAAGCTCTATGAATTGGAGCAGACATCAAGGGCATCAGAATAAAAAGTCAGACTTTATTACTTCAGTCAGAGTGCACATATGTTGGGGATGGTTTTTTAATATTTATTATTAGGTTAGCTAACATACAGTGTATACAGTGTGCTCTTGGTTTTGGGGGTAGAGTCCCATGATTCATCACTTACATACAATACCCGGTGCTCATCCCAACAGGTGCCCTTCTCGATGCCCATCACCCGATTTCCTCTGTCTTCCATCAACCCTCAGTTTCCTCTTTGTATTTAAGAGTCTCTTATGGTTTGCCTCTCTCTCTGATTGAAACTATTTTTTCCCCTTCCCTTCCACATATGAGTGAAAACATATATCTCTCTCTCACCCGACTTACTTCACTTAGCATAATACCCTCCAGTTCCATCCATGTTGTTACAAATGGCAGGATTTCATTCTTTGTCATTACCAAGTAGTATTACATTGTATATATGGCAATGATTATTTAAAAGGAAAAGTATGGGGTTTGAGAAATAGTCCCTGAATTGCAAAATTTTGACACTATCCAATTATTTTTTGTATTTGTATAGTAATAGACAATAACTGTAACTAGCAAAGAGGGCTTGCTGTCACTTATTTGAATAAATAGATCTTACTGTATATAACAGAATGTTTCAGATTTCTGTACAAGATCAAATTAATAGCCCTCATGATTTCAGTTGTCCCTTCTGGTATAATATGATAGTTGCATTGCTAAGAAACCCTCCCTGCTCAAAAAGAAACAACGGTGGAAAAACCAGGAGTCAGATCATAGCAATATTGTTGAGTAAGGAATTTCAGCAATAAAGAGGCTTTCTTGCTGCACTAGATTTATAATTATAAAGCCTAAATAAACATTATTGAGACCTAGTGTTTTATTACATCAGAAGTATTGTCCTTTCTCTGTTGCTTCTAGCACCACTTTTAGTCAGAACCTCTATGTCTTTCCCCACTGATACGATAAATGCAGCACAGCTGCTCTGATAAAGTAGGGGTACTGGGAGCAACTTAGTTTCCTCTCTCAGGAGAGGGAGGGTTCCGAATTAAGACTGCACTAAAAATAGATGATCATGCAATGAAAGTTGATTTTATAAAAGCTCCAATTGTGCTTGACAATTCTTTTTTATAGAAAACAAAATGCTAATTTCAGAATGACCTGGCTGAGTTATCAGAAATTGCCAGTTAGAGAAATAGTTCTACAGACCAGGACTCAGCAGATCTGAATTCTAGTGAGACCTTGGACAAATCACTTAAGACTATAAAGACTCGAGTTTTCTCATCTAAATAGTAAAGGTAGGACTAGATGATTTTAGAAACCAAAGCACATCAGTATTTCTATGCCTTTTTTTTCCTTACCTGCAAGGCTATAAATTATTTGTGTAAGGTTCTGATACTTACCATGACCTTAAAGTTCAATGAATGTGTCTAGTCCCATTTACGTTCTTTTCAAAGGATGAGAATATAAATTCTTAATATTAAAATAATTACAAATTTTTCATTTTTTTAATGATTTGTAGATGCTTTGGATTTTCAGTGCTTTATTACAAATACTGCAGAGTAATATGAAACAATCTAATCAGTTTGTTTTTTACATACATTGTTTTCTACTTTAAATGACCCTAAAATCATAATACATTAGTACCCAATAATTGGTATTTCCAATACCCAATAGTTACTCTTACTAACTTCTTGCTTTCATACTATTTCAGTGACAGAGTCCCCTTTAATAGGGACAGGAGACTTCAAGTAAGAGCTTAACAACTAGAAATTAATTTGAAGCCCTGACCATACATATAGCAGATATTTTGGCTAAACCCGGCATTTCCCGACAACTCCAGGATTCTTCGTGTCTCTTAACTGGTGAAGATGAATTTGACCACCTACACCAGGTTTCATCTCTGCCCCTTTCTTACAGCTAGGAGCCCTTCCCCCAGTCATAATTCAAGCCATTAGATTGCATTAAGCAAACGGATACTTACACAGAAACTCACAATTTAAAAAATAAAAAAAAAATTTAAACAGTTCGACTTACTGCACTGAAGTTTCAGTGTCTATTATAAGATAATTTAGTTTCATAGACCAAATAATGGCATCTGGTTAGTAGCATTCGGAAACAAACAGCATCATTATTAATGTACAAAAATCTCTCTCAACAGAGTAGTTTACATTTGAAATTGGCTGGATTAATACTATAGGATATTCCTTTCAAAATCAGAAACCCCAAATTCTAAATTTGAGGAATTTCTAGGCAATTAGAAGTCTCAAATTTGAGGAATTTCTAGGCAATTAGATCGTGACATCAGTTGGCCAAATGTATCACTTCATCCTATCATTTTAAACATCTAGGAGCAAAGGATTAGATAAAATTGGCAAAATCCCAAGTGCAAAATTGGCGGGGGGGGGTCTTTCCCATTTGAGATGTTCAAATGGATATATTTGAAGGTAATATTTTAAATTTAGATAAACATACCTCATATTATAGCTATTTTATTCTTAGAATGTTCTCAAAGTATTCACAAGATATCTCTCTCTCTCTCTCTCTCTCTCTCTCTCACACACACACACACACACACACACAATGTATATTTGTTTGTGTGTATGTAAAAGGACAGTCATTAGCATTAGGTGATTCTGCACTATGAAATGGAGAGGCATAGTAGAAAGGCCAACAGCTGAAGGCAATCCTTGACTTTAAGAGTCTAACTTGCTAGTGAAAAGAATCTTTATTTTTTTTCTTTCATGCTCTATTTTCTTTTATTTTTATAATATAGTTTATTGTCTAGTTGGTTTCCATATAACACCCAGTGCTCATCCCAACAAGTGGCCTCCTCCATGACCATCACTTACTTTCCCCTCTCCCCCACCCCCTTCCATCAACCCTCAGTTTGTTCTCAGTATTTGAGTCTCTCATGGTTTGCCTCCCTCCCTCTCTGTAACTTTTTTTCCCCTTCCCCTCCCCCATGGTCTTGTGTTATGTATCTCCTGATCCACATATGAGTGAAAACATATGGTATCTGTCTTTCTCTGCCTGACTTATTTCATTTAGCATAATACCCTTCAGTTCCATACACATTGCTACAAGTGGCAGAATTTCTCGCCAAGTAGTATTTCATTATATATATAAACCACATCTTCTTGATCCTTTCATCAGTTGATGGACATTTAGGCTCTTTCCATGATTTGACTGTTGCTGAAAGTGCTGTCATAAACATTGGGGTACATGTGCCCCAATGCATCAGCACTCCTGTATCCCTTGGGTACAGATCCTAGCAGTGCTATTGCTGGGTCATAGCGTAGTTCTATTGTTAACTTTTTGAGGAACCTCCACACCGTTTTCCAGAAAGGCTGCACCAGTTTACGTTCCCACCAACAGTGTAGGAGGGTGCCCATTTCTCCACATCCTCGCCAGCATCTATAGTCTCCTGGTTTGTTCATTTTGGCCACTCTGCAAAAGGCGGTATCTCAGTGTGATTTTGATTTGTATTTCCCTGATGAATTGTGATTTTGAGCATCGTTTCATATATCTGTTGGCTATCTGGATGTCTTCTTTGGAAAAGTGTTCATGTCTTTTGCCCATTTCTTCACTGTATTATTTGTTTTTCAGGTATGGGGTTTGGTGAGTTCCTTATAAATTTTGGATACTAGCCCTTTATCAGATACGTTATTTGCAAATATCTTTTCCCATTCCATTGGTTGCCTATTGTTTTTGTTAATTGTTTCCTTTGCAGTGCAAAAGCTGTTTATCTTGATGAGGTCCCAATAGTTCATTTTTGTTTTTAATTCCCTTGCCTTTGGAGATGTGTTGAGTAAGAAATTGCTGTGGTTGAGGTCAAAGAGGTTGTTGCCTGCTTTCTCTTCTAGGGTTTTGATGGTTTCCTTTCTCACATTCAGTTCCTTCATCCATTTTGAGTTTATTTTTGTGTATGGTGTAAGAAAGTGGTCTAGTTTCATTCATTCATTCATCAAATTCGGTGCATAGACATTTATAATTGTTAGCTCTTCCTGATATATAGACCATATAATTATTATATAATGCCCTTCTTCATCTGTTGTTACCACCTGTACTTTAAAGTCTAGTTTGTCTGATATAAGTATGGCTACTCCAGCTTTCTTTTGACTTCCAATAGCATAATAGTTCTCCATCCCTTCACCTTCAATCTGAAGGTGTCCTCAGGTCTAAAATAAATCTCTTGCAGACAGCAAAAGATGCATCTTGGTTTTTTTGTTTTGTTTTTTTAATCCATTCTGATACCCTGTGTCTTTTGATTGTAACATTTAATCCATTTACATTCGGTGTTACTATGGAAAAATATGGTTTTGGGTTATTGTGTTATCTGTAGGTTTCATGCTCGTAGTGATGTCTCTGGTACTTTGTGTTCCTTGCAATGTTTCCCTCAAAGAGTCCCCCTTAGGATCTCTTGTAGGGCTAGATTAGTGGTGATGAATTCTTCAGTGTTTGTTTGTTTGGGACAATTTTTTTCTCTCCTTCCATTCTGAATGACAGGCTTGCTAGATAAAGGATTCTTGGCTGCATATTTTACCTGTTCATCAAATTGAAGATTTCCTGCCATTCCTTTCTGGCCTGCCAAGTTTCAGTAGATAGGACTGCTTCTACCCTGTGTGTTTACCTTTGTATGTTAAGGCCTCTTTATCCCTAGCCACTTTCAGAATTCTCTCTTTATCTTTGTATTTTGCCAGTTTTACTCTAATAATCTCATGGAGAAGATTGATTCAAGTTACATCTGAAGGTTGTTCTCTGTGCCCCTTGGATTTCAGTGTCTGTTTCCTTCCCCACATTGGGGACATTCTCAGCTATGATTTGTTCAAGTACACCTTCAGCCCCTTTCTCTCTTGTCTTCTCTGGAATTCTTATGATATGAGTATTTTTCCCATTTGATTGCATCACTCAGTTCTCAAACTTTTCTTTTGTGCTCCTGGATCATTTTATCTCTCCTTTTTCTCAGCTTCCTCTTTTTCCATAAGTATATCTTCTAATTTACCTATTCTTCCCTCTGCCTCTTCAGACCACGCTGTGGCTGCCTCCATTTTATTTTGCACCTCATTTATATAATTTTTTAGTTCATCATGACTATTTTTAAGATCCTTGATCTCTGCAGCACTGGAGTCTCTGCTGTCTTCTATGCTTTTTTCAAGCCCAGTCTTATGACTATTATTCTGAATTGCTGTTCAGTTATGTTGCTTATCTTGTCCAGATACAGTCCTAAGCTTCCCCAGCCGCTCTTTCTCTTTCTCTCTCCACAGAAGGGAATCCCTCTTCTCCGTGCCTCCACAGCCCATTTTATCTCCCCCAGTTCGCAGTCATGCCCCTATGGGGTTGTCCAGTTTTCCTATTTTCTTCCTAGTAGGCTCCTCCTCCTTTCTTTCCAGACTCTTGGGGTTCAGAGTCCTTTGGTTTCAGCCCTTCTTTGTTTGAGAGTCATGGGAAGTATGGATCCCCCTGCTTCTCCACCATGTTGGCCCCTCCTCGATCAAGAAACTTAATTTTAAAATGGGTGGCTCAATCCATTGAGTGTCAGACTCTTTTTTTTTTTAATTTTTTTTCTAATTTTTTTTTTTTGATACAGAGAGAGACAGAGCATGAGGGGAGGAGGGGCAGAGAGAGAAGGAGACACAGAACCAGAAGCAGGCTCCAGGCTCTGAGCTAGCTGTCAGCACAGAGCCTGACGCGGGGCTCGAACCCACGAACGTGAAATCTGACCTGTGCCGAAGTCGGAGGCTTAACCGACTGAGCCACCCAGGCGCCCCGAGTGTCAGACTCTTGATTTCTGCTCAGGTCATGGTCCCAGGTCATGAGATTGAGCACTGTGTCAGGCTTGATGCTGAGTGTGGAGCCTGCTTAAGATTCATTCATTCATTCATTCATTCATTCTCTATCTCCCCCGCCTTCTGTCCCTCCCTCCCTTTTCCCCTCCCCCTTCGCCCGTCTCCCCCCCGACTCGCACATTCTCTAAATAAATAAATAAAAACTAATTTTTAAAAAATGAAAAACAGGATTAATTTGAGAAGAAGGCTGGGAGATCCTATAGCCCTAAATAATATATAGCATCTTTTTCACTTACTGCCACACCTCTGATTTGCTTGGAGGAATTTGTTAACTGTTACAAAACCTCCATAACAAAATCCATAAAGCTTTCAATAGTCTCAATTTTATTTTAGTTTTTCTATTGTATTTTATTTTACTTCATATTTATTTCAGAAAGCGTGTGCAAGCATGAGCAGGGGAGAGAGGTATAGAGAAAGAATCCTAAGCAGGCTCCACCATCAGCACAGAGCCCTGTGGGGTTAATTCTCCCACCCTGGGATCATGACCTGAGCTGAAATCAGGACTCGGACACTCAACCCAGGCCTCCCTCAATAGTCTCAATTTCAGTATTTGTTGTATCTCTGTTGTAGATTCCTTGACCAATGTTCAGATTTTTTCAACATGCTAAAACAATTTTTTGCCACCTGGAGACGTTATTGTCTTGAATCAGTGTAGAGCTTTGGGCTTACCTGCATAAAACTACACTGCATGGTGACCTATGTTTGATTGTAAGGGAACTGTGTGGGTAGAGAGTAATCTAAAAGTTACGTGCTTGTCCATTTGAGATTAATTGCCTCTTCCAAGTCATTAATTCGTACCCCAGTGTCCAGGAGAAGTAATTTATTTCCCATGAGTGACCACTTGACTCTGCTAAGGTATTTTAAATCACCTGGGCTTAATATAGAACAAATCTTACACTGTATAACTTAGTTACTGCCAAAAATATAGTTTGTTTCCCTGTCTCTTTCACACCTTGTTTACTCAATGCCAAAACAGTCTTCTTTTGATTCTACCAATGATTTAACTCTGAACAGCTTCTGTTGGTCATTTACAGAATGTCCTGTGACATTAGACACAGGATTTATACTATTTAAAATAACTTTGTTTTTATTCAAGCTTAAGTAACAATGTTTTATTAGTTTCAGATGTACACTGTAACAATTGAACAATTCTCTGTATTTCTCAGTGCTCACAATAAGTGTACTCTTAAACCCTTTATCTTTTTGACCCAGACACCCACCAGCCTCTTCTCTGGCAACCACCGGTTTGTTCTCTGTATTTAAGAGTCTAGGTTTTTTGGTCATTTGTGTTGTTTCTTAAATTTCACACCTGAGTGAAACCATATGGTGTCTGTCTTTCTCTGCCTGGCTTGTTTCACTTCAGATTATACCCTGTAAGTCGATGCATGTCATTACATAGGGTAACATCTCATTCTTTTTTAGAGCTGGATAAGTAATATTCCATTGTATATATCCACCACACCTATATGTTCATCTATGAGTGGACACTTGGGTTGCTCCCATATCTTGGCTATTATAAATAATGTAGTAAACATGCCAGTACATATATCCTTTTGAATTCATGTTTTTGGTTTTTTGTGGGGGGGGTAGTAGAATTACTGGATCATATGGTAATTCTGTTTTTAGTTTTTGAGGAATAATTATTTTCCACAGTGGCTGCACCAGTTTGCATTCCCACAAACTGCAGAAAGGTTCCTTTTTCTCCACATTCTTGTCAACATTTGTTATTTCTTGTGTTTCTGACTTTAGCCATTCTGACAGGTTTAAGGTGTGATATCTCACTGGTTTTCATTTGACTTTCCCTGATGATGAGTGATATTGGGCATCTTTTTGTGTGTCTGTTGCCTACCTGTATGTGCCTGGGTGTCTATTCAGGTCCTCTGCCCATTTTTAATTGGATTATTTGGGATTATTTTTGGTGCTGAGTTGTATAAGTTCTTTACACGTTTTGGATATTAATCTTTTATCAGATATATCATTTGCAAATATTTTCTCCCATTTACCTTTTTGCTTTGTCATATTTTTTGTTTTGTCATATGTTGCCTGTTTGCTTTGTAGATGATTCGTTTCTCCATGCAAAAGCTTTTTATTTTGGTGTAATTATAATAGCTCAGTTTTGCTTTTGCTTCCCTTGTCTTAGGTTCTATATCTAGAAAAATGTTTCTACAGCTGATGTCAAAGACCTTACTGCCTATGTTTTCTCCCAGTTTTATGGTTTCAGGTCTCACAACTATGTCTTTAATCCATTTAGAGTTTGTTTCTGTGTATTGGTATAAGAAAGTGGTCCAGTTTCATTCTTTTGCAAGTAGCTGTCTAGTTTTCCAGCACCGTTTGAAGATACTGTCTTTTCTCCATTGTATATTCTTGCCTGTTTTGTCAGAGGTTAATTGACCATGTAAGTGTGGATTTAATTCTGGCCCCTCTCTTCTGTTGCACTCATCTATGTGTCTTTGTTCTAGCGCTATACTGTTTTAAATCCTACAGCTTTGCGGTATATCTTGAACTGTGGGATTGTGATACCTCCAGCTTTGTACTCTTCCTCAAAATTGCTTTTTCAACTCAGATTTTTTGGGGGTGTTCCATACAAAGTTTAGGATAATTTGTTCTAGTTTTGTGAAAAATTCTGTTTGTATTTTGATAAGGATTGTATTAAATATGTAGATTGCTTTGGATAATGGAAATTTTAATAATATTGGCTCTGCCAATTTGTGTGCATCATGTCTCTTTGATTTGTTTGTGACATCTTTAATTTATTTCATCACAGTTTTATAGTTTCTGGAGTACTGGTCTTTCACCTCCTTTGTTAAGTTTATTCCTACGTCTTTTATATATATATATATTTTTTTTTTTGGTGCAGTTGTAAATGAGATTGTTTTTTAGTTTTTCTTTCTGCCATTCCATTATTAGTGTACAGAAATGCAAGAAATTTCTCTAAATTTTCTATCTTGCAACTTTATTGAATTCAATTATTCTAGTGCTTTTTGTAGTTTTCAGGGTTTTCAATATATAGTACCATGTCAGCTATAGACTGAAAATCTTACATCTTTACTAGTTTGAATGCCTTTTATTTCTTTTTCTTGTCTGATAGCTCTGGGTAGGACTTCCAAAACAATGTTGAATAAAACTGTTGAGAGTAAACATCTTTATCTTATTCTTGATCTTAGAGGGAAAAGTCTCAGTTTTTCACCAGTGAGTATAAAGTTAGCTTTGGATTTTTTAAAAACAGCTTTCATTATGTTGAGATATGTTCCCTCTGAACCTAGTTTGTTGAGAGTCCTTATCATGAAGGATGTTGTATTCCTTCAGATGCTTTTTTACATCCATTCAGATGATCATGTGTTTTTTGTCCTTTTTATTTTTTAATGTTGGCAACAATTTAGAAGTTTATTTCTCTTTCACATCCAAATCTGTCTAGAAATTGGCTGTAGGGGTTCTTGGGTCATTCAACAAAGTTATCAGGGAGCCAAGCTCCTTCAAGCTCACTGCTGTACTAACAGGTGCAGCTCTGCTCCTCCTGGTCCAAAATGATTGCAAGTTCTACAGCCATTGTATGTGTGTATTTTGGCAGCAGGGTAGAGGGAAATGTTCTCTTCCTATAAAAGACACATTCTTTTTTTAAAAATTTTTTTTAATGTTTATTTTTGAGAGGGGGAGAGAGCGTGATCCAGGGAGGGTCAGAGAGAGGGGGAGACAGAGAATCCGAAGAAGGCTCCAGGCTCTTAGCTGTCAGCACAGAGTCCTACATGAGGCTTGAACCCACGAACCACAAGATCATGACCTGAGCCGAAGTCGGACACCCAACTGACTGAGCCACCCCGGCATCCCTTAAAGACACATTCTGAAAAATATCCATCTATACTTTCCTTGCATCTCAGAACTTAGTCATATGACTTTAGGTAGGTGCAAGGAAGGCTGGGAAATGAGGTCATTGAGCTAGGCAGCAAATGTATCCAACTAAAATTTAGAAATCCTGTTATTAAAAAATGGAGCGAATGAATATTGGGAAGCACCTGGACATCTTTGCCTCTTCACACTACTCAAAGCTCCCCAAACCAGTGATGCTTCCTTTCCCCTCGGGCTTATCCATCCTGTCAGATCCCTCATATCCCTGTGGATAAACCCCATAGTCTTCTACTTCTTTGCCTAGTGTAGAAGATTGGATTTTCCAAAGAGGGCCATACCAAATGTTTATCCCATCTCACATGTGTCCTTTCTCTTAATGTGATGTATCACTTTGATTTGCAAATACTGAATCACCCTTCTATACCTGGAGTAAGGTGCATTTGATCATTGTGAATGATTTTCTTAATATGTATTTGGGTTTTGGTTAATAGTGGTTTCTTGAAGATCTTTGCATCTATGTTTAATTGAGATATTGGTACACACTTTTTTTGTAGTGTCCTCATCTGGTTTTGGTATCAGGGTAATAATGCTAGCCTGATGGAATGAATTTGTAAGCTTCCTTCATCTTATATATTTTGGAATATTTCTAGAACAGTATTAACTCTTCTTTGTATGTATGGTAGAATTCACCTGTGAAGACATTTGATCCTAGAGTTCTGTTAGGAATTTTTTGAGTACTGATTCAGTGTCCTTGCTAGTAACTGGTCTGTGTAAATTTTATATTCCTGATTCCGTTTTGGAAATTTATGTTTCTAAGAATTTTTCATTCCTGTTATACTCTACATTCTGTTGACATATAAATTTACATGATATTCCCAATTTGTGTTTTGTATTATCTGTGATGTCAGTTGTTATTTCTCCTCTTTTATTTATGGTTTTATTTATTTGCGTTTTCTCTCCTTTGGTGAGTCAGGCTAAAGGTTCATCAATTTTACTGATGTTTATCAAAGAACTAGATTATGGTTCATTGACCTCTTGTGGGTTTGGGGTCGCAGAAATTGGTCTCCGTTTTACTTATTTCTGCTTTAATCTGTTATTTCCTTTTTTCTGTTGACTTTGCGCTTTTTCTTTTCTACCTCCTTTAGATACAAGATTAGGTGGCTTATATTAGAGATTTTTCTTGCTTCTTGAGGTATGCCTATATTTCTGTAATCTTCCCTCTTAGAACATCTTTTGCCACATTCCAAAGATTCTGGACCATTGTGTTTTCCTTTGATTTGTCTTCATGTATTTTTTATTTCCTCGTTATGTCTTGGTAGGCACATTCAGTGTTTTCTTTTTTCCTTCTCATCTTCAGCTTGGTTGCTCTCCATTACTGTCTTCCCAGTAACTGCCCCGTCTTTGTGTGTCCCATAATCTGCTATTGATTCCTGCTAGTGGTTTTGTTTTGTTTTTTTTTTAATTTCAAATACTGAGTTCTTCAGCTGTGTTTTTCTTTATATATTCTATCTTTATTGAAGATCTGACTTAGACTATCCTCTCTTTTCTCAAGTCTAGTGAGTATCTTTACAACCACTACTGTGAATTCTTTATCATGCATATTGCTTATCTGTGTTTCATTTAGGTCTTTCTTGGCTGTGGTTTTGTTCTCTTCTTTCATTTGGGATCTATTCCTCTGTCTCCTCATTTTGTCTCTGTGTGTTTCTGTGTATTTGGAAAGTCAGCTTTGTCTCCTTATCTTGAAAGTAATAGCCTTATGAAGAAGAGGTCCTGTGGTACTGTGTCACACAATGTGTCCTGTTCTCTAGAGCCAGGAACTTCAGGCCTGTCTCCAGTGCAGATTGCTTGTTCCCTACTCTTGTGTCTGAGCCTCTTTTGCCTTTTGTCTAGTAAGCTGCAATGGCCCACTTTGCTTGTTGTGTGCATTTGGTCCTGTGCTGTTAAGGGGCCAGTCTGGAGTCATCAAGGTACTGTAGTTGGGCAGCATCAACAGTCAACCAGATGCCTGCCCTCAGCCCATCTGTTGGGGTTGCAGTTGCACCCATTGTCAGGGCACTGTTTTTGCAATGCCAGCTGTAAGATTCAGCTGCTGAATGAGTGTGCACAGGTGTGTGTGATTGTCCTCCCTTCTTCCTAGGGCAGGAATCTCTTCAGAGTGACACTGGTTCTTGCCAAGTCTGTTTGCAGGGTATTTCATGGCAGAAGCTCCTTTGGCAGGATAGCTGCTAAATGTGGCAGATGTGATAGGGCAGATCTGAAAGGGAGTAGTGTAGCAGGGCACATGATGCTAGTAAGACAGGTGGAAGAGTGTTCCCACTAGTTCCTGCAAAATGGCGTGCTGTCTAGACTGAGGTCAGGATTCTTGGAGAAGTCTCCTAAAGATCCCAGGCTCTTCTCAAACTGCTACTTTTATATTGTATTTACAACTGAGTTGTTAGGCTTCTTTTAGGGCAATGACTCAGTTTTGTATCTCTTTCTGCCTCTCTTATACCTAAGTCTGCTGATTTTTGAAGAAAAGGAAAAAAAAAAAAAAGGCTCCTCTGCTTTTGAAAGCCAAGTGTTATTTATACAGACTCATCTTCCCAGTACAGGTTCTCCCCCACACCCCAAGCCTGAGACGCCTAGTGTGGGGACTGTTCCTTCTCTATGATTGTGGTGACCCTCCAATTTGTGGTTAGTCTCTCTAGGGGGTTGGTTCCTGACTCCATCTTTGCCCCTGATACCCTTTTTGTGATATGGCCTTCTCTGTATGATTAACAGTAAAAAGTCTATTCCACCAGTCTTTAGGATGTTTTCAGAGTTGTTCTTATGTGGCCGTTAACCTTTTTGTGTCTGTGGGGCAAAGTGAGCTCAGGATCCTCCTGCTGCATCGTCTTCCCAGAAGTCCTCAGCATGTGAATTCTTATTGAATCAATAACTTACCCACATCCACAAAGTCTGCTCTTCTAATCCATTTTGCACATCACTATCATATTAATTCTAAAACATTTTCATGACGTTACTTCCTTGGTAAACCTTGATTATTTCTCACTGTTTTCACTAACATTTCCCCAACTGTCCTTAAACTTTGCATCAGACAGAGGATAATCCACAGCAGCTAAATAGTTATTCTCTGTAAAATCCATACCTTTAGTCCATTGATTTCATAGAGTGAGGAGGCAACGCCAAAGGTCATTATAGTGACATCAAAGGGTTTACATGTACCTCAAAGGGCATGCATGCACCTAATTGACAGCTAACCTTTAATTAGGTCTTGGGACACCACTGTGCATCAGAAAGAGGAAATACTATGTTATCTCTAACATTTCTGGGAGGCCTGAACAAGCCTTACCAGATCCCAGCTTTGGCAGGCATTTCTATAGTATGTATTTTAATTTCCGAAGAATCTGGAACGCATAGCCCTGAGGTGATTTAGTGAACATAAACAAAATGGAAGACCAAAGATGAAGCCCCATATTGTCAGCACTCCTACAACGTTGTACATTGTGAACTGACTCCAGTCAGTCACCGGTGGCTATCTAGATCTTGCCTTATTGGCTTAGTGTGCTTTGCTGACCAGTAGTGTCAGCATCATCTGGGAATGTGTTAGAAAGGAGGAATCTTGAGCTCCACTCAAAACATTATGAATCAAATCAGATTCTGCATTTTAACAAAGATCTCAGATGATTCTTAAATACTTAAAACTTTGGGAAGTATTAGGCTAATTTGGGTTGAGAATCATGAGACAGTCTGTTCATCATGACCATGATTGATGGGTGATGTCTGTCGTAGATCTACAAAAGGGATATGGTGGCACTTTAGATCTAGTGGTGGGGCAACCATTCTCTTATACCCATTTCTAGTCATTTAGTTCTAGCAAAGTATTAAAAAAATATTTTTATTGCCAATTAATAATTCTGCAGTAATTATCCCTTTAAACAAAAGTCTATTTTTTGTTTTATTTTCTGTTGTGTTATTTTCTGGATCTTTTTTAATTTTTCACAAGGTATGGTATTTGTCAAGATTTAAGCAATCTGGTCTGTTCTTCTATAAGAATTTAATCCATATTAACTCCTATGGCTGTAAACAGGATATTATGTCACATTAGTTTTCTTTGACTTATGTTGCTTATTATTATACCCTCTAGATCCATCCATATGTTGCAGATGGCGAGATCTCATTCTTTTCTATTGTGAAATAATATTCCATTGTGTACATATACACCACATCCTCCTTATCCATTTATCTATTGATGAACACTGAGTTACTTCCATATCTTGGCTATTATAACTAATGCTCCAATAAGCTTAGGGGTGCATAGATCTTTTCAAATTAGTGTTTTCGTTTTGTTTGGTTAAATATCCAGTCCTGGAATTACTAGATCATGTGGTAATTTTGTTCTTTATTTTTTGAGGAAATTCCATACTGTTTTCCACAGTGGCTGCACCAGCTTGCATCACCACCAACAGTGCATCATGCACAAGCGTACCTTTTTCTCCACATCCTCACCAAATTTATTATTTCTTCAGTTTTTTATTTTAGCCATTCTGACGGGTATAATATGATATCTTATTGTGGTTTTGATTTGCATTTCCTTGATGATTAGTGATGTTCAGATCTTTTTATGTGTCTTTTGACCATTGTCTTTGGAAAAAATATCTGTTCATATCTTTTCTCCATTTTTTAATTTGATGGGAGGGGCAGAAGTTCAATGTTAAATTATGTAAGTTTATATATGTTGGATATTATTAATCTCTTATCAGAAATATTATTTGTAAATGTCTTCTCCCATTAGGTAGGCTTTTTGATTTGTAGTCCTTTTGTTGATAGTTTTCTTCACTGTGCAAAAAAGTTTTATTTGAATATAGTCCCAATGCTTAATTTTGCTTTGTTTCCCTTGCCAAAGGATATCTAGAAAAATATTTCTATAGCTGATGTCAAAGAGATTACTGCCTGGTTTTTTTTCTGCCTGTTTTTTTCTGGATTTTTATGGTTTCATCTGTCACATTGAGACCTTTAATCCATTTGAGAGTATTTGTTATGGTATAAGACAGTGGTCCAGTTTCATTTCTTTATTTTTTTTTTAATTTTTTATATTTATTTTTGATTCAAAGAGAGACAGAGCATGAGAGGGGAGGGGCAGACTGAGAACAAGACACAGAACCGGAAGCAGGCTCCAGGCTCTGAGCTAGCTGTCAGCCAGAGCCTGACGCAGGGCTCGAACCCACAAACGTGGGATCTGACCTGAGCCGAAGTCAGAGGCTTAACCGACTGAGACACCCAGGCGCCTCCAGTTTCATATCTTTTGCATGCAGCTAACCAATCTTCCCAGTACTATTTATGGAAGACTGTCTTTTTCTCATTACATATTGTTGCCTCTGTTGTAATTAATTTACCATAAAAGTGTGGGTTTATTGCTGGAGCCTCTATTCCTCTGCATTGATCCAAGTGTACCAGTACCAGTTTTGTACCAGTGCCATACTGTTTTAATTACTACAGCTTTGTAGTATATCTTAAAATCTGGGATTGTGATATCTTCGGTTTGGTTTTTGTTTGTTTTTGTTTTGTTTTTTGGGGGTTTTTTTGGTGGTCCCATATAAATTTTAGGATTATTTGTTCTAGTTCTGTGAAACTTCTGTTGGTAACTTTGGTAGGAGTGCATTTAATCTGTAGATTGCTTCAAATAAAATGGACATTTTTAAAACAATATTGGTTCTCCTAATCCATGTGCATCACATATCTTTCGAATTCTTTGTGGAATCTTCAGTTTCTTTTGTCAGTGTTTTACAGTTTTTACAGTATGAGTCTTTCAGCTCTTGGTTAATTAAGTTTATTCCCAGGTATTTTATTCTTTTTGGTGTAATTGTAAATGGGATTGTTTTCTTAATTTCTCTCTCTGCTTTGATTAATATAAAGAAATGCAACAGATTTCTGTGTGTATAAACCATATATATACTTGTATATATGTGTGTGTGTGTGATGTAGTGCAGTTGTTGAATCATGTGTGTATGTTTTAACAATTGCACAACTAGATATTTACCTAAACAATCCAAAAACACTAATTAAAAGTGATACATTCTCACCAGTGTTTATAGCATTATCTACAATAGCCAAAATATGGAAACAGCCCAAGTACCTGTCAACTGATAAATGGATAAGGAAGATGTGGTATATACATATGCAATGGAATACTTCTCAGCCATAAAAAAAAAGAGTGAAATCTTGCCATTTGCAATGACATGGGTGGAGATAGCATTATGTTAAGTGAAAATACCAAATGATTTCACTCATTTGTGAATGTAAGAAACAAATGAACAAAGGGGATTTTTGGATTGCTGATTCAGTGTTATTGCTAGTAATCTGTTCAAGTTTTCTGTTTCTTCTGATTCAACCTTGGAAGGTTATTATGTTTTTAGGGATTTATTCCTTTCTTGTGGGTTGTCCAAATTGTTGGCATGTTACAACTTTTCCTAATATTCTCTTATAATTTGTTGTGTTTCGTGGTGTCAGTTGTTACTTCTTTTTCATTTCTGATTTTGAGTCTTCTTTAAAGTCCAACTGAAGGTTTATCAGTTTCATTGATCTCAAAGTACCAGCTCCTGGTTTCATTGATGTATTGGTTTTTTAGTTTCCATTTTATTTATTTTTTCCTCTACGTTGTTTCCTTTCCTTGGTTTTGTTTGCTCTTTTTTTTCTAGCTCAAGGTATAAGGTTAGGCTGAGATTTTTCTTGCTTCTTTAGGTGGGCTTATATTGCTGTAATCTTCCCTCTTAGAACAGGTTTTTGAAGAATCTCAAGATTTTAGACTACTGTGTTTTCATTTTTATTTGTTTCCATATATTCTTTGATTTCTTGGTTGATGTATTAATTCATTGTTTACTAGCATTTTATTTAGCTTCCATGTATTTGTATTCTTTCCAAATTTTTTTAACCTTTATTTCTAGTTTCAGTATTGCAGTGAAAAAAGATGCATTATATGATTTCAGTGAATTTGAACTTGAGACTTGTTTTGTAGTGTAACGTCTTTTGAGAATATTCCAGTTGCATCTTAATAATGTGTATTCTGTTATTTTTGATGGGATGTTCTGAATGTAGATTAGGTCCATCTGGCCCAGTGTGTCGCTCAAAGCCATCGTTTCCGTGCTGATTTTTCTGGATGATCTATCCATTAGTGTAAGTGGGGTATTAAAGTCTCCTATTAATGTATTGCTATCACCTTTTTGTCCTAATACTTATTTAATGTATGTAGGTGCTTTCATGTTGGGTGCAGAAATATTTACAATTATTATATCCTCTTATTTGTTCCCTTTGTAGTATCCTATGTCTCTTTATAGTCTTTCTTTTAAAGTCTATTTTTTTCTGGTAGAAGTATTGCTTCTACAGCTTTCTTTTCACTTCCACTTATATGCTAATGTTTTTCCACCCCTTCACTTTCAGTCCGCCTGGGTCGTTAGGTCTAATGCAACTCTTTTCACACAACATATAGGTGGATCTTGCTTTTTCATCCATTCAGTCACTCACCTTACCCGTTTGATTGGAGCATTTGGCCCACTTATATTCAAAGTAATTATTAACTAGTACATACTTATTACCATTTTGTTATTGTTTTATGGTTGTTTTTGTAGTTCCTCACTGTTCCTTCTCTTTCTCTCGTGGTTTTTGGCTTTCTTTAGTAGTATGCTTGGATTTCTTTATTTTTTGCACATCTATTATAGGTGTTTGATTTGTGGTTACCACCAGGTTTACATAGAACATATATGCACAGCAATCTATATTAAATTTATGGCCAGTTATGTTTGAACCCATTCTAAAAGCATGAAATTTTTACCCACCCCCACATTTTATGTATGTGATGTCATACTTATTTTTGATTTTGGTGACTGATTTTTATAGATATAATTGATATTACTACTTTTATTACTTTCATGTTTTAACTTCCATACTGTTTAAGTTTTATTGTTTGTATTTACCTGTAAGGTTTTTCCCTAATTTCCTTATTCTGTGTTATGGCCCTTTCTTTCCACTCAAAGAATTCCCTTTTACCTATCACGCCATTCCTTTCTGGCCTGTGGTGTTTCTGCTTAGAAATAAGCTTATATCCTATGGGGTTTCTCTTTTATGTAACCATTTTCTTTGGAGCTTTAAAAATTCTCTCACTTCTTTTTCCATTTTAATTACTGTATGTCATGTTGTGGGCCTCCTTCAGATGATTTTGCAGGCGGTGTTCTCTGTGCTTCCTGGATCTCGATTTCTGTTTTCTTCCCCATATTTGTGAAGTTTTCAGCTGTTATTTCTTAAGATAAATTTTCCATTCCCTTTTCTCCTTCCAGGAGCTCTGTTAATACAGTTGTTATTATACTTGATGGTGTCATTGAGTTCCCTAAGTTTCTTCATTTATTTTTTTTCTCTTTTCTGTTCAACTTGGTTGCTTTCTGTTACCCATCTTTCCAGTCACTGATCCATTCTTCTACCTTCTCAACAGTGCTGCTCATTCCCTATGCTATATTTTTTATTTCACTTATAGGGTCAATCTGACTGGTTCTTTTTATTTTTTTTTTCTACCTTTTTGTTGAAGGTCTCAATGAGATGCTCCAGTTTTTCTCAAGTCCAGTAAGTATATTTATGAGCACTTGAAATCTTTATCAGGCATATTGCTTGTTTCCATTTCATTTAGTTCTTTGCTTGGTATCATCCTGTTCTTTCATTTGGGACATATTCCTCTGTTTCTTCATTTTGTTTTTCTGTGCTTATTCCTGTATATTTGGAAAGTAATCTACATCTCTCTTGATCTTGAAAGTAAGGTCCTTATGAAGAAGAGGTCCTGTGGTGCCTTCTAGCACAATGTCCCTTCTCCAGAACCGGCTACTTTAAAGTTTTTTTGTGGGTTTTGTGCACCATACTCTTGTGGTTCAGCTGCCCATTTTGCTTGTTGTGGGCAGGGTTTGGTCCCTGTCCTGTTCAGTTCCTGTTTGGGGCAGAGAAGGGCTGTAGTCGGCAGCATCAGTAATCAGTCCAGATGTCTACTTTCAGTCCATTTGCATGGGCACTCTCTCTGTGTTGTTTGAGAGGCTTTTTTGGTTGGTGTGACCCAACAGATGAGATGTCTGTCAGACTGGTGTGTGTAGTTATCTTCTCCACTCCCCATGGTAGGAAATCACTTTGGAGTAATGATGATCACTGTCAGAGCTACACTGCAGGGACCCCTGCCCAGTGGAGCTGTTTGAATGGAATAAATCAGAATTTAGGGATGAGCGTACGGTGTTAGCAAGCTCTGTGGAGAGTGTTCATGTTGGTTCCGACAAATGTCTAGGTCTCTAGGCTGAAGTAGGAGGAAGAGAAATTGCACCTGCCAGCTCTTGTGCCTCAGAAGTTTCCTACAGATCCTTGCTTCTCCAACACCTCAACACAGGTTGAGATGTGTTTTAAAAAAAAAAAAAATCATGTATACCTTAGGCACTTTTCAAACTGCTGGTTCTATGCTGTTATCTAAGTGGAACTGTTTGTTACATTCTCTAAGGATGGGAACTCAGTTTCCTATCACCCCCTGGCTCTCCCAGAGCTAAACCCACTAACTATGAAACACAGTGGGGCTTAACTTTAAGAGTTTTTAAAGCCAGATATTATGGGAACTTATCTTCTCAGTGTGGGTCCCCCATGTCTGGGGAACCCGGTATGGGTCTGTTCATCTCCCTTCTCTGTGTGTGTCTCTCCTTTTTGAGGTTAATCTTGCAGAGTAGTTTGGTTTACAACTGTGTCTCTGCCCCTACCGTTCTGATTGGCCTTTTCTCTATGATTAACTGTGCAGAGTCTATTTTGCCAGTCTTTGGCTTATTTCCTGGTTTAGTTGCACTGAGATAGCTGTTACCTAAGTGTTTCTGTGTTAGGGGGTGAGCTTAGGACCTCCTCCTCTGCTGTCTTCCCAGACTCCCAAGATTTACTATATTCTTTTTATTGACTATTAGGCATTACATAGTATGGATTACTATTCTTTATTAAAACCTTCTCCTTAAAATTGACTTGCCTATGTGCTGAACACTGGTTACTTTTTTTGAAAATGACACAAAACTAATTTATATTCACTCAGGAAAGCAAATTCCAAAGATCTATCAGTTTTATTAAAAAAAAATACCTAATTGAAAGAAAAGTATTCTTCCAGTCCACCAGTGCACTTGAGAAAATGGATTCATTTTGTTGTTCCTCTTCAGGCTCTCGAACAGTATGGCCAGATGAAACTATGGGGCCATTTGGACCTCAGGATCAGAGATTCCAGCTTCCTGGGAACATAGGTTTTGATTGTCATCTCAATGGGACTATGTCACAGAAGAAAAGCCAGGTTCATAAAACTTTACCTGATGTTCTAGCAGAACCTTTATCAAGTGAAAGACATGAGTTTGTGATGGCACAGTATGTGAATGAATTTCAGGTAAATTGTTAATATCATTTATTCTGTTTTTCTAATTACTTGAATTGAAAGTCTTTAGAAAGACCTGCTTAATTCCAACATTCTCAAAAACAACATATATAGCTTTTAAAAACTTGGCAGTATTCTATACATAATGTTTGCTATATAATTTTTTTTTTTTTAACTTTGGATTACAGTCTCTTTAGGGTTGCTTGAGGGCTCAGTCAGTTGAACATCTGACTCTTGATTTCAGTTCAGGTGATGATCTCAAGGTCATGAGATCAAGCCCCACTCTCAATGTGGAACCTGCTTAAGATTCTCCCTCTCTGTCCCTTCCCTGCTCACTCCCAAAAAAAAGAAGAAAATTAGATTAAATCTCTTAGGTAAATTTTCAAAAATAGCGTTTAACAACTGCTTATTTTAAATATAATTTAATTATTTCTATATTACTAGAAATGTAGATTACTATTTATAAAAATGAAAAACAGGTAATTATAATGTTTATGTAGAGCAAATTCCAACTGGATTTACATTCCTCTAGGAAAACCTGAGAATTTTGAGAACTCTGAAATTCTTAATACAGTAAACTAAGAAAAAGATTTATAATTGGGTTTTTTTTTTTTTTAACCAACTTGAGTTTTTTGGGTATTTTTGTTTTGGTTTTTGTTTTTAAATGATTTTTTAAACTGGTATTGCAAGGACAACTGGCAGGCTCATTCGGTGAATCATGCAGCTCTTAATCTGGGGATCTGTGAGCTCAAGTCCTGTGTTTGGTGTGGAGCTTACTTTAGAAGCAAAAAAAAAAATTAAAATAAACTGGTATTGCATTGTTGCTCACCTAAATGGACAGTTACATGCAATTCAGAGTTTCTGCCAAACTTCTGATCCTTCTCATTTTTTGAATTTCTGCATAGTTTCAGGCTGACTTTTTGATCAAAGCCATAATATTAAGGAACAGCCCCTCATAATTACTGTGGTTTATATCAGGTAACCTAACATTTGGAGACAGTTGACCTCCCCTGACACTTTGTGTTCCAATCATTATTGTTTTAAAATTCCCTAGATTTTATATGTCTAAGGCAGGGTTCCCCCTCTCCCCCCGAAAACTTGTCCTCACTCCCATGTTATCAGTAACATAAGTGACTTAGTCATTCTCCCGCTGACCCAAGATTAGAATTCTGCCAAACGGGACTCCCTTCTCCATCCTATTTCCATGTAGAGTGACAAAAGTACATTGCTTCCATCTCTGATGTAGCTTTTTAATTATTTGTGTCCTTTCATTCTCACTAATAAAGCCAGAGTTCAAGGACTCCTTATCTCTCCTCAATTCTTAGAGGCATTATAGTGAGATGGAGTATGGAGATAGGATAAATTTAGCTTCAAAGGTGTTAGCTCTGCCTTGACCTTGAGAGAACTACTTTAATGTTTCTTTATATGTAAAATGGGGATGAAAATACCTAGCCCACGAAGTTGCTATGAGAATTAAATACACTAAGTGATCAGTAAATATTTTAAGTGTTTTATGTACATTTTCATATTTAATTGCACCATTCTCTTTAACCATTACATCTGTTAGCGCTGTTAAGCTTTTGCTCGACTGTTTTTTCCTGAGTTTCTAACCTGCTTTATCTATTCTTTACAAACCACATATACACATTAATTAAACATGTAGCTCAAATAGGAGGATTTCAGCCTTTCCTGAAAACTGCACCAAAGCAAATTTCTTCCCCATTTATACCAGAAGACTGTCTTCGTAAATCTGTAGCACTTTATATTTATTTGTTCATGCTGGTTTTCTTCTAGCACTTTCATACCTAAGAATGAAGGTTGGAATTTTAGTTGAGTAAATACCTCATCCTGTAGGAGAAGTTGTATGTTTAAATCATGTTTTTTTTGGTAAGTTAGTGCTATTTTCCATATTTTACAGATTATCGAACAAAAGATAGGATAAGTAGATCTCAAAATATCAGAAAAGGTAACCTTGTAAGACATGGTCGTGGCATTTTATTTTCTTAGCCAACTTCTAATACCAAGTCTTAGAATATTAATATGTTTATAAATTCGTTCTTAAATTTTCAAATCTTTTCTGTGATGAATAAAGTTTGACTATATAACACTATTACCCCACCGCCAGTTAACTAGGATTATAAAACCTTTCCAGAGAAGATAAGTTTAAATAAAACATATCTGGTCTGTTATAAACTCCAGATTTTATTTCTATTTCTTATTCTTTTTAGGGTAATAATGTACCTGTTGAACAAGAAATCAACAGTGTAGAAACTTACTTTGAAGATGCCAAAGTAGAGTGTGCAATCCAAACATGTCCAGAATTGCTGCGAAGAGGTATATTGTGCTTTAAACATTTTTTACAGTCATGTGTACTAGGTAATGTCACTAACTTTCTAATGTGTCAAATAATGTATTCTATAGAAATTGTACTTTGTAACTTAATACTTTAATGTGTCTGGCCAGAAAAGATTAAGTGGCCAAGGCAGGTCTTCCAAAACTCCCCTGACATCTGACCTCATGTTACCATGAGATAGGAATAGTAGAATTTTTAATAACTTTTTCCCTGAAGTCATTCTGATTATTATAGGTATAATTTCATGAGGTAATACATAATACTGAGAAGTCATATTGATCTTATAATATTCAAAAGTTTATTAACAAGTAACTTACTTGCTCTTCAGAATTGCTGAAGAGCTGAAGTTAACTAAAACTTCATTTCAGTATCCTTTTCAAAAATAGTATGTATTTACAAACCTAACTTGGTATCACAATAATTTAACTTAATCACCATTTTTCTAAAGAAGTACTTTTATACACTGCTTCTTAAGAATAAAAATTTCAGGGAGAATTTTTTTCTTTTATTTATAGATTTTGAGTCACTGTTTCCAGAAGTAGCCACCACCAAACTAATGATTCTGACTATAACACAGAAAACTAAGAATGATATGACTGTGTGGAGCGAAGAGGTAGAAAATGAAAGAGAAATGCTTTTAGAAAAGGTAATTGTTGGGGCTCCTGGGTGTCTCAGTCTGTTAAGTGTCTTGACTCTTGGTTTCAGCTCAGGTCGTGATCTCACAGTTCATGAGCTCTAGCCCCATGTCAGGCTCTGTACTGACAGCATGGAGCCTGCTTGGAATTTCTCGCTTGCTCTCTCAAAAAATAAACATTAAATATTTTTTTAAAAAGGCAGTTCTCTAAATAAGATGATAAAACTCAGCAATTAAAATACCAGTGAACCAACATTTTTTTAGCCTTTAATTCTCTGCTAATGTCTTTCAGTACTAAAGGACTTTTACATCTTTTCTGAGAATAAAAATACCATTACTTTTTTTATAGTATCTTTAAAAAATGAGGAAAGTACTGGATAGAATCTAAGTTTTTCAAAAACTCTGTTTTAGGAAAATTGAAAAATACAGTAAAAATGGCAAAAAAGTAAAGCATGTCAAGTAAAGGGTGATCAGTATACACACAGTGATATTATATATCCATATTTTTTCCTGTCCCTTGCTATTAGATGTTGTGACACCGTTCCATAGCATTACACATAGATTTCTACTATGTCAAATCTGCACAGTATTATTGCATTGACAAACTAAGTTTTTTTAATTACTTTAAAAATGCCCTTAGTAATTTATAAATTTAAACTTTATGAATAGGTAGTGAATATATTTGTGCATACATGTTTATGCCACACTCAAATTACCCCCAGAGTCAGTAATTCCCTATAGAGGAATTTGTAGATTTACGTTTTGATAGATGCTGCCAATTTGCCCACCAAAAAGATTGTATATATCCTGTCACTCTAGCTTACCCTGGATATTAGCATTTCTTTTCATTTTCACCAGCCTGAGAAATGGTAAATGGTAACTTAAAGTCTTATATTTAAAAATTATATAGTTCTCTTAAGAGTTTGATGTTGGGTTATATCAATTTCTACAAGATAGGAAAATGTTTCTTTGCTGGAGTGACAAGTCAATATTAACTCACATAGGTACCATAGCTAACTATAATTGAAAAAATTCCCATTACTAATTTAAGATATTAGGAATTATTTTATATTTTCCTTAGGACTGGATGTATGATTCTCTTCATTAGTAAATTATAATTTACATACTCAACAGAATGTTTTAGGATAATAACTTCATATAAAAATGTCCTACATGCAGCTTTGCTAATTAAATTTTATGCAGTAATAATCATGAGCAAGTTATATGCTGATTAACAAGGAAGTTACAGAGAGGCCAGACCTTAAGACATTATCTGATTTTAAGGAGATCTGAATTTAAAGAGTTTAGGCAATAACTCAAACATTTTCTCTTTACATATTAAGGCAGTTATTTACTAATATATACACTTGCCAGTACTATCATTTAGTCACTAGAGAGCTCTCACATATGCATTGAATTATTGGTTCTAAATTTCTAGTCAGTTAAAGATTCTGAGCCTCATTTGATACTGACTCCATTATAGTCGTGAGTTTTTCGTAACCAGTTTCAGGGCTTTGAAAGGTCATATTTTTAGCTTTAATCACTATAAAATTATTTTATTTTCTATTTAAAATAGAAAAATCTTTTTTTTGATATTAGTGGTTACTTTAGACCCACATGTAGTTGACTGTCCCAGTATTTTATGTTCTTTCATTCAAATCTGTTGAAGCTTTTTTCCACCAGATGTCAGTGTGTGTTGATGAGCAGAAATCTTGAGAAATACTTAAACTGGTTCTTTCTGTGATAATTTGGGATTCTTTTAGTTAACTTTTACAAACATTTGTATTGTTCTTGTGGCTTGCATATGGCAGATCTGTTCATTAAATTGATGTACTTTCTAATTACCTTTTTTTACCATATTCAGTAGTTTTCCTATTTGTAAGAATTGTGAAGATTAATGAAATGCAGCAATATATATAAATATTAAGTACGAAAATAACTTTAAGATAAAATTGTATTCCTTCGGTTAACTTGTTTCCTCTATAGCATGGATTAACAAACTTTCTGTAAAGAGCCACATACTAAGTTTTTAGGCTTCATAGCTCATAGTGTCTCAGCTACTCAACTCTACCCTTGTATTGTTAAAACAACCACAGACAGATTACACACACAGGCACCCGTTGGATTTGACCTTCAGGCTGTAAATTACTAACCTCTTATTTTAGGATATGGCCCATCTTCCTAAGGCTTAGACTTTTGGGCATCTCGGCGCCAGAAGTGCTCAGCCAGGTCTCATTATCCTGCGTGGGCCAGAAATCCATGTTACTTAGGACTGCACAACCCTGAGGTCTCAGGCCCCAGCTGACACTCTCTCTGAGACAGACTCCTCATATCACGTTCTGAGTGCACAGCACTATCCTCCGCTACTGAACCAGAGTGAATTACTCTGTGGACCATTTTAGAACCCCAGTGTGCATCTCCCTTCCAGTGCCTTAACCTACAAATTCCAGATGCTTCAGCAGTCCAGGATCTTCCTTGCCCTGTGACAAACTGTTGCAGACCGAGTGTTAGAACAAAAAGGGGATCACCTAACTTACCGCCCTCTCCACAACATTACAGTTTTAATTCCTGAACAGTAGTTAAAACTGTAGAGGAGTGCCTGGGTGGCTCAGTCAGTTAAGCGCCTGACTTCAGCCCAGGTCATGATCTCATGGTTTGAGCCCCATGTCGGGCTCTGTGCTGACAGCTAGCTCAGAGCCTGGGGCCTGCTTAGGATTCTGTGTCTCAAAAAAAAAAAAAAAAAAAAAAAATTGTAAAACTGTTGTCTTACCACAGCAGATAACATTTGTTAGCTGTTATTCTCTTATGGCCAAAAGTGGAACCATGCCCTTGTTTTTTAAACATTTATGGGTGGTCCTTTTTTTCTTTTTTTAATACTCTGATCTGATCCTAATACTTGTTACTGTCTTTTTTTACTGTCTTTTTTACTGCTTAGTCTGATAAAGCTAATAACGACATCATAGGAATTACAAATGAGGTTGGGAAGACCAAGATTTTGAATAGGAGATGCAGACACATGGTCTGTAATAATTATATCCTATACAAAAAAATATAGAAAGGTATATATGTATCATAACCCATGAGTATGGATAGATGCGTTTTTGAGAGACATGTTTTTAAATAGTTCTTTTCCTTACGAATATTTTGTTTTCCCTTTCTTACATAATACAAAATAGGAATTATATATTCTAATTCATCACAAATTTGGGAGTTAATAGCACAGAACTGATTAGAAATTGTTCATAAAACAGGAAATAATTTTGGAGAAAAGTTACACAATTTAGGCTTTTTGAAGGAAATTAATAGTTCATTTAACACTTTCATCTTTGGGACTGGTAAAAATCTTAGAATTAATGATAAATTAGAACTAATGATAAATTAGACTATAATCTTAATTCTTTGAAGCAAAAGGTATTTAAAAATATTATAAACTAAAACCTGTAGAGATGCTATCTTCAGCATATTTGTCTTTTTTAATGCAGTTCATTAATGGTGCTAAGGAAATTTGCTACGCTCTTCGAGCTGAAGGCTATTGGGCTGACTTTATTGACCCATCATCCGGTTTGGCAGTGAGTAATTACATTTTGAAAGCCAATTTTGAAGTTTGTAAAATTATTTACAATATAAAATTGTATATCACCTAGGTTTAAAAAGTCTTACATATCTTTTTTTTTTTTTTTACCAGTTTTACCCAGAGAAATACCACTATAAGTTATTTTTTCCCCTAATAAATACAATTTGATTTACATTAATGAATTAGTGTGTTTACTGTTTGATAATTACAAATTAACATAGCTTAAGGAAGAAAACCTTTTAGAATTAAAATATGGGTATTATTAAATATTTATAAATGTTAACTTCCAAAAAGTTATTTTTGAAATAATACTTTAACATGCAACCACAATAGTGGTTCTTTTTTAAATTCTGGGTGTATCTTTCAGTTACAAGTGATAATGAAATTTGTAGCTTAAGATATGAATATATAACTTATTTTCAGTCAAGTAATGTAGCATAAACTAGAAATGAGAACAGCTTAATTTTATGTGTTTCGTCACAGGCAATACCTAAACTACCCTTTCTGTTTGATTTTTTAACTATTTGGAGTGTTACAATAGATAAGTATTCATATTTGCATAAAAACTGACATCATTGTCTTTCTTGCTAATGAATATGAATTTTTATTTCCTCCAGTTTTTTGGACCATATACAAACAACACTCTTTTTGAAACAGATGAATGCTATCGACATTTAGGATTCTCTGTGGATGATCTTGGCTGCTGTAAAGTGATTCGTCATAGTCTCTGGGGTACTCACGTGTTTGTGGGAAGTATCTTCACTAATGCAACACCAGACAGTCATATTATGAAGAAATTAGGTGGAAACTAACAGCAATGTCAACTTACTGGCTGTACTATTTGTACATAACATTTGGGTTGATCTATAAACACTCTCAAAGGCTTTAATTTTTAAAATTTACTTATTTCTAGGTATTTATTTCAACACCTACGGATTTACAGCATTGGCTTGTGATTTTTAAATTTCAGATGTTCACTCATCATTGAATACATGTTGATCACATCCACATTATATGGAATGTGGTAATTAACATGTAATACATGATCTCATATTGTTATTTCTTCCCTTTATTGGAAAAAAACCTGTTTTATTTTTCTCTAAAAATAAATCACATTTGGTTATAATTTTTTCATTGCAATATTTTTAAGATTTAGGTCTTTTAAAAGATCTGTTTTTTAAATAAATGCAGTTGCGTATTCTGGATTCAGTATAGCTTTAAATTTTCTTTATTACCTGTTAAGTGTTGGGGTACCAGTGTATTACTTTGAAGTAGTGTCTGTACAGGAAAGAATAAAGATAATACTACATCTTTATATATAAAAGTAGTATAGGAGGAGATTCATATACTAAAAAAAAAAGGAAAAATCCTAACTTCTGGATTGAGGCAGATGAATAGTTTATTTTGACAAAATTATGCCTCAGCAGCTAAATCAAATATATTTCTCCATTTTAGCAAGAGATATAAACTATAATACTTAACAGAAATGCCCCATTTGTGACGCTCAATAACTTTTCATCTATGTAAGCAGCACCCAGATCAAGAGAGAACATTACTGGCTCTTCGTCCCCTCACTGCCCCTTCCAGGGGTAACCACTATCCCGATTGCCTACTGCATAGATAGGTTGTGATATGTTCACTTTCATGTGTGGCTTCTTTCAGCAATAGGAAATTTAATCCTTATCGTGTATAATTATGTATCCACATGGCTTTTGACTTTTCAGTGGCTCTGAATTGGAGCAGCTTTGCCTCATGGGAAATTTAGCAATGTCTAGAGATATTTGTCACAACTCGAGGCAGGCAAAGTGGAAGGGGTGCTACTTCAGTCATCTAGTAGGTAGAGGCCAGGGATGCTGTTAAACATCTACAGTGCAAACGACAGCTCCCACAAATAATTATTGGGTCCACAGCTTTGGAGCACTTGTTTCTAATGTGCATATTGCTTATTCAGGCGTTTCCCACCTCGTACCATTGTTTGAGCCATGTTCCCTAGAGATAACATGGGCTTTAACAATTAATGAAGTGCCATCCACTGGTGAAAAAGGATACTCAGGCTGTGGTTCTGCATTGTTTGTGGGCTATGATACGCGGTGCCAGGGAGCCTTTTACCATCCTGCTTTCTAACAATTTCCAGAAACAAGAAGGAAAGCAGTGGCTACCAGTTAATTTTTTTCCTGAAATGTTAAGGGTAAGATTCAGCTTTTGGGAAATAGAATCCACAAGACTTACTGATAAATATGGACTGCAATAAGGAAACATAGATATCAATTTGATCATTTCCACTTATGTTTAAGGTAGATAATCTTATGGAGTCCCGCATAAAATTTGCTACCTTACAAAGGTGAGCCATTGAAATTTAGACCTGTCACTGAGAAATAGGTTTTGTTGTGACATATACTTTGACAAGAACTTAGGAATTTTTATATAGAAGTTGAAGGGGTCATTCTAATCATCTGACCCACATCCTTCATTTTATAATAAGCAAAATGGGAACTTGTAGGAGCATGCATTGGGTTACACAACTAGTATTAAAACCCAGCACTGGAATGTGGGGTGATTCTAGTGTTGGGGGGAGGGTATATATACATATTTCTGTTTTGGCTTTTCATGGTCATTGTCAAGAAGTTTAAGTGCTTAAAAATATCAAAGAGTTGCAGAATTTAACACTGTTGCCACATTTTCTAGATAAAGAAACTTTGAATTTCATTCTATTGAACTCTGCATGCTCTGAAATTCTTTGTAATTGAAATTTTTAGATAGGTTTCAGTACATTTCAGATACTACACTTCAAACAGTTCTCTGGCTTCAAATGTAAAACTTTCATTTCTTTTTTGGACTTCTGTCACTTGTAACATCAATATAATCCTTACATTTAAACAGAATTCTGCTTTTAGTTCCAAATCTATTTCCTCCTCTTAAACTGGTTCTCATGTGGCTCCAGAGCAGGTTTTACCTACCTCTACACTATAGACATTTTGAACCAGGTAATTGCTGTGGGAGCTGTCCTATGCACTATTAGATGTTTAGCACCATCCTTCACCTCTACTCTCTAGATGCCAATAGCAACTCCTGGTTATGACAAAACTATCTGAAGACATTGCTAGGTTGGGGGGGGGGGGGAGGATGGAGGAGGGAACAAAATGTTTAACTGAAAAATAAATTAACAAGATGTCCTAAATTTATCCCAAGAAACCTGCCCCCAGCTGAGAACCACTGAATGCACATTCTCCTTCAGTGCTACTCAACTTTATTTGTACATTTGAATTCCCTGGGAAGACATATACACATACTGATGATTTGGCCCCCATGCCCAAAGACTGATTAATATAGATTCTCAGGCCTCATCACTAGTAAAGTTTACAAGGTCCTTCAGATGTGCAGTCAAGGTTAAAACCATTAGTTTTTGAAACCGTAATAAAGAGGCATCTAAGGAAATAGAGCAGAATATGATAGTATTAAGGAAATCGAGGAAATAAAAGTGAAGACTCTAATATTCTGCATTAAGAGTGATCTAGTCACTGAGTAGAAATGGCCCTAGAGTAGGAGGTCCCTAGGTTCACCATGTCCCGCGTTACAACTAGATATCTCTCAATATCTGAGTAAATAAACCAGAGAGCCAGCTGAAGACTGGAAGAACAAAATCCACAACTAAATGTAGAGAAGCCGCCACATCTGAGAGGTTAGGAAAGGCAGAAATGGTGATCAGGAGCTGCCTGTAGGAGAAGGAGCTGCAGTCACAGAACAGGGAAAGCACCAAGGAACCCACATGGGGAAGAAAAATCCTCAGAATGACTGGTTTTGAAAACGAAAGTCATTGAATTCCATGAGTTTGTATAATAAGCAGGACCTGGAGCCTAGAGGTTTAAAAGTCAGCTGACTCAGTACTGGGCCAAGGAAGGCAAGTGATTAGCTGGGTCCCTGCCCTTAAAAGGACTGCAGCTCCGGGAGAAGCACCACAGAATTGACACTTTAGACAATAATGTGAAGCAAACAGGATGGAGGGAGCATGTTCCTTCTCTAGAAACAAAGTAGCTAGCAGGTGCAGTTTTTCCTCCCCCCACCCCCATCCCCAAGCATAAATACAAAGCCACCTGTAGGCTGCCTCCTACAGGAGGTACAGATCCTTGCTACCTAACCAGTTAGGAGTGGGACCCACCCACCCCAAGCCTGCTGGCCTCAGTGCAAGTTTTGCTGACACCACACACATCATGCTGTGTGCCCCCAGCCACCACACAACATACCCCAGAAGACAACCACCTTTTGGGGGATCTAGCCAAGGACTAGCAGCGCAGCGCAAATTTAGACAACACTGCCGCCTGGGTCTCACACCACACAGCGCAAGCAGAGCCCACAACAGGCAGAGTCCGTGCAGATGTTTGGATTAAAAAGCAATCCAGACATGAGCAGGGTGCAAGTAATACACATGAGACTTCCCTGAAGTTCCAGGTTTTGGTGAATGGGGAACACTACTACAGACCACTGTAGGACCTCTACTTCATAAAGTCACTATTTTCAGAAGTGTAAGATAGAGCTAACTTCTCTAACACAGAAACAGGTGTAGAGAAAATGAGACAAGAATATGTCCCCAACAAAAGGGCACAATCACAGTAGGAGATCGAAGTGAAACAAGTACGTAATATGCCTGATTCAGAATTTAAAGTAATGATGATAAAGATACTCACTGGACTTAAAGGGTGAAGGAAATCTGTAAGACCCTTGACGAAGCGGTTAAAATAACATCAAAGATAAATTCAATACATAAAAATACAATACATGGAATAAATAGGCTACAGAGAGCAGAGAAACGTGTAAGTGGCCTGGAGAATCCAGTAATACAAAGCGATCAAGCTGACCAGGTGAAAACCAAATACTGCATGAGAATAGACTTAGAGAACTCAGTGACACCATTGAGCCTAATAACATTCACATATAGGGATCCCAGAGGAGAAGGAGGAGGTAGAAAGTTTGAAGAAATAAAAGCTGAAAACTTCCCCAGTCTGGAGAGACAGATGTTCAGATTTAGGAGGCATAGAGAGCCCTCAAAAAATCAACTCAAGAAGGTCCATGCCAAGAAACATGATAATTAAAAGAGGTGGGGGGAGGTAATAGAAGTTGAGAGGTTGCAGGAGAAAAGACAGTTAAATGCGAAGGAAATCCCATAAAGCTATCTGCCAATTTTCAGGAGAAATTCTGTAGGCCAGAGGGGGTGGTGCGATATATGCACAGTGCTAAAAGAGAAAAGCCTGCAGCCAAGAATATTCTAATCACAAGGTCATCGTCCATAAAAGAAGGGGAGACAGTTTCCCAAGCAAAAGTTAAATGAATTCATGACCACTAAATCAGCACCTATAAGAAGGGTAAGTAGGAATCTATGAGTGGAAAACAAAAGCCATAAGAGTAAGAAAACTAGGAAGCACAAATGCCAAAACAAGTACATCTGTAAAAGTCAGTCAAGAGAAGCACAAAATAAGAAGATGCAGGGGCACCTGGGTGTCTTGTTGAGTTAAGCATCCAACTTGGGCTTAAGTCATGATCTCATGGTTTGTGATTTGAGCCCTGCATTGGGCTCTGACATCAGCACAGAGCCCACTTCAGATCCCCTGTGCTCCTCTCTGCCCCTCCCCTGCTTGCACTCTCATGTGCACACAGTCTTTCAAAAATAAACATTTAAAATAATTGCTTTAAAGAATGTAAAATATGATACCAAATATCTGAAATGTGGGAGGGGAGAGGAATAAAGAAGGAGTTCAAACGTAAGCAACCATCAGCGTAGTATAGACTGCTATACGCAGAAGACATTGTACATAAGTCAAATGGTAACCACAAATCAAAAACAGTAATAGATATTCAAAAAATAAAGAGTAAGAAATGCAAGTATTTAACTATAGCCAACTAATCATGAGAAAAGAGAGCAAGAGAAGAAAGGAACAGAGAGGAACTAAAAAACAACCATAAAACAAAGTAACAAAATGGCAACAAATACATATCAGTAATTACTCTGAATGTGAATGGACTAAATGCTCCAATCAAAAGACAAAGGGTGACAGAATGGATTTAATAAATTTTTTAAAAAGGCCCATCTGTATATTGCCTACAAGAGAATCATTTCAGACCTAAAGAAACATGCAGATTGAAAGTGAAGCAATGGGGTAGCATCATCAAATGTATATGAAAAGAAACCAGGAATAACAATACTTAGACAAAATGGACTTTAAAACACGGGGTGTGACAAGGGACAAAGAAGGACACCATATAAACAGCACAATCCAACAAGATATAACAGATGTAAATTTTTTTTTAAAAAAATAATTACTTAGGCATGGTGTGCACCATGGTGTCAACATGGGTGCACCCAAATACATAAAGCAGCTAGTTATAAAGGAAGTCATCAATAGTACTACAGTAATAGTAGGGGACTTTAATACCCCACTGACATCAATGGACAGATACATAGATACATAGTCCACACAGAAAATCAATACAGAAACTGGACCAGAAGGATCTAACATATATTCAGAACATTTTGTCTTAAAACAGAATATACGTTCTTTTCAAGTGCGCATGGAACATTATCTAGAGTAGATGACCTATTTAGGTCACAAAGCAAATCTTAACAATTTCAAAAAGATCGAAGTCCTACCATGCATTTTTTCTGACCACAATGCTATGAAACTACAAATCCACTACAAGTGAAAATCTGGAAAAAACACAAATACATGAAGGTTAAATAACATACCACTAAGCAATGAATGGTTAAACCAAGAAATCAAAAAGGAAATTTAAAAAATACATGGAGACCAATGAAAATGAAAACACAATGGTCTAAAATCTTTGGGATTCAGCAAAGGCTATTCCAAAAGGGAAGTGTTCTACCAATACAGGCCCACGTAAGGAAGCTAGAAAAATCCCAAATAAACTACCTAAACTTACTTCTAAGGAAACTAGAAAAGAACTATAAAACCCAAAACTAGTAGAAAGAAGGAAATTATAAGGATTAGAGCAGAAATAAAATACAAACTAATAACAATAGAAGAGATCAATGAAACCAGGAGCTGGTTCTTTGAAAACAAAATTGATAAATGTTAGCTAGACTCATAAAAAAAATAGTAAAATAGGACTCAAAATCAGAAATGAAAGAACATCACAGAAATATAAAAGATAAGAGATGATAAATTATATGCCAACAAATTGAACAATGTAGAAGAAATAGATAACTTTCTAGAAACATAACCCTCAAAGTTGAATCATGAGGAAATAAAAAATTTTAACAGATTATCTGCAATGAAATTGAATAAAAAAATTTCACCAAACAAAAGTCTAGGGCCAGATAGCTTCACAGGGGGAATTCTACCAAACATTTAAAGAAGAGTTAATGTGTATTCTCAACTATTCCAAAAAGAGAAGAGGGAGGAAAAACTTCCTAATTCATTCTATGAGGCCAGCATTACCCAGACACTAAAACCAGATAAAGACACTACAAAAAGAACCACAGGCCAATATCTCTGATGAACATAGATGCAAAAAATCTTCAACAAAACAGTAGCAACCAAATCCAAGGATACATTAAAAAATCCTTCACTACAATCAAGTGATATTTATCCCTGGGATGCACGGTGGTTTGATATTCGCAAGTCATTCAATGAATAAAAGGGATAAAAGCCATGTGATCATTTCAATAGAAGCAGGAAAAGTATTTGACAAAGTACATCTATGATAAAATGATGCAACATGGTACAACATGAATTAAAAAAACCCTCAACAAAGTATGTTGAGAGGAAACATAGCAACATATATGAAAAACCCACAGTTAATATCATACTCGGTGGTGAAAAACGGAAAGCATTTCATTCCCCAAGGGTCAGGAACAAGACAGATATCTACTCTCACCGCTATTTTATTTAACATAGTACCAGAAGCCCTAGACATAGCAATCATGCAAGGAGGAGGAATAAAAGGTATCCAGATGGGTAAGGAAGAAGTAAAACTTTCACTATTTGCAAATGACTTGCTACTGTACATAAAAAGCCGTAAAGACTCCAAAATCCTACTAGAACTGATAAATGAATTCAGTACAGTTGCAGGATGCAAAGTTAATGTATAGAAATACATGACATTTGTATGTATAAATAATAAAGCAAAAAATTAAGAAAGCAATCCCATTTACAATTGCACCAAAGATAATAAAATATTTCATAACAGACTTAACCAAGGAGATGAAAGACCTGTACTTTAAAAGTATAAAACACTGATGAAAGATATCAAGGATGACACAAACAAGAAAATTGTTTGGATTAGAAGAAAAAATATTGTTAAAATGTCCATACCAGAGGGGGACCAACATGGTGGAGAAGTTGGGGGATCAGAACTCCCCACCTCTTGAACAAAGAAGGGTTGAAACCAAAGGACTTTGAACCCCAAGCCTGAGAGGAAAAGAGACTGAGTCGCTGCCAGGGATACACTGGGACAACCTGACAAGCCATAGGTACGTGATTGCGAGCTGGGAGAGAGAAAATGGGCCACGTAGGCATGGAGGGGAGAGGTCCCCTTCTGCGGGGAGACAAAGGGAAAAGAAAGCGCAGCTGGGAAGCATAGGACTTTATCTGGACAAGAGAAAAACCTCAGACTGGGTCAGAGAAAGATCCAGTCTCTAACTGCAGGCTTTCTCTGGACTGAGGTCAGCTGCCCTGTCCTTGCACCTGGGGAGGAGGGCAGCCAGGCCCAGACTCCGTGGCTAGATCAGGGGGTAGTCCACAGTAGGAGAAACGATCCCCTCCCTGGAGTGCTTCGGTACAGGACAAAGCCAGTCCAGGGACCACATTTTGGGTGGTGCAGAACCGGGCTTCCCTAGTACGGGGGCACACGGAGCAGGAGTTTGAATCCCAGCCAATCGCTAGGGCATGGGCGTTGGCGAAGCAAGTCAGACTGCCTCATCTGTGCACAAGGCACAGTGAGGATGGCTTAAACAGAGTGATTTGGGACACCAGTCCGTGGAGTAGAGACTGGGGCAGGAGGGGGTGCCATCCCCCGCCCCCCACCAAAGCAGGGCCGGCAGTGGAGGTGGAACCCACCTAAGCCAAACCATGCCCCTCTGTGCCGGGTCCACATATTTACTAGAGCGGAATAGACGCTGGGGAACCAGAGAGCCCGTTTCTCTAGAGCAAAACTGCTGCATTGCCTGGATTAATTTTCTGACAATTCTTATTATGTAGATATATTCCTCCTTCTATCCTTATCTCTTCTCTAGTCTGGTTACTCTGGTTGTTCATTTGTATAAGCAGACTTATTTAATCCATTCTCTTGCTACATGTTCTATAGCTCCTCCTTACTTTCCTTTCTCTCTGGAATAATTGAGCAATATAGTTTCTGCCTGGGCAATTTTATCTTCTTTTCTATTTCCCCGCCTCCTTCTTTATTTTCCTTTCTCTCTGGATTAAACCATTTAGTCTCTCTACCTGGTCAATGTTTATTTTTTCCTTTTCCCCCTGCCCCTGTCATTTCCTTCTTTGTATGTGCTCTTCCATCAGCACTGCCTCCACGCTGCTCTTTACTTCTAACTGGTGTCTCTGGTTTTTTCCTTTGATCTGTTTTTTTCTTTCTTTTTATTTGTTTGTGTGTTTGCATGTTTATGTTTTCTGTTTCTTTTTTTCCTTTCCAGGGCTACTTCAAGAAACAAATCAAAGCACATCTTGTAGAGAGTCCAAAACATCACTATGAGTAGGGAAATAAAATAACCAAAGTCACATCAACAGAGAGCAACTAACACTCTCCAAAAAGCACCTCCTGTAAGGCCAGGCCCTGGACAGTGTATGACCCCTTTAAATATAATAGTACTTGCAAGTGCAGAGAACATAACAAGCTTTTAAGACACATAAGGGCCAGAAAACTAGCCAAAATGATGGAATGGAAGAACTTTCCTCTAAAATTCTAGGAAGAAATGCCAGCTAAATAATTGATTGAAACATATATAAGCAAAATAACTGAACAACAATTTAGAATAATAGTCATAGGATTAATCGCTGGGCTTGAAAAAAGCATAGAAGACAGCAGAGACTCCAGTGCTGCAGAGTTCAAGGATCTCAAAAATAGTCATGATGAACTAAAAAATGATATAAATGAGGTGCAAAATAAAATGGGGGTGGCCACAGCATGGTCTGAAGAGGCAGAGGGGAGAATAGGTGAGTTAGAAGATATAATTACAGAAAAAGAGGAAGCTGAGAAAAAGAGATAAAATGATCCAGGAGCACAAAAGAAAAATTCAAGAACTGAGTGATGCAAACAAATGGGGGAAATATCCATACCATAAGAATTCCATAAGAAAGAGAAAACGGAGCTGAAGGTGTACCTGAACAAATCATAGCTGAGAATTTCCCCAACATGAGGAAGGAAACAGACATTGAAATCCAAGAGGCACAAAGAACTTCCTTCAGATGTAACTTGGATCGATCTTCTGCACGATATTATGATAGCGAAACTGGCAAAATATAAGAATAAAGAGAATTCTGAAAGCAGCCAGGGATAAATGGACCTTAAACATACAAAGGGAGACACCTCAGGGTAGTAACAGACCTATCTACTGAAACATGGCAGGCCAGAAACGAATGACAGGAAATGTTCAGAGTGATGAACAGGAAAAATATACAGCCAAGAATCCTTAATCCAGCAAGCCTGTCATTCAGAATAGAAGGAGAGATCAAGGTTTTCCCAAACAAAAACTGAAGGAATTCACCACCACTAAACCAGCCCTACAAGAAATCCTAAGGGGGACTCTATGAGGGAATTGTTGCAAGGAACAAAGTAACAGAGACACCAATACAAGCATGAAACTTACAGCTAACACAATGACTCTAAACCCGTATCTTTCAATAAGAGCACTGAGTAGAAAAGGACTAAATGCTCCAATCAAAGACATAGGGTATCATAATAGATAAGAAAAACAAGACTCATCTATCTGCTATCTACAAGAGACCCATTTTAGACCTGAGGATACCTTCAAATTGAAAGTGAGGGGATAGAGAACCATCATGCTATTGGAAGTCAAAAGAAAGCTGGAGAAGCCATACTTAGACAAACTAGACTTTAAAGTAGAGGTGGTAACAAGAGAAGATAATAATTATATGGTCTATCCATCAGGAAGAGCTAGCAATTATAAATGTCTATACACCGAATTCAAGAACACTCAAATATATAAAACAATCACAAACATAAGCAATCTTACTGGTAAGAATGTGGTTTCAGAGGAATTTAATACCCCACTTACAGCAATGGATAGATCATCTAGACAGAAAATCAGTAATGAAACAATGGCCCTGAATGATACACTGGGCCAGATGAGCTTAAGAGTTGGTTTTTTGAAAAAATAACCAAAATTGATAAATTGATAGCGAGGTTTCTCAAAAAGAAAAGAGATAGCACTCAAATAGCTAAAATCACAAAGGAAAATATATTTCTTACAACCATTCCCTCAGAAATACAAGCAATTATTAAGGAATACTATGAAAATTATATAGCAACAAACTGGACAACCTGGAATGAATGGACAAATTCCTAAATACCCACATACTACCAAATTCAAATGGGAAATGATAGAAAATTATAACAGACCCATAACTAGTGAGGAAATTGAATCGGTTATCAAAAATATCCCAACAAATGGGAGTCCTGGACTAGATGGCTTCCCTAGGGAATTCTACCAGCCATTTAAAAGAGAGTTAATACTTATCCTTCTCAAGCTATTCCACAAAATAGAAATAGAAGGAAAACTTCTGGACTCATTCTATGAAGCCAGCATCACTTTGATTCCCAAACCTGACAGAGATCCAGTTAAAAAAGAGAGAGAGAGAGAGAGAGAGAGAGAGAGAGAGAGAGAACTATAGGCCAATATCCCTAATGAATATGGATAAAAATATTCTCAACAAGATACTAGCAAATCGAATTCAACAGCATATAAAAAGAATTATCCACCATGATCAAGTGGGATTCATTCCTGGGCTGCAGAGCTTGCAGTATTCGCAAATCAATCGATGTAATACATCACATTAATAAAAGAAAGGTTAAAAAACCACATGATTCTGTCAATAGATACAAAAAAAGTATTTGACAAAATAGAGCATCCTTTCTTAATAAAAACCCTCATGGAAGTTGGGATAGAAGGAACGTACTTAAACATCATAAAATCCACTTATGAAACGCCTACAGCTAATATCATCCTCAATGGGGAAAAGCTGAGAGATTTCCCCCTGAGATCAGGAACATGACAGGGATTTGCACTCTCACCACTGTTGCTTAACATGGTGTTGGAAGTCCTAGCATCAGCAATCAACAACAAAATGAAATAAGCAGCATCTGAATTGGTAAAGAAGAAGTCAAACTTTCACTTTTCACGGACAACATCATTCTACATGGAAAACCCGACAGACTCCACCAAAAGTCTGCTAGAACTGATCCATGAATTCAGCAAAGTTGTGGGGTACAAAACTATTGTACAGAAATAGTGTATAAAAATGCAACCTAACAATGAAGCAATAGAAGTAAAAAAAAAACAAAACTGATGTGGATGGGTCCACACTTGCACCAAGGAACCATAAAATACCTAGGAATAAACCTAACCAAAGATATAAAAAAAATATGTATGCTGGAAACTATAGAAATCTCATGAAAGAAATTGAAGATGACACAAAGAAATGGAAAAACATTCCATGCTCATGGATTGGAAGAATAAATAGTTGTCAATACTGCCCAAAGCAATCAACACATTAAATGCAATCTCAATCAACTTGCACCGGCATTCTTCTCAAAGCTTGAACAAACAGTCCTAAAATTTATATGGAGCCACAAAAGACCCTGAATAGCCAAAATAATATTGAAGAAGAAAACCAAAGAGGGAGGCATCACAATCCCAGGCTTCAGTCACTATTACAAAGCTGTCATCATCAAGATAGTATGGTATTGACACAAAAACAGACAGACAAATGGAATAACATAGAGAACCCAGAATTGGATGCATAACTGTATTGCCAACTAATCTCTGACAAAGCAGGAAAGAGTATCCAATGAAAAAGGGAGTCTCTTTAACAAATGGTGTTGGGATAATTGGACAGCAACATGCAGAAGAATGAAACTAGACCACTACCTTATCCCACACACAAAAGTAAACTCAAAATGGATGAAAGCCCTGAATGTGAGAAAGGAAACCATCAAAACCATCAAAGCAGGCAACAACCTCTTTGACCTCAGCCACAACAATTTCTTATTCGACACATCTCCAAAAGCAAGGGAATTAAAGGGACCTCATCAAGATTTAAAAAAAACCCAAAAAACAAACAAACAAAAAAAAAAACTTCTGCACTGCAAAGGAAACAATCAACAAAACTAAAAGACAATCAATGGAATGGGAAAAGACATTTGCAAGTGACATTGGATAAAGGGCTAGTATCCAAAAATCTATAAAGAACTTACCAAACTCCATGCCTGAAAAATAATAATCCAGTGAAGAAATGAGCAAAAGACATGAATAGACATTTTTCCAAAGACGACATCCAGATGGCCAACAGACACACCAAATGATGCTCAACATCACTCATCATCAGGGAAATACAAATCAAAGCCACACAGATACCACCTCACGCTGGTCAAAGTGGCTAAAATGAATAAAGCAAGAGACTATAGATGCTGGCGAGGATGCGGAGGAACAAAAGCCTTCTTACACTATTGGTGGGAATGCAAACTGGTGCAGCAAACTGGTACAGCCACTCTGGAAAATAGTGTGGAGGTTTCTCAAAAAAATTAAAAATACAGCTACCCTATAACCCTGCTGAGAGTCTCATCGGCCTTCCTGGATGACACAGTCACAGTGAGAAAATGGCAGATGTTTGCACAGCTCCTGCCATGAGAAGTGAAACTGGTATCTCCTTCCACTACAATTGCTCATGTTGAAAATAAGCCTGTTGTCGTTAATTAGGCCTTACAGCGTTCCAAATCAGACCAATATTCCCCACACAGCTACCCCATAAGAAAAAAACTCCTGTCCCTGCATAAGAGATTTTGGATCAAACATTATAAATATTTGACAAAGGCTCTTCTAATGAGCCTTGCAGGCCCAAAACATAGACTTGAAGGGGTTAAAAACACAAAAACTACTTTTGAGTTTGGCCTGGAGAAAAGGAGCCTAATTTGGAGTTAAGAATTAAAAACAAGGTCAAAAACATAGTCCATTTGAGTCTGGTCTGAAGAAAACTGGAGCCTAAATTGGAGATTAGAAGTAGAAAACAAGGTAACATGATCCTCTCCCAAAGCCTACATTTGACAAATATCCTCCCTTATCTGACTTCAGTTGTGAGAATGGATAATATTGTGGGAAACCCAGGTTCAAGGCCAATACACAATATGGGACCCTCATTGTGCTTACATCAAAAAAAAAAAAAAAAAAAAAAAAAAAAAAGGGTTTTCTCAAGCAATTGGCTAATAAACATTTTTTCCTCTTTTCTTTTTCTCTTGTAGTTTATAAGCCAATCACAATAACTCAACCTATATTTTAATCTTAGCTTTACTAACTTTAATAATATATTAACCCTGTTTTCTACTAAAAACATCCTTTTCTATTCTTGGTTATAAAATTTACTCAAATTCACTGTAAAAACATTACATGAATTGCTTGTAACTTGTTAATTAAAAAACAAAGTCATGAATATTGGCCAATAACCAACCCATACAAAACAAGATAGGTTTGTTACTTTTTAATCTGGGAGACTGGCGCCAAGAACAAATGGGATGGTTCTAAAAAACACTTCTGTAGAACTTGTTTCTGTACACTTATCACTAAGAATTAGGCTCTGTAAATTTCTATTTTCTGATGTCATGTTACTGCCTGATCAATAAAAAAAAAAAAAAAAAAAAAAAAAGAGAGAGAGACACCAAAGCAGACAAAGCAGAGATGCCTGCCTGGTAATCTATAAAGAAACGTGTGGCTCTCTCATCATTCTCTTGTGCTGACACCGTCCATCCTTTCAGGGATCCCTGGACCTGCTGGAGCTGGATTTTGGCACAACCCCGAAATAGCACTGCTAGGAATTTACCCAAGGAATACAGAAGTGCTGATGCATAGGGGCACATGTACCCTAAGGTTTATAGCAGCACTTTCAACAATAGCCAAATCATGGAAAGAGCCTAAATGTCCATCAACTGATGAATGGATAAAGAAGATGTGATCTATATATACAATGGAATACTACTTGGCAATGAGAAAGAATGAAATCCTGCCATTTGCAGCAATGTGGATGGAACTGGAGGGCATTATGCTAAGTGAAATAAGTCTGTCAGAGAAAGGCAAATACCTAATGTTTTCATTCATATGTGGATCAGAAGAAACTTAACAGAAGACCATGGATGAAGGGAAGGGGGAAAACAAGTTACAGAGAGGGAGGGAGGCAAACCATAAGAGACTCTTAAATACAAAGAACTGAGGGTTGATGGGGGATGGAGGAGAGGGGAAAATGGGTGAAGGGAGTTGAGGAGAGCACTGGTGGTTGCATGGAAGCCAGTTTAAAATTTTTGTAAATATAATTTATTGTTAAACAAAAATAAAATGTCCATACCATCTAAAGCAATCTACAGATTTCATACAATCCCTATCAAAATAGCAGCAATGATTTTTCATAGAACTGGAACAAAACATCCTAAAATTTATAGAAGAACTCAAAGTGCCAAAACAATTTTTAAAAAGAAAAACAAAGCTGGAGGTATCACAATTCTAGATTTCAAGTTATACTACATGTAACCAAAACGGCATGATACTGGCATGAATATAGGCACATAGATCAATGGAATAGAATAAAAATCCCAGAAAACACACAATTATATAGTCAATTAATATTGGATAAAGGAGGAAAAAATATGCAATAGGGGAAAATCCTCTTCAACTAATGGTGTTGAGAGAACTGGATGGCAACATGCAGAAGAATGAAGCTGGGCCACTGGCTTACATTTCACACAAACATAAATTCAAAATAGATTAAGAACCTAAATGGAAGACCTCAAACTATAAAAATCCTAGAAGATAGTACAGGCAGTAATTTCTCCAACATAAGACATAGCACTTTTTCTTGTTATATTTCCTAAGACCCAGGAAACAAAAGCAAAAATAAACTATTGGGACTACAGCAAAATAAAAAGCTCTGCACAGTGAAGGGGGGAAAAAACAAAAACAAAACTAGAAAGCAACCTACCAAATGAGAGAAAGTATTTGCAAATGACATCCAATAAAGAGTTGGTATCCAAAATATATATAAAAAACTTATACTACATCCAAAAGCCAAATAATCCAATTTAAAAATGGGCAGAAGACATAAAAAGACATTTCTCCAAAGAAGACATATAGATAACCAAGAGACACAAGAAAAGATACTTAATATTACTAATCATCAGGGACATACATATCAAAACTACAATGAAATATCACCTTACACCTGTCAAAATGGCTGCAGTCAAAAACAAGAAAAGCCAGTCTCCAAATGTAGGGGGAGCGGCAAGATGGTGGAGAAGTAGGGAGCTCTGTAGTCTCCGCCCACCAGCAACTATCAAACTGAGAAGGACCAAAGCCACTATATTCTGATCTGCAAGAACGGAAGGTGCCCGCACTTATCCCTTATAGATGACAGCCTCATGGATGCCTGAGTGTGAACTGGGGCCAGAGACACTGAGGAGAGGGAGTGCCAGCCCAAAGCGGAGCCGGGAGAGAGAGTGCCCAGACAGGTGGTCCTGGACCACAGAGGGCTGTGTGTGCAGAAGCGACACAGGACCATGGAAGGCCCTGGGCAGATTGGCCAAGCAAAGCAGCAGGCAGAGCAGCCATTTGGAGCTGTGCGCAAAACAGCTCTGTAGAGCGGCAGAGAGCCGAGGGGAAGAGAAAGAGAGACTGGAAACGCTTATAGAGTGGACGCTGGAGAGGGAGAGGCCTTGGCCTGGGACGGAGAGACAGACCATCCCATATATAGCCACTGGGCACAGGGAGAGAAATTCGTCCCCCTCAGCGGGCTTGTTCTCCCTTGGGCTCAGTAACTTGGCAACTCCAGGCAGAGCCAGGGAAAAGCTGGCTCCACAGTCCCCTTACTCAGTCCCAGCTAGAAAGCTCTCCGCCTAAGGGAAGACATTTCATTTCATTTCATTTGGGGCAGCAGCAATAAACTGCACAGGCTAGGATTTGGAAAAGTGGTGGAATTTAGGAAGGAAAAAAGCAATATGGTCCATGGCACAGTGAGATAGAACTTTAAAAAGTGGATTACAACTCATGGTCTGAGGAGGGCTTGGGGTGCTGCCATTCTTTTCCCCACCAACTCCTTAGGCAGGGCCTCAGAGAACAGCCCCTGAGACCCAACCTACCTACACAAAACCACACCCATCTGTGCTGGAGAGCTGTTGTTGTTGTTTTTTACTTTTAACTTTTTTTTTTTTAACTTAAAAATTTTTTTTAAATCTTTTTTCTCTTTACTTTTTCCCTTTGTTTCTCCTTTTCCCCCCCTAGAGTCTGGGAAAGACCAACATTTATACACTGCTGTGATTAGATCAATTCCTGCCATCCAGATGTATTTTTCCTTATCTCATTCTTGTCTCTCCCCTCCACAGGTTTTATGCTCTCAGACTGTCCTTTGTCTTTTTGTCTCCCCCTCTTTCTCTTTTTTTATTTTCTTCTTGTTTCTTATTTTATTTCCCCTTTTGGGTTGCTTATTTGATTTGTTTGTGCTTTAGTGTGCTTTTGTTCCCTGTGTGTTCGTCTCTCTGTTGTTCTTTCCAGAGCGACCTCTGGAAACAAGCCAAAGTACACGTGGTGGAGAGTCCTAAATACCACTGAGCAGGGAAATAAAATAACCAAAGGCACAAGAGAAGCAGAGAGACACCATTAAAAGAACACTTCCTGAAATGACAGGCCCTAGACAGTAAATGAGCCTCCTTTAATAGAGCAATATTAACAGGTGCACAGTACATAATGAGCTTTCTAAACTGTCAAGAGACAGAAGGCTAGACAAAATGATGAAACAAAAGAACTCTCCTCTAAATAAATTCCAGGAAGAAATCACAGCCACAGAACTGCTCAAAACAGACATAAGCAACATAACTGAACAAGAATTTAGAACAATCGTCATAAAATTAATCTCTGGAATTTAAAAAAAACATCAGAAAAGCTATTGATACACAGACTAGAGACCTTCAAAATAGCTGTGATGAGTTAAAAAAAAAAAAAGGCTATAAATGAGGTGAATAAAATGGAGGCAGCCACTGCACAGATTAAGGAGGCAGAGAGGAGAATAGGTGAACTAGATGACACAGTAGTAGCAAAAGAGGAAGCTAAGAAAGAGAGAAATTGAGACCTGGAGAATCAGAAACCTGAGTGATACAATAAAATGGAACAATATTCATATTATAGGAGTTCCTGAAGAGGAAGAAAGAGAAAAAGGTCTTGAAGGGGTGCTTGATCAAATTATAGCTGAGAACTTTACAAATCGGGGGAAGGAAAAAGACATGGAAATTCAAGAGGCACATAGAACTCCCCTAAGATGTAATTTGAATCGACCTTCAGCACGACATATCATAGTGAAACTGGCAAAATATAAAAATTCTGAAAGCAGCTAGGGATAAAAGGGCCCTAACATACAAAGGGAAACCTATCAGAGTGGTTATGGATCTATCTACTGAAATGTGGCAGGCCAGAAAGGAATGGCAGGAAATCTTCAATGTGATGAACAGGAAAAATATGCAACCAAGAATCCTTTTTCCATTGAGTCTGTCATTCAAAATAGAGGGACAGATAAAGCTTTCCCCAAATAAACAAAAATTGAGAGACTTCATCACCACCAAACCAGCCCTACAAGAAATTCTAAGAGGGACTCTATAAGGGAAATGTAGGAAGGAATATAAAATACCAGAGACATCACTACAAACATGAACTCAAAAGGGAACACAATGACTCTAAACCCACATTTTTCAATAACACTGAATGTAAATGGACTGAATGCTCCAATACATGCTACATAGAGTAGCATAATGGATAATAAAAACAAAAGCCATCTACTTGTTGTCTACAAGAAACTCATCTTAGACCTGAAGACACCTTCAGATTGAAAGTAAGGGGATGGAGAAATATCTATTATGCAACTGGAAGTCAAAAGAAAGCTGGAGAAGCCATAATAATATCAGACAAACTGGACTTTAAAGTAAAGGCAGTAACAAAAGATGAAGAAGGACATTATATAATAATTACAGTGTCTCTCCATCAGGAAGAGCTAACAAATATAAACATCTATGCCCCAAATTCAGGAGCACCCAAATACATAAAACAACTAATCACAAACAGAAACAATCTTACTGACAAGAATGTGCTTATCGCAGGGGATTTTAATACTTCACTTACAGCAATGGACAGGTCAACCAGACAGAAAAATCACTAAAAAAACAATGGACCTGAATGACACATTGGAACAAATGGAATTAATAGATATATTTAGAACTCTGCATCCTGAAGCTAGGGAATTCACTTTCTTCTCGAGTGCACATGGCACATTCTCCAAGATAGGTCACATACTGGGTCATAAAACAGCCCTCCATAAATACAAATTGAATTGAGATTGTACCATTCACACTTTCAGATCACAATGCTATGAAACTTGAAATCAATCACAGGGAAAAGCTGGAAAACCTCTAGAAATGTGGAGGTTAAAAACCACCCTATTAAAGAATGATTGGGCTAATCAGGCAATTAGAGAAGAAATTAAAAAATAAATGGAAACAAATGCAAATGAAAATACTACAATTCAAACTCTCTGGGACACAACAAAGGCAGTCCTAAGAGGAAAGTTCATTGTAACCCAGGCCTATTTCAACAAACTAAAAAAAGGCACAAATTCAAAATTTAACAAAGCACCTAATGGAATTAGAAGGGGAGCAGCAAGAGCACCCCAAACCCAGCAGAAAAGACTTAATAAAGATCAGGGCAGAAATAAACAATATAGAATCCAAAAAACCAATCGAACAGATCAATGAAACTAAGAGCTGGTTTTTTGAAAAGAAACAAAATTGATAAGCCTCTAGCCAGGCTCCTCAGAAAGAAATAGAGAACACCCAAATTTAAAAAAATCATGAATTAAAATGGATCTATTACAACCAATCCCTCAGAAATACAAGCAATCATCAGAGATTATTATGAAAATTTATATGCCAACAAACTGGACAAGCTAGAAGAAATGGACAAATTCCTAAACACACATGCACTACTAAAATTCAAACGGGAAGCTAGAGAAAATTTGAACAAACCCATAACAAGTGAAGAAATCCAATTAGTTATCAAAAATCTCTCAGCAAACAAGAATTCAGGACCAGATGGCTTCCCAGGGGAATTCTACCAGATATTTAAAGCAGAGTCAACACCCATTCTTCTCAAGCTATTCCAAAAAATAGAAATAGAAGGAAAACTTCCCAACTTGTTCTATGAAGCCAGCATCACTTTGATTCTCAAACCAGATAGAGATCTAGCAAAAAAAAAAAAAAAAAAAAAAAAAAAAAAAAAAAAAAAAAAAAAAAAAAAAAAAAAAAAAAAAAAAGAGAGAGAGAACTATAGGCCAATATCCTTAATGAATACAGATGCAAAAATACTCAACAAGATACTAGCAAATTGAATTCAACAGCATATAAAAAGAATTATCCATCATGATCAAGTTGGATTCATTCCTGAGTTATGGGGTTGGTTCAATATTCACAAATCCATCAATGTGATACATCACATTAACAAAAGAAAAGAAAACAACCATATGATCCTGTTGATAGATGCAGAAAAAGCATTTGACAAAATACAAAATACAACATCCCTTCTTAATAAAAACCCACGAGAAAGTCGGGATAGAAGGAACTTACACATCATAAAAGCCATTTATGAGAAGCCCACAGCTAATATCATCCTCAATGGGGAAAAACTGAGAGCTTTCCCCCTGAGATCAGGAACACAACAGGGGAGTCCACTCTCACCACTGCTGTTTAACATAGTGTTGGAAGTCCTAGCATCAGCAATCAGACAACAAAAAGAAATAAAAGGCATCAGAATTGGCAAAGAAGTAGTCAAACTTTAACTTTTCGCAGATGGCATGATATTCTACATGGAAAATCCAATTGACTTCACCAGAAGCCTTCTAGAACTGATCCATGAGTTCAGCAAAGTCGCAGGGTACAAAGCTAATGTACAAAAATCGGTTACATTTCTATACACCAATAATGAAGCAACAGAAAGAGAAATCAAGAAACTGATCCCATTCACAATTGCATGAAAAACCATAAAATACCTAGGAGTAAACTTACCCAAAGATGTAAAAGACCTGTATGATGAAAACTATAGAGCGCTTATGAAAGAAATTGAGGAAGATACAGAGAAATGGAAAAACCTTCCATGCTCATGGATCGGAAGAATAAACATCATGAAAATGTCATTATTACCTAAAGCAATCTATACATTCAATGCAATCCCCATCAAAATTACACCAGCATTCTTTTCAGAGCTAGAACAAACTATCCTGAAATTCATATGGAACCACAAAAAACCCCAAATAGCCAAAGTAATATTGAAGAAAACCAAAACGGGAAGCATCACAATACCAGACTTTAGCCTCTATTAAAAAGCTGTCATCAAGACAGTATGGTATTGGCACAAAAACAGACACATAGACCAATGGAATAGAATAGAGAGCCCAGAACTGGGCCCACAAAGGTACAGCCAATTAATCTTTGACAAAGCAGGAAAGAGTATCCAGTAGAAAGAAGACAGCCTCTTTAACAGGTGGTGCTGGGAGAACTGGACAGCAACATGCAGAAGAATGAAACTAGACCACTATCTTATACCATACACAAGAATAAACTCAAAATGAATGAGGGACCTGAATGTGAGATAGGAAACCATCAAAACCCTAGAGGAGAAAGGAGGAAACAGCCTCCTTAACCTGAACCGCAGCAATTTCCTACTCAACACATCTCCAAAGGTAAGGGAATCAAGAAGAAAAATGAACTATTGGGACCTCATCAAGATAAAAAACTTCTGCACTGCAAAGGAAACAAGAAAACTAACAGGCAAACAATAGAATGGGAAAAGATAGTTGCAAATGGCATATCAGATAAAGGGCTAGTATCCAAAATCTACAAGGAACTCACCAAACTCCACACTCAAAAAATGAGTAATTCAGTGAAGAAATGAGCAGAAGACATAAACAGACACTTCTCCAAAGAGGACATCCAGATGGCCAACAGGCACATGAAACGATGCTCAGCATCATTCATCATCAGGGAAATACAAATCACAACCACACTGAGATACCACCTCACACCGGTCAGAGTCGCTAAAATGAACAAATCAAGAGACTACACATGCTGGCGAGCATGTGGAGAAACGGGCACCCTCCTACACTGTCAGTGGGAATGTAAACTAGAACAGGTGGAAATGTAAACTGATACAGCCACTTTGGAAGACAGTGTGGAGGTTCCTCAAAAAAACTATCAATAGAACTCCCCTATGACCCAGAAATAGCACTCTTGGGGATCTACCCAAGGGATACAGAAATGCACATGTACCCCAATGCTCATAGCAGCACTTTCAACAATAGCCAAATCATGGAAAGAGCCTAAATGTCCATCAGATGATGAATGGATTAAGAAGATGTGGCATATATATGCACAATGAAGTACTAGATGGAATGAGAAAGCATGAAATATGACCATTTGTAGCAAAGTGGATGGACCTCGAAGGTGTCATGCTAAGTGAAATAAGTCAAGCAGAGAAGGACAGATACCATATGTTTTCACTCATAGGTCTAACAGGAGAAACCCAATAGGGGATCATGGGAAGGGGGAGGACAGGAAAGTTAGGGAGAGGGAAGGAGGCAAATCATGAGAGACTCTTGAATACTGAAATAAACTGAGGGCTGAAGAGGGAGGAGGAAAGGGGAGGGGAGTGATGGTCATGGAGAGGGACACCTGTGGGGAAGAACACTGGGTGTTATATGGAAACCAACTTGGCAATAAATTATTAATAAAAATTAAAAGTAAAATTAAAAAAAAAAACAAGAAAAAAACAAGTATTGGAGAGGTAGTGCACTGCTGGCAGGAGTGCAAACTGGTGCAGCCACTGTGGAAAACAGTATGGAGGTTCCTCTAAAAGAGAAAAATGGAACTACCTGGCGATCCAGTAATCACACTACTGGACATTTACTCAAAAAACACAGAAACACTAATTCAAAGGGACAGATGCAACCCTATGTTTATTGCAGCAATAACCATACTGTGGAAACAGCCCCAAGTATCCATTGATAGATGAATGAATGAATAAGATGTGGTGTGTATACACACACACACACACACACACGATTATTGTCATAAAACATGAAATCTTTCCACATGCAACATGGTTGGAGTTAGAGAGTATTATGCTAAGTGAAATAAACCAGTCAGAGAAAAAGACCATAGGACCTCACTCATATGTGCAATTTAAGAATCAAACGAACAAAGAAAAAAAGAGAAACCAAGAAACAGACTCTTAACTATAGAAAACAAACTGATTGTTATCAAAGGGAAGATGGGTGAAATAGGTGATAAGGATTAAAGACTACATTTATCATGATGAGCAATGAGTAATATATAGAATAGTTGACTCACTATATTGTGCATTGGAAACTAATATAACAGTGTATGTTAACTATATAGGGATTAAAATTAAAAAAATTAATTTGGGGTGCCTGAGTGGCTTGGTTGTCGAGTGTCTGACTTCAGCTCAGCTCATGATCTCATGGTTTGTGAGTTCCAGCCTCACACTGGGCTTGCTGAAGAGCCCACGTCATATCCTCTGTCCCTCTCTTCCCCAGCTTATGCTCTCTCTCTCAAAAATAAATTTTAAAAAAATTTAATAAAAAATTTAATTAAAATTTAATTTTAAAAAAAGAGTGACCCTGTCGAGTCCAAATCAAAGATTTGTTCAAGCCCCACTTCCTCTATGAAGCCTTTCCTAACTATTCCATTCCTTACTGACCTTTTCTTTTCCTTCATCTGTATAGCACCTGGTTTACACCACACCATTTTGCACTTGAATATATAATTGTACACGTTTTTAAAAATTATTTCTTATTGTCTTCAAGTATTTCTCTCATACCTGGAAAATAGGAATCCAAATACCAACTAAATTTAAACCGTACTAAACTTGCCATAATAATCTTCATTCTCATCTTTTTACTAGTCAGGGTATTTAAAATTGTTTCATAAATGTTCTTTATGCTTCCCACTTTGTATCAATACATGTAAACTATAACTTAATTATCCAGAAGATTAAAATTCACGTTTTGAACATATGATTGCCAATCATATTTCCAAACACTTAAAACCATGTTGCTACTATAAAACTGTAGTAATTAAGACAGAGTGGTAATAGCACAAGGATAGACTAACCAATGAACAGATAAAGTCTAAGAAATAGATGTATACATAAGTAGTCACTCAACAGGATAATGCCGTGCAGCTGGCTCAGTTGGATATTCATACAGGAAGGGAATATACTTTTGCTTTTACCTTCTACCATACTCAAAAATCATTTCTAAATGGCTTGTAAATCTAAATCATAAGGAATATAGTCAATGATATGGTTATAGCATTGTATGGGGATATATGGTAGCTATACTTACAGTGAACATAATATATAGAGTTATTGGATCTCTATGTTGTATATCTGAAACTAATAAAATATTATGTGTCAACTATACTCAAAAATAAAAATAAAAAATAAGATATACATAAACTGAATAAATACATGTGAAAAATTAAAGTTTTTAGAAGGGAAAAAAAGGATCTTTGTGACCTTGCAATAGTCGAAGATTTTTTTTTTAATAGGACACAACACTAGCTAGACAGGATGGAAATTAATTGTGTCATATTAAAATTAAGAACTTTTAATTCATCAAAAGACATCATGGAGAAGGCAATCAACAGAATTGAAAACATGCATATACAACAGTTCAGCTATACACACGTACACACACACACCCCCAACAAATGGCTTATATCCAAAATATATAAAAATTTCTAAAATCATTGAATAAAGAAAAACAAAAGTAAAAGACTTAAACATTTACAAGAAAAGATAGCCAAATGGCCAGTAAGCATGAAAAGGTACTCTACTTTATTAATCATCAGAAATGCAAATTAAACCCTCAATACCACCCCACCATGTCTCCAGAATAGCTAAAATGAAAAAGAAGATATCAAGTGATGACAGATGTATAGCAACTACAGAGTTGAAAACGATATAAACACTTCAGAGAAGAATTTGGCAGTTTTAAAGCTTAACATAGCCTAAGACATAGCAATTCCAGTCTGAGATATAGACCAACAGAAATGCACACATCTGTTCAACAAAAGACAAATACTCCTATAAAAGTCTACACCACCACAATATATGATAACCAAAAGACAGGCATTGCTTAAATGCCCATCAATACTAGAGTGGATCTATCGGTTGGGGAATACTTACATAATAGACACTATATAATAATGAAAATGAATGCTTTATCACATTGTGCAACAAAATGATGACACAATAAACAGTGCTGTGTAAAAGAAGCCAGATGCAAAAGAACACATACTATATAATTACATGAATATAAAGTACAGAAATAAAACTGCTACTAGCAGCCAGAGTGATGCTTACCCTTGGGAGGGGAAGGGGAATGACTGAAAGAAGGACAGGCCTCCTAGGGTGTTGCTAATGCTTTCTTTCCTGAATTGGAATATTGACTGCAATGGTAATTCAGCTGTGAAAACTGGAGTGGTACCTTTATATTCACTTCTTTATATGCATATATTTCAATGGAAAGTTTTTAAAAAATACAACCAAATCTACTCTTAAAATAATGGGAAAACCTATGAAAGATAAAGCTTAAGGTCTTTTTATGGTACAGGTTATTATTTTAAAAGGAATTAAAATTTATAGTTAACGCTGAAAAAATTATGATATAAAATTATATATTTTTAAAATAGGTATAAGTTCAACTATCCATTAATTCTTAGATTAAACAAAGCAATAAGTGTGCAAACATTCATTTTTCTTAAACATTATATTAGCTATATTTTACATTTTTCATAATCATGATCAATTTTGCCAAGAGCTTAAAGAGTCTTCCAAGAACCTCTTAATCCTTGGATACTTAAATCATTCTCTTTTAGAATTTCTAACATTGAGTCATCCTAATAGATTTTCTCTTTAATTATTAATCGGCTTAACAGTTTTATCATACTCGATTATTTCATAAAATGTTTCATTTTTGTTATACTGGCAATTTCACTTCACTGTATTTACATGTAATGCTATGGTTATTAAATTTGCTTTAAAAGGAAAACAGGCAAAACAAATAAGGTTGCAGTGCTATAGTCTGTTGATCTTATTATCCTCTAAAAAAATAAAATTGAGGCTCTAAGTGCTTTAATTTTGTGCTGTGTAAGATCATATTTAAATTAAAACTTCTGACATATTCTAGTATAAAGAGCAATATTCTTGTATTAATAATGAGTGGCAATTTAATGACAAAAAATAGGCATTAAACTTTTTCAATAATGGTTTGTAGTCCTAGCTTAAGCTATTTTCCTAGAGGTTGAATTTTTAGTGGTTTTCAACAGTAAAAAAGCCATCCTTGTCACCAACTCCACAAACAAGTGCCTGCCGAAGGTCCCAGCTCTGCTGCTGGAGGAGCGCTTCAGCACAGCGCCTGTCACATAGGTGTTCACTCACAGATGCTGTAAAATTGATGCTAATTTAATGATGGTTCAGAAGAGTAATCCAGCTTTGACGAGGTCAAACTGAAATTTTGTCCCTATGTCCTCTTTTAATCTAAAACTCTTGTGTAGAAAGATCTCCAATTAGTTTCAGATTAGTTCAACATGTTTCACAATTGCAACATAATTGGAACAGTTAATGAAATACACTGCCTAATCTCCCAAATATTGCATGGTACATACTTACACTAAATTTAAAAAAAATCCCTTTTTATCTGAAATTCAAATTCATCTGAGTATACTCTATTTTTATTTGGAAAATCTGGTGACCCTAAGTAAATGACATTGCTATCAAACAGATTTTTTTCTTCTTTTCTCTAGTTTTATTAAAAGATCATTGAAATATAGTATCATATAAGTTTAAGGTATATTTCATAATTATTTAATATATTAATATATTGCAAAATGATTATAATAACAACTTCGGTTAACATCTATCACCTCACATATTTACCTTTTTGTTTCTTGCAACAAGAACTTCTAAGGTCTACTCTCTGAGAAACTTTCAAATGTGCAAGACAGTATCGATAGTTATAGTCACCATGCTGTATAATACATCCTCATAACTTCTAACTGGACGTTTGTACATTTTCACCACCGTCACCCATTTTTCTCACCCATCCATCAATGCTTGCAACTACCAGTTTGTTCTGTTTCTAGAAGATCAGTATTTCTGGTTCTGCACATTAGTGAGATCATGCAGAATTTGTCTTTCCCCGTTTGACATTTCACTTAGCATTACACCCTCAGATTCATTGTTGTCGCAAATGGTAAGATTTCCTTCCTTTCTGGCCTAATATTATTCCATATACACACCACATTTTCTTTATCCATAAATCTGCCAATGAACATTTAAGTTTTCATGTCTTGGCGGTTGTATGCTGTATGAAGTGCTGAATCCTTATATTGTACACCTGAAATAATATCACATGCTATGTTAACTAGAATTTAAATGAAAACTTTTTTAAAAGGTGACAGAAAAAAAAAATCAATGGAGTAATAAAAAAGGCAACCTATGGATGGGAGAAAATATTTGCAAACCACATATCTGATTTGGAGTTAATATCCAAAATACACAAGAAATCATGCAACTCAATAGCAAAAACAAACCAAAAAAAAGAAAACCTTAGATAATCTGATTTAGAAATAAGGCATAGTGCCTGAGTAGTCATTTTTTTTCAAATGAGGTATTCAAATGGCCATCAGGCATGAAAAGCTGCTCAATATCACTAATCAGGAAAATGCAAATCAAAACCACAATGAGATATCACTTCATACCTGTTAGAATAGCTACTGTCCAATAAATAAATAAACACACACACACACACACACACACACACACAGATCTGAAGAAAAGGGAACCCTTGAAAACAGTTACTGGGAATGTAAATTTGTGCAGCCACTATAGAAAACAGTATAGAGGGTTTTCATATGATCCAGGAATTCTACTTCTGGGTATATATCCAAAGGAAATTAAATCACTATCTCAAAGACATATCTGCATCTTCAGTCTCACTGCAGCATTATTTACAATAGACAAATAAGAGTGACTTATAATTTTGTGATTATAGAGGGACTTTAATAGAATAGCAAACTGAAGGTTTTTTAAATGTACAAATACCTACTAAAGTTGAAAAAGGTACAAGATTTAATAACCCTGAATAATTAGCACTTTTAGAATTGACTATGACTTTCATGACTCATCATTTTTCTTTTTTAGGTGTTTTTGCCTTGAAAGATCATGGTTACTAGAGTTCATGGATTTCTATTTTCTTTCTATTTTTCTTTAAAAACTATGACAAAGTTACATCTTTATTATTGGAATCAATATTTTGATAAATATTGATTCTTCAGAGTTCAGTTTGATTGCAGAAGGACATGAAATCCATTTGTCATTTGCTTACACAGCATGTGACTTCATTTGCCATTATTTGAAGTTATTTTAGCACTTCTGGGCAGGTGGTGAGTAGGAGGACCCTGAGCCCACCTCCTCCCATGCACACACCTCGATAGTAGCTACATTCGTGCAACTAACCCAAAAATGACCCTAACCCTGGCAGAACAGACTACCCACTGTTAATCTTAGGAGACCACATCAAATAGGGGAGGAGGGACAGCAGTCAAGTCAAGAACAAAACTCCAGGTGAGACTAACCAAAACAGGAGGGGCCCCACAAGTATTGAAAAGGGAGAAGAGCAGACCCCACACCAACAGGACCCGCATAAGAAAGACAAGTCCTTATACCATTTCGCTTTGAAAACTAGTGGGGCTTAACTCCATGAGTTTTTACAATCAGTGGGGCCTAACTCTGGGTTCTTTAAAAACCAGCAGGCTTCCCTCTGGGAGAGCCTGAGGTCAATAGAAAACTGGGTCCCTGCCATTAAAGAGACAGCATAAAAACAACACCTCAGAGATACATCATAGAAGTCACAGTTTGAAAAGCACATGAGGTATATCTGAAGGAGACTTATTTACTAATCTCAGAACATGTACTAGAGGGACAAGAATCATCAAGAGACTTCTCTAAAAACAAAAGAGCTGGCAGGTGTCCTTTCCTCGTCCCCCACTTCCCACACTAGATAGCCCAACACGGGCAGAAACCTGTACTTTCTACCTGTACTGCCCCAGCCTCACGTTATCCTGAGGCTCCTCCCATTTCACCAGCCCATTCAGCAGGAGTTCTTTCAGCTTATTTACTTAGTGACTCTTTCTCTGTGGAGAGGAGAGGCTAAGTGTGTACACAAGTTTGGCTGCAGCAACGGGACACATCTGATCTGACTACCCATCCCAACACCAAAAACCTCTCAGCAGGCAACCCAGGGAGAGGAGCCCATGAGAAAGATTAAAGGGAATTCTTTGAGTGGAAAGAAAAAGCCATAATCAAGAATAAGGAAATTATAAAAGGAAAATAATCTCACAGATTAACAAAAACATAATAAAAGTAAATTAATCACTTATAAAACTTATGAAAGTTAAAGCACAAAAGCTGTAAAATCAATTATATCTACAGAAACTAGTCAAGGAAATAAAATAATATGTCCAATATGGCATCATATACATAAAATATGGGAGGAGGCAAAAATTTAGTGCTTTTAGACTGGGTTCAAACTTAAGTGACCATCAAGGTGCCTGGGTGGCTCAGTCAGCTAAGAGTCCAACTTTGCTCAGGTCATGATCTCACAGTTCAGAGTTCAAGCCCCGCATTGAGCTCTGTGCTGACAGCTCTGAGCCTGGCGCTTGTGTCTCTGCTTAGGCTTCTGTCTCGCTTTCTCTGCCCCCGCTCAATTGTGCTCAGTCTCTTTCTCTCTCTCAAAAATAAACATTAAAAAAAATTAAAACACTTAAGTGACCATCAACTTAATATATAGATTGCTATATGCATAAGATGCTAATGGTGACCACAAATCAAAAACCTGTAAAAGATACCCAAAATTGAAGAGAATGGAATCCAAGCACATCACTAAAGACGGCCATCCAACTGTGAAGGAGTGTGAGAAGAAAGGAAAAGGGAATAACAAAAACAACTATATAACAAGCAACAAAGTGGCAATCAGGAAATACCTCTCAGTAATTACTTTGAATGTAAATGGATTAAATATTTCCATCAGAAGACATAGGGTGACTGAATGGATAAAAAACAAGACCTATGCTGCTGACAAGAGACTAACTTCAGACCTAAAGACACATGCAGATTGAAAGTGAGGGCGCGGAAAAGCATTTACCATGCTAATGGGAGTAAAAAGAAAGCTGTAGCAATACTATCTCAAAAAAAACAGACTTTAAAACAGTATGTAATGAGGCAAAGGGCACCACATAAAGGGAGTATCCGGAAAAAAAGGGTAGAACAATTGTAAATATGCAGCCAACATAAGAGCATCGAAGTACATAAAGCAACTATTAAGAGACAAAGAAGTTGACAGTAGTCCAACAATAGTAGAGGACTTTAACACCCCATTTACATCTATGGATGGATCATCCAAACAGAAAATGAACACAAACACACTGGACCAGATGGACCTAACAGATATATTCAGAAGATTCCGTTTAAAAGACAGCAGAAGGGGTACTGCATGGCTCAGTTGGTTAAGCATCCAATTTCCGTTCAGGTCATGGTCTCCTAGCTCGTGGGTTCGAGTCCCACATCAGGCTCTGTGCTGACAGCTCCAGGTCTGGAGCCTGCTTCAGATTCTGTGCCTCCCTCTCTCTGCTCTTCCCCTGCTCGCCCTCTGCCTCTCTCTCTCTCAAAAATAAAATAAAAACACCAGAATACACATTCTTATCAAGTACATATGAAACACCCTTTAGAAAAGATCATTTTAGTCCATGAAACAAATCTCAACAAATTCAAGAAGATTAAAAAACAACATGTATCTTTTCTAACACAATGGTATGAAATTAGAAATCAGTCACAAGAGAAAATCTGAAAGAGAAGAACTTTATAGAGGCTAAAAAGCATGCTATTAAACAATGAATGCATCAACCGATAAATCAAAGAGAAAACCAAAAAATACTTGGAGATAAAAGAAAATGAAGACAACAGTCCAAAATTTGGGGGATGTAGCAAAAGCTGTCACAGGAGGGAAGATTATAGCAATACAATCCTACTTCAAGAAGCAAGAAACATCTCAAATAACCTAAGCTTATACCTATAGGAACTAGAAAAAGAATGATGAAAGCTCAAACTGGTAGAAGAAATGATAAAGGTTAGAGGAGAAATAAATAAAATAGAGACTAAGGAAAACAATAGATAAATGAAAACAGGAACAGGTTCTTTGAAAAGATGAAAAAAATTAATAAACATTTACCCAGGATCATGGGGGGGGGGGGAGGGACTCAAGTAAAATTATAAAAGAAGTAGGAGAAATAACAACCGACATAACAGAAATACAAAGGATTATGAGAGAATATGAAAAAGTATTTGCCAACAAATTAGACAACCTAGTAGAAATGGATAAATTCCTATAAACATACAACCTTCCAAAACTGAATGAGGAAAAAAATTGAAAATTTGAACAAATTATTAGCAATCACATTGACTCAGTAATCAGGAAAAACAATTCCCAATAAATAAAAGTCCAGGACCAGAGAGCTTCACAGGTGAATTCTACCAAACAGTTAAAGAGCTAATACCTATTCTTCATGAGGCCAGCACTACCCTGATGTCAACCAAAGGCATTACAAACAAACAAGAGGCCAATAGCTCTGATGAACATAAATGCAAAAATCCCCAACAAAATATTAGCAAACTGAATCCAGAAATGCATTTTAAAAAGTCATTCATGATGACAAAGAGGAATTCATTCCAGGAATGTGAAGGTGGTTCACAATTTGCAAATCAAAGTGATACATCACATTAACAGAAAAAGGAGGAAAAAAATCCTATGATTACCTCAATAGATGCAAGAAAAACCTTGGACAAAAGTGAACATCCATTTGTGATCAAAACACAAAGTAGGAATAATAACATAATCCTCAATAATAAAGGCCATGCATGAAGAATGTATAGCTAGTTTCATAGTCAATGCTGAAAAACAGAGCTTTCCCCGTAAGATCAGAGTAACACACAAACATCCCTAAAAAGGAAAAATAGAATTATCATATGATCCAGTTATATTACTGGGCATTAACCAACACTCCCCTCCCCCACAAAAAACCCCCACTAATTTGAAAAGTAACATTATAATAACCATGATATGGAAGCAGCCATGGGTCCACTCATAGATAAATGGATAAAAGAAGGTGTGGTGTGTGGACTATTACTCAGGCCTAAAAATGAATGAGATTTTTAACATTTGTAACAAATCGGATTGACGTAGAGGGTATAATCCTAAGTGAAATAAGCCAGTTAGAGAAAGATAAATGCTATGTGATTTAACTCAGGTGCGGAATTTAAGAAACAACACAAATGACAAAAAAACCCGATTCTTAAGTATATAGAACAAACTGGTGGTTGTCACAGGGAAGGCTGGTGGGCTATTGGGTGAAAAAGATTGGGTGCTCTTGAGCACTCCTATCTGGAGAATTGCTGAATCATTATACAGTACATTTGAAATAGAACACCGTATGTTGATTATATTTGAGTAAAAAATAAAGTTACTTTAAATTTTTTAAATCTTTATTATTTTTGAGAGACAGAGACAGAGCATGAGCTGGGTAGGGACAAAGAGGAAGACATAGAATCCGAAGCCAGTCTCCAAGTTTCGGAGGCTGACATGTGGCTCGAACTCACGAAGTGCAAGATCATGACCTGAGCCAAAGTTGAAGGCTTAACTGACTGAGCCACCCAGGTGCCCTAACAATGTTATTTTAAATAGTACAAATTCCATGTCTCGTGTCAGACAATCTTAACTGTAAAACACCAGATGAAAGCTTATTCAAATGGAGTTAAATAACTAGTAGAATCAAAAGGAACATTCTGTTTGGTCACTGAGTAAATAAGCTGGGAAAGTGCAGGGAAACCATGGGAGGCTTTTCGTTGTTTGTTTTTTCTGTTTTTGCAGTAATGAAGTTATAGTAATAAGATTTGTCCTATATTAAGCCCGGGTGAGTTAAAGAACCTTAGCAGAGTCAAGTGGTCCCTCATGGGAAGTAAATTAACTCTCCTGAGACACTGGGGTACGAATTAGTGACCTGGAAGAAGCAATTAATCTCAAATGGATGAGCACTTGGCTTTTAGATTGCTCTCTATTCATAATTCCCTTACATCAAACATAGGTCAACATGCAGTTTAGTTTTAGGCAGATAAGCTTCACACTGGTCCAAGACAACCATGTCTCCAGGTGGTAAAAACCTTTTTAGCAAATTCGAAAAAACATGAACAACGGTCAAGGAGTCGATAATGGATATAAGCAACACTAAAATTGAGACTATTGAGGGGCGCCTGGGTGGCTCAGTCGGTTGAGCCTCCGACTTCGGCTCAGGTCAGATCTCACGTTCGTGGGTTCCGGCCCCGCGTCGGGCTCTGTGCTGACAGCTCAGAGCCTGGACCCTGCTTCCGGTTCTGTGTCTCCTTCTCTCTCTGACCCTCCCCCTCTCATGCTCTGTCTCTCTCTGTATCAAACATAAATAAAACATTAAAAAAAAGATTAAAATTGAGACTATTGAAAGCTTTACGGATTTTGTTATAGAAGTTTTGTTTATAACAGTCAACACGAATTCCCCCAAGCAAATTAGAGGTATGGCAACAAAGTGAAAAAGACGTGGTGTCCTATATGGGCTATCAGAACTCCTGCTTCTCAAATTAATTGTTTTCCATTTAAAAATTAAGTTTCTTTCCACTGGCAAGTGAAAGATTGGATGTCAAGGATTGTCTTTAGCTGTGGGCCTTTCCACCATGCCCCTCCATTCATAGTGCAGAATCACCTAATGCTAATGATGACTGTTTTTCACCATATATATGCACAAAAAATATACACAAATATGCACAAAAAATATATACATTGTGTGTGTGTGTGTGTGTGTGTGTGTGTGTGTGTGTGAGAGAGCGAGCGAGCGCGAGCGAGCGAGGGAGCGCGAGCAGGAGCGCAAGGAGCGGAGTACAGGAGAAGGAGAAGCAGAGAAAAGCAGGTAGAGAAACACATCCTGTGAATACTTTGGGAACAAAACAAGGTTTATGAACAAACCAGAGACACGTATGAGGTACATTTATCCCAATTTAAAGTATTGCATTCAAATGTACCTATGTGAACATCTCAAATGGGAAAGAACCCTTCATTTTGCACTCAGGATTTTGCCCACTTTATCCAAACCCCTGCTCTTAAACGTTTAAAATAGGGTGCAGTCATACATTGGGCCGATAGATGTCACTAATTACCTAGAAATTCCTCAAATTTGGGACTTAAATTTTGCAAAGAATTTCCAGCTTCTGATTTTGTAAAGAGTATCTTACCTTACCAATCCTGCCAGTTTCAAATTTAAACATTTTGTTCAGAAATACGTTTTTGTACATTGATAATGACTTTGTTTTTTGATTCCTAATGCCATTATTACCCAGGTGCCATTATTTGGTCTATGAAACTATTATTTTATAATGGGAAACGAATCTCCAGTGCAGGAAGTCACATGGTTCAGTAGTTATAATTTAAAAAACGGAAAAAAGATCTGTATGAGTTTCTGTGGAAGTATCAATCTAATAGCTTGAATTATGATAGGGAGAAGTCTCCAGGCTACTTAAAGGAAGGGGCAGCAATTAGACCTAGTGTAAGTGGTCAAATTCATCCTCACCAACAACCAACCAAAGAATTCTGGAGTTGTCAGAGAATGCAGGGTTTAGCCAAAATGTCCGATATATGTATGGTCTCCAGGTTTCAATTAATTTCCAGTTGTTAAATTCTCACTTGCGATCTTATGTCCCCATGTCTCTGAAATATTATGAAAGCGAAAAGCTCCTAAGGGTTACTTCTGGGTTTTGGAAATGTAGTAATGGATTATGGGTTTAAGGTCATTAAAAATATACAATACTGTGTGAAATATAAAAAATATTCAAAAATGAAGTGATTGGAATTTTTTTATATTACTCTGAAGTATTTGGAAAGGTCATTAAAAATCCAAAGCTACCGGGGCGCCTGGGTGGCTCAGTTGGTTGAGCCTCCGACTTCGGCTCAGGTCAGATCTCACGTTGGTGGGCTTGAGCCCCGCGTCGGGCTCTGTGCTGACAGCTAGCTCAGAGCCTGGAGCCTGCTTCTAGTTCTGTGTCTCCTTCTCTCTCTGCCCCTCCCCCTCTCATGCTCTGTCTCTCTCAGTATCAAAAATAAATAAAACATTTAAAAAAAAAAAAATCCAAAGCTACCTGAGTGGCTCAGTTGGGTGAGCATCCGACTCCAGCTCAGGTCATGATCTCATGGTTCCTGAGTTCAAGCCCCAGAAGGGCTCCCTGCTGTCAGCCTGTCAGCACAGGCTGCTTGACAACCTGTCCCCCTCTCTCTGCTCCTCCTCCGCTTGCATTCTTCTCAAAATAATATTTGGGGGGAACAAAAAGGAAATCCAAAGGTCTATGAATCATAAAAGAAAACTGAAAATTTGTAATTATTTTAATATTAAGAATTTATATTCTCATCCTTTGAAAAGAACGTATATGGGACTAGACACATTCATTGAACTTTAAGGTCATGGTAAGTATCAGAACCTTATACAAATAATTTATAGCCTTGTAGGTAAGGAAAAAAAGGCATAGAAATATTGATGTGCTTTGGTTTCTAAAATCATCTAGTCCTACCTTTATTTTTTAGATGAGAAAACTCAAGTCTTCACAGTCTTAAGTGATTTGTCCAAGGTCGCACTAGAATTCAGATCTGCTGAGTCCTGGTCTGTAGAACTATTTCTAACTGGCAATTTCTGATAACTCAGCCAGGTCATTCTGAAATTAGCATTTTATTTTCTATAAAAAAGAATTGCCAAGCACAATAGGAGCTTTTATAAAATCAACTTTCATTGCATGATCATCTATTTTTAGTGCAGTCTTAATTCGGAACCCTCCGTCTCCTGAGAGAGGAAACTAAGTTGCTCCTAGTACCCCTACTTTATCAGAGCAGCTGTGCTGCATTTATCGTATCAGTGGGGTAAGACATAGAAGTTTTGACTAAAAGTGGTGCTAGAAGCAACAGAGAAAGGACAATACTTCTGATGTAATAAAACATTGGATTTACTCAATAATGTTTAGGCTTTATAATTATAGATCTAGTTATACATCTAAAAATTCCTTACTCATTAATAATGTTATGATCTGATTCCCAGTGTTTCCACTGGCATTTCTTTAGGAGCATGCAAGGTTTCTTAGGAATGCAACCATCATGTTATACCAAAAGGGACAACTAAAATCATGAGGACTATTAGTTTGATCTTGTACAGAGATCTCAAGCATTCTGTTATATACAGGAAGATCTATTTATTCAAATAAGTGACAGCAAGCCCTTTGCTAGTTACAGTCATTTTCTACTATCACTATACAAATACAAAAATAATCAGATAGTGTCAAACTTTTGTAATTCAATGACTATTTCTCAAACCCCATACCTTTCCTTTGCTTTTAAAAAACCATCCCCAACATATGTGCACTCTGACTGAAGTAATAAAGTCTGACTTTTTATTCTGATGCCCTTGATGTCTGCTCCAATTCATAGAGCTTACCGCATGTCTGGTCTTTGCGAAAGACAAAATTTGAGCTGGCCCATGAGGGGCAGATAG